>NC_090257.1:27819943-27844943 GCF_037325665.1 Littorina saxatilis
GAGCAACGCGATATCTGAACTGGTTTGGGTGCACAACGCGCCTGCAGCCATCGCTGTAGTGTCAGTTTCTGCACTTCCTCAATGAAGTGTGTGGAGATTTGATGGATTAGACATGACGCTTCCAGGCGCTGATTTAGTGGGTGTGATCATTTCCTTTTTCTGTGTGTGTGTGGGATGGGCAGGGGTGGGGGTGGGGCGGGGGTGAGTGTGCGTGTGTGTGTGTGTGTGTGTGTGTGTGTGTATGTGTGTGTTTGAGTGTGTGTGTGTTTGTGTGTATGTGTGTGTTTGAGTGTGTGTGTGTGTGTGTGTGTGTGTGTGTGTGTTAGGAAACGCTACCGTTGCTGAGCTTTGGTTCAGTTTTGTGTGTTGCATGTAGTTGACTTATTTGTACTTTGTGGGAAAGTACCGATATTATATTTTGTAAACACAATATTTATGCTTGGACGAGAATGCAGGTGAACTTTCTAGTCCTGTCAAAACAAGTTGTTTACCATGCTGTTTTAGTCGTGAGTTCGTGGCGTTCGTTCGGATTAAGTGTGTCGGCGCTTTTGATGTACGTCAGAGAGAATGTCGCTAGTTTAGTCCATGCACGGCTCGTATAATGTAGTTGTATCGTGTTCGGTCTGGAATATTCTCGAGATTGAGTATTTACTATATATGCCAGCGCGATTTGAATGTTAAAAAAGCTTCTATTTGAGTTCTGCTACGTTGTGCAGTTCTATGTATTGAATGCTGAATAAATCCTCGAACTCAATGTGACGAGTTGTTTTCTGCTGCTGCGAAGACGGGCGACGTAGAATAAAAGAACACAACTATACGACGTTTGAGAACTTGTGGCAATCTCAAGTGTCGTGTAACAATTGGGGGCCAAGCCAAGGATCTACGTTTAACGCCAAGGGTTTTCCAGCAACAAGGACCAGCGTCAAGACAGTCACAGGAGGTAGCCATCAATCGTGTGTATCCTGAGGGATCAGTATTGAGACTACGGAACCGTGGATTCGGTGTGACTGTGGGAAGAGTTTGGTAATCGCCGCAGCTCGATACGGTGAGCGACGCCGGAGTGTATCGGGATTACAGAGGTTAGCTGCCGTTTGGACGAGACGGACTTCGTCGCGGAGCTAGTGCATTAATACTACGAAATACGACTGAGGTACGTCGTGTACGTATTGTGAGCAGAGTGCGCCGTCACGTTAGACGAGGAGGGTGGCAGCCTGCGTCTACGAAGGTGAACAGCGACGAGAGAAGCATCGGAGGTGCAGTAGAGACTGTGTTCTTTTAGAAGACTACATTCGTCTACGTTCGTGGCTGTGAAATAATACAGACGAACGCACCGGAAAAGACCAGAATGGCTGAGTTCTGGGCAAAAGGAGTTGAACTGGGACTGAAAGGCAAGCAGCTGACGGAGTTCGTCGAGTCCCAGACACGACTGCAAGCGCAGCGTGAAGAAAGACAAGCGCAGCGTGAAGAAAGACAAGCGCAGCGTGAGCGTGAAGAAAGACAAGCGCAGCGTGAGCGAGAAGAAAAAGAAAGACAAGCGCAGCGTGAGCGTGAAGAAAGACAAGCGCAGCGTGAAGAAAGAGAAGCACAGCGTGAAGAAAGGCAAATGGAGCTGAAACGCGTAGAGCTCCAGATAGAAATGGAGACGAAGCGCTTAGAGCTTCAGACAGAAATGGTGCGTGTTCAAAATGAGCAAGCGGCACCACGCCAAAGAGATAACCAGCAGCAAATGCTACACAGGGCACCGAAACTTCCAGCATTCGCTGACGGGAAGGACCAGATCGACTGCTACCTTGCAAGATTCGAGAGGTTCGCCGAGAGTGCTAGATGGCAGCGCGACGACTGGGCGATTCAACTCAGCGCACATTTGACTGGGGCAGCACTTGAGGTCTACACTAGACTTTCAAATGATGACGCCAGAGACTATGATGTACTGAAGGAAGCTCTGTTGCGTTGCTACAACTTCACTGAAAGGGGCTACCGTCAACGCTTCCGCGAATGCCAGCCATTGTCTGGAGAGACACCGAGCCAGTTTGTGGAGCGCCTGTCGTCATACCTGCAGAAGTGGGTGGAGTTATCAGGTGAAGAGCAGTCATACGAGAGTCTGCGGGACTTGATCGTGAAGGAGCAGTTCCTTAATGCCTGCCCGAAGGACCTGGCGATCCGCTTGGAAGAGCAAAAACTGCGGGGTTTGAAGGACATTGCTGATGCTGCTGAGCGTTATCTCATTGCTCATGGAAGGACCCTGGGGACGTCAAAGTCATCGAAACCTTTCCAGAAGAGCGGGAACCAGGGAAACCAACCTGCCAAGGGACAAACGGAGTCCGCACCATCATCCAATGAAGGGCAGAACATAACGTGTTTCCATTGCAATGCCAAGGGTCACCGAGTCGCCAACTGTCCCCAAAAGAAAAATAACGGACATGTCAATGACAAAGCGCAAGAACATCGACAGAGATATTACGACAACAAGAGGCAAACGAGTGGCTCGAACCAACAAGTATGTGCGAGCAGCGTCATACTTCCAAGGGCTGCCGAGCAAGTGGCTACACCATCGGACGTGGAAGAATGTATTTCTGATGGCCAGCTTCTACTCGCTAATGGCAAGTCAATCTCTGTCGTCGCCAGCGCAGCTGTGTCAGTGTCGAACATGCCCGTGTCGAAGGGATTTGTTGAGAAGCAGGAAGTGACTGTTCTCAGAGATTCGGGCTGCAATGGAGTCATTGTCAAAGAGGATCTGGTGCCAACAGAGAAGTTCACTGGTGACTTCAAGTGGACGCTCATGGCTGACAGCAAATGCGTGAAGGCACCAGTGGCAAAGATCCAGATAGATACTCCATACTTCACCGGAGAAGTTGAGGCCGTCTGCCTGAAGAAGCCCTTGTACGATCTATTAATTGGGAACATTGGGGGTGCGAGACGTCCTGATGACCCTGATGTCGAATGGAGAATGGGCGCAGCTCAGCCTGCTGTTGAGGAGGAAGACCCACTGCCATTCGCGAATGAAGATATCAGCGAACTGTTACGAGATGACAGAGCAACTGTGCATCGCCGCGACCAGCCGCAGGTTGTAAGCGCTGTGACGACCAGAGCCCAGGCGAAGAAGGACAAAACAACTACGCCACTCAGGGTCACCAACAGTTCTGCAACTGCTGTCGTGGACAGGGATCGGCTGATTCAGCTACAGGAAGCTGATTTGACCTTGACAAAGTACAGGAGTCGTCCTGTCAAGGAGATGACTAAGGGCGAAGGCACTGTGCACTTTGAAGTAAAGGCCAAGATCCTGTACAGAGTGTTCCAGCACCCGAGAGTCAACGGTGGGAAGCCATTACGTCAAGTTCTGGTGCCTCAACCACTTAGGCGCCAGGTGATGGAGGTGGCCCACGACTCTATTATGGGAGGTCACCTGGGTGTCAAGAAGACATCGGACAGAATCCAGGCTGCGTTTTACTGGCCAGGATTGCATGCAGATGTGACTCGATTCTGCCGATCGTGCGATATTTGCCAGAAAACCATACCTCGAGGAAGGGTCCCGAAAGTGCCGTTGCAGAAGATGCCTTTGATCGACCGACCTTTCAAGAGGGTGGCCATTGACCTCATCGGCGAGATCAAACCGCCAAGTGAAGCGGGTCATCGTTGGGTACTGACCCTGGTAGACTATGCAACCAGGTACCCAGAAGCCGTGCCTCTGAAGAAAATTGACACCGAGACTGTTGCCGAGGCACTTGTGGACATTTTCAGCAGAATTGGGGTTCCTGAAGAGATCCTCACAGACCTGGGGACACAGTTTGTCTCTGAATGCATGGAAGAGGTCAACAGGCTGCTGAGCATTCGTCACTTGACTACGACACCCTATCACCCGATGTGCAATGGGCTGGTCGAAAAATTCAATGCGACGCTGAAGTCCACGCTGAAGAAACTATGCAGTGAGCAGCCAAGGCAGTGGCATCGCTACATCAATGCCTTGCTATTTGCATTCAGGGAGGTGCCACAAGAGTCCACTGGATTCTCCCCGTTCGAGCTGGTGTACGGGCGGACCGTGAGAGGCCCGATGCAAATACTAAAGGAATTGTGGACGAAAGATGTGGACACACCTGAAGTGAAGAACAGTTACCAGTACGTGTTCGAGTTGCGAAAGAAACTGGAGGAGACTCTCGAGATTGCGAGAGAAAACTTGAGAAAGTCTCAGGATAGTGGAAAGCACTACTACGACCGCAAAGCCGTAAACAGGAAGTTTACACCAGGTAACAAAGTGCTGATACTGCTTCCCACTGATCACAACAAACTACTGATGCAGTGGAAAGGCCCATACGAGGTTGAGGCCGTGGTAGGGATCAACGACTACAAGGTGAATGTCGGCAAGAAGTCCAAGATCTACCACGCTAACCTCCTGAAACTGTATGTGGAGAGACCTCCGGAAGCAGTACAGGTCGCAGCAAGTGCGGAAGAACCAGCCAAACTAGACGAGTTCGACGGTGAGGAACTACTGGAGTTGGGAGACCTCCACAAGAAAGAGGGAGTGGATGACGTCAAGTTAGGACCTGACCTGACGGAAGACCAGCAGAAGGGGCTTTTGTTGGAAAACGTCACCAAGATCCTCAATGCGCCACGTCCTGAAACCAAGAAGCAGGTGCGATCCTTCCTTGGATTGGCTGGGTACTACAGAGAGTTCATTCCAAACTTCGCCGCCATAACGGCGCCTTTGTCGGACATGACCCGAAAAGGATGCCCCAACCGAATACTCTGGGGACCAGCTCAGGAGAGGGCATACCAGACCGTGCGCGACCTGATGTCACGAGACCCGGTGCTACGCCTTCCTGATACTGCCAAAGAGTTCATCTTGCGTACAGACGCATCGGACGAAGGGATCGGCGCCATGCTGATGCAAGAGCATGGAGGTAAACCGTTTCCGGTCAGCTATGCCAGCAAGAAGCTGTCAGGAGCCGAGAAGAACTACTCGACCATGGAGAAAGAGTGATTAGCCATTGTGTGGGGAATCAAGAAATTTGAACTCTACCTCCAAGGGGTGAAATTCGTGCTTCAGACTGATCACAAACCCCTCACCTACCTGAACTCTGCGAAGTTTGTGAATAATCGTATCATGAGGTGGGTGATGTACTTGCAGAACTTTGATATGCGAGTGGAATCGATCAAAGGTTCAGACAATGTTGGAGCAGATTTTCTCAGCCGAGTATGTGAGTAAAACTGTGTTCATTCTCCAACAGACTAATGTACATACCTGGATTTCAATCTGTTATGTATACATAATATGTGTACAGGTAGCGTTTCAATGATTGAAAGAAATTAGGTAAATTTCTTCTGGTGTTGGGGGTAATGTTAGGAAACGCTACCGTTGCTGAGCTTTGGTTCAGTTTTGTGTGTTGCATGTAGTTGACTTATTTGTACTTTGTGGGAAAGTACCGATATTATATTTTGTAAACACAATATTTATGCTTGGACGAGAATGCAGGTGAACTTTCTAGTCCTGTCAAAACAAGTTGTTTACCATGCTGTTTTAGTCGTGAGTTCGTGGCGTTCGTTCGGATTAAGTGTGTCGGCGCTTTTGATGTACGTCAGAGAGAATGTCGCTAGTTTAGTCCATGCACGGCTCGTATAATGTAGTTGTATCGTGTTCGGTCTGGAATATTCTCGAGATTGAGTATTTACTATATATGCCAGCGCGATTTGAATGTTAAAAAAGCTTCTATTTGAGTTCTGCTACGTTGTGCAGTTCTATGTATTGAATGCTGAATAAATCCTCGAACTCAATGTGACGAGTTGTTTTCTGTTGCTGCGAAGACGGGCGACGTAGAATAAAAGAACACAACTATACGACGTTTGAGAACTTGTGGCAATCTCAAGTGTCGTGTAACAGTGTGTTTGAATGTGTGTGTGTGTGTTTGAGTGTGTGTGTGTGTGTGTATGTGTGTGTGTTTGAGTGTGTGTATGTGTGTGTGTGATTGTGTGTGTGTGGATGTGTGTGTGTATGTGTGTGTGTGTGTGTGTGTGTGTGTGTGTGTGTGTGTGTGTGTATTACACATTCATTCAAAACCACACCACACAAAATTCAAAAGCACAACACACACAACATGCAAAATCACAGCACACGGAATGTAAAATCACATCACACAAAAATGTAGAACCACATCATACAAAATGCAAAATCACATCACTGAAAAATTTAAAATCACACTACACGAAATGTACAACCACAACATACAAAATATAAAATCACATAACACAAAAATGCTAAATCACATTACACATGAATGTAAAATTACATCACACAAAAACGTAAACCGCCTCAAATCCTGATCACCCACATTAATCGCACATGTCAATCACGCACAGTGACATGAATGCTAAGTCACAACATAAAAAATATAAAAAATAACATCACTCATCAATAAATAAATAAAATCACATCATAAAAATGTATAATCGCCACAAATCCTAATCACACACATTAATCTCACATTTCAATCACACACGTCCCATGATAGATGATCTGTGGCAGCGTAAATTGGGAAATAACGGGTTGAAAATGATGTGTCGGGTGAAATCAGCAATTTGCCAGTCTCGGCTTGCCCAGTCTCTTGAAACCAAGTCGTTAGTGACATGTGGATTTTGTGCGCTGTGTTCAATCGATTATAGTTGAACATTGCAGCCGTCTGTACATGAACAATATCATTGCTTACGGTTGTAAATAGAACTTTGTTTCTTTTCTTTTCGTCCCACATCCCGTCTGGGTGTCTTCTTCGGGCTGCATTTCTTCTTCTTCTTCTTCTTCTTCTTCTTCTTCTTCTTCTTCTTCTTCTTCTTCTTCTTCTTCTTCTCCTTCTTCTTCTTCTTCTTCTTCTTCTTCTTCTTCTTCTTCTTCTTCTTCTTCTTCTTCTTCTTCTTCTTCTTCTTCTTCTTCTTCTTCTTCTTCTTCTTCTTCTTCTTCTTCTTCTTCTTCTTCATCTTCTTCTTCTTCTTCTTCTTCTTCTTCATCTTCTTCTTCATCTTCTTCTTCTTTTTCATCATCTACTTCTTCTTCTTCTTCTTCTTCTTCTTCTTCTTCTTCTTCTTCTTCTTCTTCTTCTTCTTCTTCTTCTTCTTCTTCTTCTTCATCTTCTTCTTCTTTTTCATCATCTACTTCTTCTTCTTCTTCTTCTTCTTCTTCTTCTTCTTCTTCTTCTTCTTTTTCTTCTTCTTCTTCTTCTTCTTCTTCTTCTTCTTCTTCTTCTTCTTCTTCTTCTTCTTCTTCTTCTTCTTCTTCTTCTTCTTCTTCTTCTTCTTCATCATCTTCTTCTTCTTCCTCTTCTTCTTCTTCTTCTTCTTCTTCTTCTTCTTCTTCTTCTTCTTCTTCTTCTTCTTCTTCTTCTTCTTCTTCTTCTTCTTACATCGCATAAGCCCATCACTCCATTGGCCACATACCAAAAATGAACACTCTGACTTTGCAAATGATCTAATTTCTTTGAAACAACATTTCACCGGTTGCATTTACAAAATCATTTCATCAAACAATTCCCACGGTGAAAAGACAACAACCAAGCTGTTCATTTGTGGTATGTGACCAAGTGGAGGGACGATCTTAACCCTTGCCAAACTGGCCTGACCCGATCTGAGACGGTGCGCCGAACTGTTTTCACGGATAAGAGTGTGCATTTAAAGGTAGGGGGCGGGTAAACTGCATTCAAAACATGGTTCTAGAATACAAAGATTTTGCAATTATTTTTACAGGACTCGAGCAGCTCTTGTGAAAGTCCTTTGGAGTGGCATACAGAAAGCAGTTTGTTCTCTGAGAGTATCGAGTGCATTGCGCTCTGGGGATGTCCGTTGTGTTTTCTGAATGTTTTCCTGTGTCTCCATCAAATTGTTTTGAGAGAGGATTTTGTTTCCTGGTCTGTTTACTGTTTTGAGAGAGGATTTTGTTTCCTGGTCTGTTTACTGTTTTGCTCAATTTGGAGATTGATTTCTGTTTCGTTTTATGTTTGCTGTGAAATCCGCTTACAGTAAATACTGCTTTCTGTTCTGCACCTGCTGTGATCGTCAGGTCGCACACACACACACACACACACACACACACGCACACACACACACACACTCTCTCTCTCTCTCTCTCTCTGTCTCTCTCTGTCTCTCTCTCTCTGTCTCTGTCTCTCTCTCTCTCTCTCTCTCTCTCTCTCTCTCTCTCTCTCTCTCTCTCTCTCTCTCTCTCTCTTGTCCCTCGGTCTAATCATAGACCATTTATCCTGGACCGCCAACTAGCTCTCTCTCCGCTCTTTCTCTCTATTAGTATTACGAGGTAGCGGCCTCTCGCATTTAGGAACCTACGCTTACATGGCCTTTCAGAAATCAGGGGGATGTCATATCCGGTGTCGATTGTAAACATGGTTGAAGTTGCCGAGGTAAGTTCTGAAAATACTAAAATAAACTTATCTAAAGTGCATAATTATGGAACATGTTTTTCGATGAGTTTTGTTTAGTTTAGTTTGGAGTTTTGGAAAATCCAGTTCATTGTCACCTCCCATTGTCACAAATAACTGGAGCGTGCTTTCTTTTCACTGTCTTCGAATCGCTGGCCTTTCAAACCGGGACACTAAGCGCCCCTGAAAGTCGAGCGTCGTAACCTCGAAGGGTCACGTGACGAGTTGGCGGTCCAGGCTATTTGGTCTATGGTCTAATCAAGCAGAGAGTATACTCTCGTTGTGTTATCACGTGACCGGAAGAGCAAGCGGCCGAACCTCATTATTTTAACATGAGGGCTATCTTCAGGGATATTTTTAAGATATATTTTCTTCGCTATTTGGCCGAAGTGTCAGTAATTTTTGTCAGTAATCCTTAGTACCATCTTTCGCTAAACAGTTGCGGGAAAAAATCGGCAATTCTGCCGAAATTGCGGTAAAGTTGTCGGCCTTTTAAAACGAGTTTCGGCATTTCGTCCATTACTGGCGCCAAACGTCATCCATGCATTTCTTATTCTGTCTTTCGCCACTGTGTTAAGCGGTAAAGACAGACAAAACAAGACCTAACCGTGTGTTTGACTGGTCCCAATTTTTGTAAAGACCGTCTCAGGAATGTATAGAACCTGTTCACCAAGTTTGGTGACGATCGGTCCGTTCATTCTTGAGATCTACTTGCGAACACAAACAAACACACAAACACACAAACAAACAAACAAACACATCGACCGAAACCTATACACACCCCTATACCGGGGGTGTAACAAGATTGTGTTTGTTGAATCATGTTGTTGGTATTAATGTAAGTTATTTCTTCAAATATGTTGGGTGTTTTCTTTTCTTGCTTGCGTGGACAACTTTTTTTTCATCGTCATCGTCATCACGGTCGTCGTCAGTAACTCTTCCTTTCAGGTTTAGTTTGTTTAATTCGGCAGTAGACAGACATACAAATAAATATGCGATAAATAAGGAGCTTGGATGAATACCTTTTGAATTCGACTTCAACTTAAAGAGGGGGAGAGTTGACTTCTTGAGGTTAAATTCAATACCTACTCAGCTAAGTTATTTTATTTATCTCATAATTATGTGTATATATATGTCTTTCGACCACAAACACCATTAGGTCGATCTACTCGCGAATGTTTCGTTTTTGTCTTTAATTAAACGTTCCATGAACTAATCTTTCTCGTTAGTTTGTTTTAACATTCAGTCAAGTTTTGATCCTTCCCTGAATAGTAGTTCTGCTGTCAGTCTTCAACGTGTGACGTTCTGGGGGGTCGACGGAGGGACGTGGTGGCGGTCTGCTCTCTGGAGGGAACGCTCACTCAGTCTGGCTCCGCGACTTAAAGTCAATGTCGTTTGTGGGGGGCATAGTAGGTAGTGGGCTGCGTCCGTTAGCTCGAGACAGACCCACTACTGAACACCGTCGAAGTGACTCAGCAGAAGTGCAGTGTCATCTTCCGAGGGTAGCCTACCGCAGCGACCCGACATCCCACCCTGGAGCGTCTGTAAAATCGACAAGTCTAGATCTGGCAGCGGAACGAAATTCAGAGGTGGTTGGAGCAGCGAGTGCAGGGACGGGGCGGCGTGAGAGCACAACGGGACAAAGAAACAGGTGTAAGGACGAAAAAAAAGAAAAAAGTTTTGATTGATTTTTAATTTTGGAAAGTTACTAGTCTGTCTGTTTCGGGTTTCATCATTGTTTAACCTACACTCAACTCAAGAAGAAACGCACACACATTTTTCGCGAGGATTAGCTGGCGCGTGTGTGAGAGTATAATCAGCTTATGGTTAAAAGCTATGGGTACTTGACGGTGGCACTAAGAGGACTTGACGGCCTCATGAGAGGCACTGTATCTGTCACTGTCACTTGGACTTTTAGCACACACCGGAGGATTCCGGCCACTTGGACAGTGAGAGTCAGGCTGTTGCCTGTTGACACAATCGGTATTGACGATTCCTGTCTCTCACAAAGAGCGATGAGTCCGGCCACTAGGACAGTGAGAGTCTGTTGACACAAGCGGTATTGACGATTCCTGTCTCTCACAAAGAGCGATGAGTCCGGCCACTAGGACAGTGAGAGTCTGTTGACACAAGCGGTATTGACGATTCCTGTCTCTCACAAAGAGCGATGAGTCCGGCCACTAGGACAGTGAGAGTCTGTTGACACAAGCGGTATTGACGATTCCTGTCTCTCACAAAGAGCGATGAGTCCGGCCACTAGGACAGTGAGAGTCTGTTGACACAATCGGTATTGACGATTCCTGTCTCTCACAAAGAGCGATGAGTCCGGCCACTAGGACAGTGAGAGTCTGTTGACACAAGCGGTATTGACGATTTCTGTCTCTCACAAAGAGCGATGAGTCCGGCCACTAGGACAGTGAGAGTCTGTTGACACAAGCGGTATTGACGATTCCTGTCTCTCACAAAGAGCGATGAGTCCGGCCACTAGGACAGTGAGAGTCTGTTGACACAAGCGGTATTGACGATTCCTGTCTCTCACAAAGAGCGATGAGTCCGGTACAGTAATCAGACAAACCAAGTTTGTTGTCGTCTTTATGTCTGTTCTCTTTTTAAATGTAAATTGCCACCCTAAAACAATTCCCCCGGAATCGGCGTACGGCTGCCTGAATTCCAGGATAAAAACGGCCATGCACGTAAAAATCCAATCGTGTAAAAACATGAGTGAACGTGGGAGTTTCAACCCATGAACAAAGAAGAAGAAGAAGAAGAAGAAGAAGAAGAAGAAGAAGAAGAAGAAGAAGAAGAAGAAGAAGAAGAAGAAGAAGAAGAAGAAGAAGAAGAAGACGAAGACGAAGACGACGACGACACTGTTATCTGAGACGTCCTCTCCATAACCTCTTTAAATGTATCTAAGTGAATGGTTTTTTTTAAACTTATGCTGTCCAGTGCTGTTTTTAAATTAATGTTGTTGATCAGTTTGTATAAATGATGCGGGTGTTGGTGTATATGGCTGGATTGAAATGTTTCTTAACCGCAATGTCATCACAAAAATTCCCAACCTTGGGCAATTAAAGATTCTGTATTCTGTATTCTGTATTCTGTATTCTGTATTATGTATTCTGTAATATCCCATGACCTCCCTTCTTTGTCTCTGTTACTTCAGTATGGGTATATATGTTGTATTTTTATAGCTCAATAAATACATCATGGACTCCAAAAAATATATGATAGTGCAGATTCCGATTTGGGCAAAGAACTACTTTCCTCCCGACCTTTGACCTCGCGCCGAACAATGTGACACATTTGTATGAAGTTCCAAAATCGTATTGCACGGCTCAGAAAACCATATCAGTTGCACGCAAAAATGAATCTCAGAACTGATCTGATGTATGAGATGCAATAAGCAAACGTTTCTTTCATTATGAAAGCAATGCAGGTCGAATAAAACGAACATTCAACTTACAAGATAACCAGATGCTAGCGAACCAAAACAAAAACACGAGTACCCTCCCTTGCATCGTTAGCAGACGACTTTTGAGAATCTGTCAGTAAGCTTAGTGTGTTTTGGTGTGCATCTTCAGTTTCTCTGGCAGTGTCGGTGTGGGAACTGACAGAAGCTAGGGAGCACAGATAATAGAAGCCCTGTCACATAGACTAATCACACAATCAATAAACATTTGGCTCATGTTTTAAATAACAATTTCGAGTTTGTTAGTAAAACTCAAAGCAACAACACTGTCACTGGTGACATGCGCAGCGAGACCGAGAAGCGTCCTTTACCTGGCACGGTTGGGCTTCGCTATCAAACATCGACTGTTTCACGTGTTTTGCGAGCAAGTCTACTCTTTTGCCTGGCTCTACAGTAAGTCCACATTGGCGATGAAGGTATCCAAGAACTTAACATGTGTGTATTTTTCCGTAATCCAGTCATATTCCTTCAAAATGCAATCAATCGGCGGTGACAGACGTGTCGGTCGCGTTTTCCTCACACCCATACCAGTTTAAGTTCATCCATGCAAACACACTCGCAAAACAGTTTATCACGTAGATACATTTCAAATAGGGAGCAAATGGTTAAATCTAAACCTACATATTTGTTCCCTAAAATTTGCTTCTCTGTCAATAAGCCTAATTACACACGTTCGAGAAAAACAACGTGGAACCGATTCTGAATCGAGTAAGCCAAATGGGTCCCAAACCCGTTTCGCCCGTTCTGCCGACCTGAAACGCAAAACAAAAGAATTGTGCGCTTCAACTAAATTAATTTCTATACGACTTCATTACTTTCTTGCAACTTATGAACCTTTACTTAAAGCTTTTAAATGGTCTGAAAGTAGTGTTACCGCGTACTTATCGATGCACTCATTCGTTTTATTTTTTCAACGACGGTCACTTAGTTTAAGGTTGCAAAAGGGCTAAGTCTCGCTGGCAACACTGTTTTACCCTGCACAGATCGCAACAGTGCCGCTAGTAGTCTACACTTTGTGTCTGATGGTAGAATGGGATATACAGATTACAACACTCGTGGTTTTTTATATGGCTTGTATTTCAGTCAAGACCCAGCGGGAATATCAATCGAGAGCCACTCGCCAGAGGCTCGTGTCTCCCGATGATATTCATCCGCTGGGTCTTGACTGAAATACAAGCCATATAAAAAACCACTCGTGTTGTAACCTATACTTATGTACCCCAATTCTAAGACTCCCTCCTTTTAAAGACCTGATTTCAGGAGATCATAACAGAGAGGTGCCACTGTCCACTGCCGCTGTAGTCCAGTTGATTGTGTGCACCAGTTCGTGACACTAAGACCGGTAAGAAGGCTTGATGACTTCTCCAGAGACACTGTTTCTGACACAGTCTGACACGCGGACTTGTCACCCTTTCCGGAGGCTTCGGGTCGATTCAGGCATTTTGGATCAGAAACTTCTTGGGTGTAAACTTTCTTTACTTTATTTGGTGTTTAACGTCGTTTTCAATCACGAAGCTTATATCGGGACGGGGAAAGGGGGGAGATGGGATAGAGCCACTTGTCAATTGTTTCTTGTTCACAAAAGCACTAATCAAACATTTGCTCCAGGGGCTTGCAACGTAGTACAATAATGACCTTGCTGGGAGAATGCAAGTTTCCAGTACAAAGGACTTACCATTTCTTACATACTGCTTGACTAAAATCTTTACAAAAATTGACTATATTCTATACAAGAAACACTTAACAGGGGTAAAAGGAGAAACAGAATCCGTTAGTCGCCTCTTACGACATGCTGGGGAGCATCGGGTAAATTCTTCCCCCTAACCCGCGGGAGGTTTGGGTGTAAACTGACCAACAGTGATCACGTTAGGTAAACTAGGAAACGGCCTTGAAGCTAACGGCATCGAACATGAACAGACGCAAGACATGCTTGTGGCTAGCCGCTTTCTTTGCAAGTGAGAAAATGTGCATATATATATGAAACGGTTATTTGCAAGAAAGGCAAGAGTTAAACACGGTTGGTTGATATCGAAAAGAGTCGTCTGTACAGTCTACAGTCGTTGATGAACAGCCATGAAACGTCAGTAGGACTCGGAACTTACTTTTTTGTTTAGTGGGGTTTTTGTGTGCATTGGATAATGACCTAATTACATCCTATTTAGACACTTACCAAAGATCAACATCCTGACTGTTTCCTGTGACCGGCACGGTTAGCCTAGTGGTAAGGCGTCCGCCCCGTGATCGGGAGGTCATGGGTTCGAACCCCGGCCGGGTCATATCTAAGACTTTAAAATTGGCAATCTAGTGGCTGCTCCGCCTGGCGTCTGGCATTATGGGGTTAGTGCTAGGACTGGTTGGTCCGGTGTCAGAATAATGTGACTGGGTGAGACATGAAGCCTGTGCTGCGACTTCTGTCTTGTGTGTGGCGCACGTTATATGTCAAAGCAGCACCGCCCTGATATGGCCCTTCGTGGTCGGCTGGGCGTTAAGCAAACAAACAAACAAACTGCTTCCTGTGAAGCTTGTGAATTTGTTTATGAACCAACAACCGTTAAAACGTGAATGAAATAACAACAAAAAGAATGCTCCCGGGCTGTTAATGTTTGGTAAAAGCCTGGACAGATCTATGATGGTGAGTTCAGCTGTCCATGTCGGGAAGGATTGTGTCTTTAACATGGTTGTCTGATCTTCTGTGTGTTCCTTTAAATGGTAGAGACGGCAGCGAATGCATGCCAAAGGGAATACTACGTGTTAGACTTTTTTTGTGTGTTTGTTTGTTTGCTTAACGCCCAGCCGACAACGAAGGGCCATATCAGGGCGTTGCTGCTTTGGCATATAACGTGCGCCACACACAAGACAGAAGTCGCAGCACAGGCTTCATGTCTCACCCAGTCACATTATTCTGACACCGGACCAACCAGTCCTAGCACTAACCCCATAATGCCAGACGCCAGGCGGAGCAGCCACTAGATTGCCAATTTTAAAGTCTTAGATATGACCCGGCCGGGGTTCGAACCCACGACCTCCCGATCACGGGGCGGACGCCTTACCACTAGGCCAACCGTGCCGGTAGCGTGTTAGACTATACAGGGATAAGCTTTACAGACCCAAAAGGAAAAATCCCTTTCAGATCAAAACACGAATAACGCAAACCCTTCAGGTCAAAGCGGAATAATGCCTTGTGAGTAAAAAAAAGGAATACAACCATTTATACCAACAGGAATAAAAGCTTTCAGCGAGCAGCCCCCCTCCCCCCCCCCCCCCCCTGGGCCCTTATTATACCCAAAGGAGAGACAAAAAGCTCTTAGCGGACCGAAAAGCAAAAAACGAACTTTCAGACAAAAGAGGAATATAACATTTCAGACCAAATTAGTGAAAGCCCAATTTTAAGAAAAATACAGATATGAATAAAAAACCTTTCTACCAAAAAAGGTAATAACACCTTGTTGACCGAACGGGGAGAAAAAATCAATAACCTTTACAGGAATAATAACACCTAGCGGACCAATCAGGAAGAAGACCCTTCAGATATACATTTCCGAACCTCTCCGCGTGTATGCTATGCTAAATTTCTATTTTTGTCCCCAGAATAAGAATCTATTTGGGACATGATGTGGTTGTACGCTCTCCGCGTGCATGGACCGCAGTGCACTTATACCGCAACTGTGGAGATTATGTATGCACGTAACATCGCAGTAAACAAAACACAAAAATATAAAATAATTTGCTCTACATTTCTTTTCATTTCGCTCATTTTTTTTTCTCTTTGCTGTAGTAGTGGCGGATTTTTTTCTCTCCAATACACGTATACCTCTCTCTCTCTCTCTCTCTCTCTCTCTCTCTCTCTCTCTCTCTCTCTCTCTCTCTCTCTCTCTCTCTCTCTCTCTCTCTCTCTCTCTCTCTCTCTCTCTCTCTCTCTCTCTCTCTCTTTCTCTTTCTCTTTCTCTCTCTCTCTCTCTCTCTCTCTCTCTCTCTCTCTCTCTCTCTCTCTCTCTCTCGCTCTCTCTCTCTCTCGCTCTCTCTCGCTCTCTCTCTCGCCTTTAGCTTTCTCTCTTTCTCTCTCTCGATCTCTCTATCTCTGTTTCTTCTTTTCTCTCTATCTCTCTCTCTCTCTTTCTCTCTCTCTATCTCTCTCTCTCGCTCTCTCTCGCTCTCTCTTTCTGTCTCTCTCTCTCTATCTCTCTCTCTCTCTCTCTCTCTCTCTCTCTCTCTCTCTCTCTCTCTCTCTCTCTCTCTCTCTCTCTCTCTCTCTCTCTCTCTTGATATTCCAACATTTTTAAAACGTATTATCATTAGATTAAACCCTCCCAAGGGCGAGGGCTGGATGTAAAAAAAGCACCTGTTTGCTTATGCCATTACCCTCGTTAATAAAGAATTTGTCATTGTCATTGTCAATTTCTCTCTCTCTCTCTCTCTCTCTCTCTCTCTCTCTCTCTCTCTCTCTCTCTCTCTCTCTCTCTCTCTCTCTCTCTCTCTCTCTCTCTCTCCCTCTCTCTCTCTCATCAACTTTCTGGTAAATCTACGGACCTTACAGACTCTTGATTTGCCATGCTTTTGTTATGTTGTCACAATTTGAACCCTTCTTCTCCGAAACACTGACACACACACACGCACACACACAGGCACGCACACACACACAAACACACACACGCACGCACGCACGCACGCACATACACACACAAAACACACAAACACACACACACACAAACAAACACACACACACACACACACACACACACACACACACACACCCTCTAACCCTTATCTTTATGTAACCAAGGGTTGCAAAGGGACCTCATTACCCTCGCGTGCAATCATGACATGATAACGGATGTACCGTGCATGTCAAATATGTATGGCTCTGTGTATTGTGCCGTTATCAAAATCATGTGGCGGTGCAGACAGTACGAGTAGTGGTCAGGGATTATGTGTTAGAGAAGAACGTGTGTGTGTGTGGGGGGGGGGGTCGGTGTTGTTTGAGTGGGGAGGTGTGTGTGTGTGTGTGTGTGTGTACGTACGTGTGTAAGTGTGTGTGTGTGTGTGTGTATTTGTGTGTATGTGTGTGTGTGGGTGTGTGTTTGTGTGTGTGAGTGTGTGTGTGTGTGTGTGTGTGTGCGTTCGTGCGTTTGTGCGTGCGTGCGTAAGTGTGTGTGTGTGCATGAGCGAGTGAGTCGATGGGGAGGATCGTGCACATCTCAACCAATAAAAGCTTGTCAGAATGTGTACAATGTTTGTCTCACATAAAACGTTTTAGGATCAAGTACAAACCACTCGGATTTCTTCTGTTGCAATGGTCCACTGACGCCATGCCTCCTGAACAGTGTGTAAAATACATCGATTCATCGATCTTCGTGTTCGTCTATACAGGAACAAATTGCGTACCTTGAATATTTGCGACGGTATTTTGTATCAGTTTACTGCATTGACCCGTATACCGTAAACGGTTACATTGTAGAGGGGATAATGCGTATGATTATGTCATGTCTAATGCTTTTCACAACCACTGAACAGGAACGGTTCCGACAAACGAACCACACAGGAAAAATTCGCAACCTCCACTTTGTTATGTACAACAAGAAATGAATATATGTATGAAGAGAAAAAAACAGAAAGGCACACTCCTTCTTGTGAAAACTGTTCAAATCACTGTTTCAAATCTAGCCATGCTTTTATAAGGTATCTTCTTCTTCTGCGTTCGTGGGCTGAAACTCCCACGATTTTTACGTGTATGACCGTTTTTACCCCACCATTTAGGCAGCCATACGCCGCTTTCGGAGGAAGCATGCTGGGTATTTTCGTGCTTCTATGACCCACCGAACTCTGACATGGATTACAGGATCTTTTCCGTGCGCACTTGGTCTTGTGCTTGCGTGTACACACGAAGGGGGATAAGGCACTAGCAGGTCTGCACATAAGTTGACCTGTGAGATCGGAAAAATCTCCACCACAACCCCACCAGGCGCGGCCGGGATTCGAACCCACGACCTTCCGCTTTGGAGGCCGACGTCTTACCACCAATCCATTGCGCCCGTCTTTATTAGGTATAAGACCATCCCTCCCCTTGGACGCGTACACACAATCAGCACCCTGACTACCTGCTCTGGTAAGTTAGAACTTTTTAATGAATTGATTTCTGAGAAGAAAAAAAAATTCATCAAAAATGCTCGTCGTGCGCAGAGAGCACCCTTGTAGTTCTTTTTACATTTAGTCAAGTTATGACTAAATGTTTTAACATAGAGGGGGAATCGAGACGAGGGTCGTGGTGCATGTGTGTGTGTGTGTGTGTGTGTGTGTGTGTGTGTGTGTGTGTGTGTGTGTGTGTGTGTGTGTGTGTGTGTGTGTGTCTGTGTGTGTGTGTGCGTGTGTGTGTGTAGAGCGATTCAGAGTAAACTACTGGACCGATCTTTATGAAATTTTACATGAGAGTTCCTGGGTATGATATCCCCGGACTTTTTTTCATTTTTTCGATAAATACCTTTGATGACGTCATATCCGGCTTTTTGTAAAAGTTGAGGCGGCACTGTCAATTTTTAATCAAATTGATTGAAATTTTGGCCAAGCAATCTTCGACAAAGGCCGGACTTCGGTATTGCATTTCAGCATGGAGGCTTACAAATTAATTAATGAATTTGGTCATTAAAAATCTGCAAATTGTAATTACAATTATTATTTTATAAAATGATCCAAAATTACTTTTATTTTATTCTTCATCATGTTGTGATTCCAAAAACATATAAATATGTTATATTCGGATTAAAAACAAGCTCTGAAAATTAAAAATATAAAAATTATGATTAAAATTAAATTTCCGAAATCGTTTTAAAAACTATTTCATCTTATTTCTTGTCGGTTCCTGATTCCAAAAACATATAGATATGATATGTTTGGATTAAAAACACGCTCAGAAAGTTAAAACGAAGAGAGGTACAGAACAGCGTGCTATGAAGCACAGCGCAACCGCTACCGCACCAAACAGGCTCGTCACTTTCACTGCCTTTTGCACTAGCGCCGGACTACGTTCAGTTTCATTCTGTGAGTTCCACAGCTTGACAAAATGTAGTAATTTCGCCTTACGCGACTTGTTTTTATTTTTTTATTTTTTATTTAAAAAAAATTAATTTGCCAAGCACATCATTGTGGGGCTTTCAATAAAAAAAATTCAAGCATCCGTCTACAACGTATCATCATTCATCCTTCAACATTTACACAATACTGAAAATACTGTAGTTCATTTTTGGTATGTGACCAAGTGGAGGGGTGGTCTTATCCCATGTAAAAGCCTGACCACATCTGAGACTACGAGTCGGACTGTTTACACGGGAGGGAGTGTACCTTTAAGAATTGTCAATGTCTCTTAAAACTAAATGCGTACTAAAAGATTTCTCTTTGATAATTACTTTCTGAAGTATTCCTGAATCGCGAATTAGAAGAACAGAGACATTCTGTCTTCCAATTGTTGTAGCTGTCGAGAAATCGACTTGAAGTGTCGCTCGTCGGGGCTAGCTAGACAATGATTTTACATGGTCAAGTTTGGGATCCTTGAAGTTTTGTGGAGTAGGCTTATAGCTGAATCGCGAATTAGTTGAACGGAGAATTTCTGTCCACCATTGTTGCAGCAATTCGCAAATCGATCGAAATGTCGCTTCTCGGGGTTAGACATTGATTTGACCCGCAACGGATTTATCCTTAACCTTTTGTGAAGTACGAAATCGGATGAGACGAAAAACCTAGGTCCCTTCGTGTACACTACATTGGGGTGTGCACGTTAAAGATCCTACGATTGACAAAAGGGTCTTTCCTGGCAAAATTGTATAGGCATAGATAAAAATTTCCCCCAAATACCCGTGTGACTTGGAATAATAGGCCGTGAAAGGTGAATGCTCGCCCTAATAGGCTTGAGGTTTGCTGGCCGATGTAAATGCGTGATATAGTGTGTAAAAAATTCCATCTCACACGGCATAAATAAATCCCTGCGCCTTGAATCCGTGGTTGAGATATGTGCGCGATATAAATTGCATAAAATAAATAAAATAAAAAAGTATTACTGAGACGTGAATTGCTTGAACAGGAACACTCTTATCCTTGGCACAAAGGGCCAACAATCCCCAAAATAGGGCCTTGAATTACGGCCTTATGTTTTGCAAGGCCTTATTTTTGTAAGGCCTTATTTTTGTAAGGCCTTATTTCTTTGAGGCTTCATTTCAGAACAAGGGCTTAAAATAAATAAGTCCTTGTTATTCTGAAGTCATATTTGAAATAAGGCCTTAAAAAGTAAGGCCTTTTGTTAAGGTCTTATTTTGTAAGGCCTTATTATTCTGCCTCTTATATAAGTACTGTTACACAGAGAAAGCGCTAGAGATAGAGACAAGGAGACAGACAGACAGACAAACAGACAGACGGACAGACGGACAGACAGACAGACAGACAGACATATAGACAGACGGACGGGAGTAGGACGGACGGACGGACGGACGGACGGACGGACAGACAGACGGACAGACAGACAGACAGACGTACGAACTGACTTGATATATTTTCTATTTCCATCAAGACCTGGCAATGAAACAGTGAAAGCGTTAATGTGGGTTTAAAGCTCTTCCCACGACAATCTACGCACTCTTCATTTTATACGCTTCTCATATGAGCTAGCTATTCAGTCAGTGGGCTCAGGATTTGATTCTCTCTTGCGCTCAAATTAGAACATCCCTCTAGAGACAGACACAAATCAGTAACACTATCTTTAGCATTGAGTAGTTCCAATACTTACACCTCATTGAAGTAGACAAGCTAAAGAACAGTTTCTAATGGACTTCCTGCTGTGGAGAACTTGAGCTACATTTCAGTGCACGCCCCCTCCCGCGAAAGCAGCGTATGGCTGCCTAAATGGCGGGGTAAAAACGGTCTCGTAAAATCCCACCCGTGCAAAAACACGAGTGTACGTGGAAGTTTCAGCCCATTCACGCAGCAGAAGAAGAAGAAGAATGCACGCCCCCTTCCTTACACTGTACAATGAAGTGTTCCACTTTTGTACACACTTTTTGTGACCAGTTGGGAACACTGTCTGAGATACTATAATTATGACCCTCCACCACGGAATGAGTCGCATGTCACCTTTTCATGATTTTCATATTTTTACATTTTCTTAGAGGGTTTTTTATTCTCTATCCAGTGGTGAAAACCGTTTTAGAAAAGAGCGAAAACTTTTCGAGTTATAAGCCTGTGACTATGGTGACCCTCACACTGTTACTAGACACCCCCCCCCCCCCCCCCCCCGGACTTATATTATGCCTAGCGCAGAACCGCGTGAGGTGACATGCGACTCATTTCGTGGTGGAGGGTCACAAATTTATATTCTTCGAGCAAAAGTAGCACACATTGTGAACGAACGCTATTTAGTGTTTAACATGTGTGCTGCTTTTGCAAGTAGAATTATATAGTATGTCGCAAAGTGTTCACAACTGGTTACAAAAAGTGTGTTCACAAGTTGAACACTTTGGTTTAGGGTATAGACTAGCTTTATGCATGGCCAGGGTGATCAGACAGCGAAATATTTAAGAGTTAAAGAAACTGCCATCACTTCGTCGTTATCTGTATTGATTTTTCAGATTAAAGGAAATAAAACATGTAAGAACAAAAAAATGGTCAGCTCTTTTATATTCATGCCTTGCTGCTTTTTAGCCTGGTGTAGTTGGGTGTTTCGTTCCTCATCACAGCAAAGGCCTCATTTTGCCCATGTTCAAATACTTAAGTACACAAGAACACAAAGCCGATGGGAATATGTACTTACCGTACATAGATATGCATTTACCGCAGCATTTTTATTTATTTTATTTTAATTTTTTTTTTTTTTGCAAAGGAAAGCTCAGTAAGGATACAAGCTTCATTTCAATGGACATGAAGTATTTGGAGCTGGTAGTATGGGATTTATCAGACCAGAGTTTTTCATTCAACAAACTTACCATGCATTTGCAGGAGAGACGGTGTAAATCCTAACACCCTTGCACACAAACTGTGTCCCACTTTCCCGGGATGTCAGAGAGGAGACAGTTGGGACAGCACGTGCACATGACACAGTAGAGGCTCATTTCCTGCAGACAGGGTCAGGGAAAATACGGTGCGGGATGTAGCCATTAGGGTGTTTAATATTGCACCGCATCAGGTCAACGCTAACGTGTGACGGTTGACAACTTGGTTATTTTTTTTTTATCGGTGTTAAAGACATGAGTACAAGTGTGTGTAAGAGTATACTTTCTGACTTCCTCCTCTTCGTGGGAAGCCAGGTACGAGAGGTATTAGGGTGTTTAATATTGCACCGCATCAGCTGAACACAAACGTGTGATACAAACACGAGTACAAATGTGTGTTACAGTACACTATCTTACTTCTTCCTTAACGTGTGAATCCAAGTACTGAAGGTATTAGGGTGTTTAAAACTGCACCGCATCAGCTGAACACAAACGTGTGATACAAACACGAGTACAAATGTGTGTTAGAGTACACTATCTTACTTCTTCCTTAAACGTGTGAATCCAGGTAGGCCTACTGAAGGTATTAGGGTGTTTAAAATTGCACCGCATCAGCTGAATACAAAGGTGTGATACAAACACGAGTACAAATGTGTGTTAGAGTACACTATCTTACTTCTTCCTTAACGTGTGAATCAAGGTATCCAGGTACTGAAGGTATTAGGGTGTTTAAAATTGCACCGCATCAGCCGAACACAAACGTGTGATACAATCGTGGGCAAGAGTACATAATCTTGCTTCCTCCTCAAAGTGTGGTGCCAGGTACTGGAGGCATTAGGGTGTTTAATACTGCACAACTTAACGTCAACACTATGTGGGATGTCAGACACAGCTATTAGCGTGTTTGATATCACGGTTGCGGTGTCCAACTTCCACGCCTTTGTGTCCTTTCAGAAACGAATACATCAGAGTCCAGTCGAACCTGCCCTGACGGACACCTCTTGATAACGACCACCTGTCTATTGCGACCGCCCTAAACACACCCCGACGAAGCTCGTTCCGAAATAATTCACCTTTCCGTAGCGACCACCTGTCTTTCAGTGCCATTGTTGGTTGGGCTATTAGATGGGCGCTGTGGCGGGGTGGTAAGACGTCGGCCTCTTAATCGGAAGGTCGAGGGTTCGAATCCCAGCCGCGGCCGCCTGGTGGGTTAAGTGTGGAGATGTTTCCGATCTCCCAGGTCAACTTATGTGCTGACCTGCTAGTGGCTTATCCCCCTTCGTGTGTACACGCAAGCACAAGACCAAGTGCGCACGGAAAAGATCCTGTAATCCATGTCAGAGTTCGGTGGGTTATAGAAACACGAAAATACCCAGCATGCTTCCTCCGTAAGCGGCGTATGGCTGCCTAGATGGCGAGGTAAAAACGGCCATACACGTACAATTCCACTCGTGCAAAAACACGAGTGTACGTGGGAGTTTCAGCCCACGAACGCAGAAGAAGAAAAGCAGGTTGGGCTATTGGGTGGGCGTTAAAGACAGGTTCGACTGTATTTCATATCAAAGTGACAACATTCATCTTCAGTGTCTGCGTGTGATATGTGTGATATATTGTGACAAGTATACTGTTCAAAAAAAGAAACGCATAGTTGCTACTTGCCAAATTTGTTTTATTTTTCGAAAAAATTAACAGAAAATCCAATATTTAGATTATTTGTTTGAAATTTGGTATGGACACAGTTAAATGCACACACAGTTCATTTGCATCTTCAAATCAATCAGTCAATCAATACGATTGGGTGCCGAGGCTGTCAAATCCGTAGGGGGTGTGACTGCCTTGAGCAGCAACAACTGCCCGGCACCTTCTGGGCATGGACTGGATCAGATGCCGGATATCTTGCTGTGGGGTGGTGTCCCACTCCTCCTGAAGTGCCTGCAATAGATCGCGGTGATTTGCCGGCGCTTCTTCTCGCCTGCGCACACGTCTGTCCAATTCATCCCAGAGGTGTTCTATCGGGTTCATGTCTGGCGACATGGATGGCCAGGGAAGCACCTGGACATGGTGGTCGGTGAGGAACTGGGTGGTGAGTCGTGCTGTGTGCGGGCGAGCGTTGTCCTGCTGGAATATGGCATCCTGGTCAGCCAGAAGAGGAAGGGCGTGTGGGCGCAGAATTTCCTCCACGTATCGCTGGGCAGTTATGCGCCCTTGGACGTGCACCAGGGTGCTCCCTCCAGCGGTATTGATCGCCCCCCACACCATGACGCCTCCACCACCATGAACGGGTGCCTCATCCACACAGTTGGGCTCGTAACGTTCGTTTACTCTCCGGTAGACCCTCCTCCGACCATCATGTCGCTGGAGCAGGAAGTAAGACTCGTCGCTGAACCACACGTGTCTCCAGTGATTCCGGACGGTCCAGCAAAGGTGCTGGTTGCCCCACTGCACTCGGTTCTGGCGATGGCGGCGGGTGAGGACAGCTCCTCTGTGAGGTCTGCGAGCTCTCAAACCAGCTTCATGCAGGCGGTTCCGCACGGTCTGGTCCGATAATCGGTGTGGCCCGGGGAGAGCCTGGACAGAAGATGAGGCCGACAGGAAACGATTCCGGAGGTGGCGGAGCCGTATGAAGCGGTCGTGAGCAGCAGTTGTCGCCCTTTGTCTTCCCGCTCGTGGCAAGTCAGCAACGGAGCCAGTGGCTTGAAACCTGACCCACAGTCTACTGATGGTGCTCTGGGACACGTGGAAGTGCCTGGCGATTGCACTTTGACTTTGGCCTGCTTGTAAACGACCCAATGCAATTTGGCGGTCTTCTCTGCTCAATCGGGCCATCTTTCGTCGCTGAATTGTCGTCTGATTTCTTTGTGGCGAACAATCCGCTTTTATGGGTTTTGGAAGACATGGTGAGAGCTCAATATTCCCCGAGTTTCACGAGATTACACTGAAGCATGACGAGTGGTCATGCCAAATGAGCAATTTTGACATTGTAGCCACTGATAACGCATGCGTCACGTGCAGAGCTCATTTGTGGCAATGGACGAAAGGTCGACGACCAGATAAACATTTTCTGCAGTTTGGTGGATATCCTTGTAGCCATATAACTAAATTAACCAAATATTACAAGCTATGCGTTTCTTTTTTTGAACAGTATATAATATACTAGG
>NC_090257.1:27849943-27858596 GCF_037325665.1 Littorina saxatilis
TGTAGTTCAGGCCGTGGCGTTCGATGACCAGGGAGAGGGGTTGGGTGTACAGGGTGAAAAGGACAGGGCCGAGGACAGATCCTTGTGGGACGCCGAAGCGGACAGGGACAGGCTGAGAAGAGAACGAATCAGTGGTGACAGTCTGAGAGCGGTTCTGGAGGTAGTTCCTAAACCAAGAGAGGGCGGTGTCGTGAATGCCGAACGTGGAACTGAGGCGATCGACGAGTAGCTGATGGTCGATCGTGTCGAAGGCTGCGGAAAGGTCCAGCAGCACAAGGGCAGAGACGAGACCGCTATCTGTTGCGTTCAGGAGGTCCGTGGTGATTCGCAGAAGCGCCGTCTCGGTGCTGTGGTGAGGGCGGTACGCTGACTGGTACACTGGCATCAGCGAGTTCCGAGACAGGTGGGCGCTCAACTGCTCCAGGATGATACGCTCCAGAAGCTTGGAGAGGAAGGGCAGGTTGGACACAGGACGGTAGTTCTTCAACTCGTTGACGTCAAGGCCGGGCTTCTTGATGAGTGGGCGGACAACGGCAGACTTGAAGCAGTCGGGAACGACGCCTGTGGCCAGGGATATGTTGATGATATCTGTGATAGACGGCAGGAGCTTGTCCAGACACTTGGTGAAGAGGAAGCCTGGCAGGGGATCTAGCTCGCAGGTCTTAACACCAAGGCAAATTATTTGTATGACAAAAAGGGAGAAAATATGAATGAACATAAAAAAGTAAAAGAGATAGATAACTAAGGTTAAGGCATGAAAGGAGACGAGGGGAGCGGGGGCGGGGTGGGGGCGAGGGGGGATATAGAGGGAAGGTTGGAGTGGTGGGGGGGGGGGTGGGGGGGGGGGACTGGAATAAAATTGCTGAGAGCAGTAGGGATTTAGGACAGTGAGAACAAAATGAATGAACGAAGCAATGGAACAGAGACAGATAACAGAGGTTAAGGCATGAGGGAAGACGAGGATGGGAAAGATGGCAGGGTGTAGAGGGGAGAAGATAGCTAGAGCGGTAGCGGTGGGAGGGGGGGGGGGGCCTGGTATAAAAAAAAATGCCGAAAGCTGTAGGGGATTAGGCCAGTGAGATCAGCAGTATCGACCGGCAGCAAATCTGGTCTGCAGTCTGTGCAATTCAGTGCGCAGCGAGATTTCAATTTTCTCTCCTATCACATACACTACCACCATCACACTTCCCGTTATACTCTCCTCGTCACTTGTGTCACTACAGCCCCACCCCCTCGGCCTCCTCTCGCCAAGTCATAATAATTTATGTAGGCTGCAGTAATATTTCAAAGTTCTCCTCTTTCACAACCACCACCATCATCACCCCCCCCCCCCTCCCCTATGTGTCTCCTCCTCTCACTTCCTTATCCCTTGTGTCACCCCACCCCCACCCGCTCGGCCTCTTCTCGCCAAGTCATGTGCAGTGTGCAGCAATATTTCAATTGTCTCTGCTTTCAGAACCTCCACCATCATAAATCTCCCTATACTCTCCTCCCTACGTATCCCCCCCCCCTCTCTTCCTTATCCCTTGTGTCAGCACACCCCCACCCCCTCAATCAATCAATCAATCAATATGAGGCTTATATCGCGCGTATTCCGTGGGTACAGTTCTAAGCGCAGGGATTTATTTTAATTTTTTAATTTTTATTTTATGCAATTTATATCGCGCACATATTCAAGGCGCAGGGATGTGCTGTCTTTTTATAACCACCATAATCACCACTCTCCCTATACGCTCCTCCCTCAACCTATTCTGGTCAAGTCATGTGCAGTGTGCAGTAAGATTTCAATGTGCTGTCTTTTTATAACCACCATAATCATCACTCTCCCTATACGCTCCTCCCTCAGCCTATTCTGGTCAAGTCATATTCAGTGTGCAGTAAGATTTCAATGTGCTGTCTTTTTATAACCACCATAATCACCACTCTCCCTATACGCTCCTCCCTCAACCTATTCTGGTCAAGTCATGTGCAGTGTGCAGTAAGATTTCAATGTGCTGTCTTTTTATAACCACCACAATCACCATTCTCCCTATACGCTCCTCCCTCAACCTATTCTGGTCAAGTCATGTTCAGTTTGCAGTAAGATTTCAATGTGCTGTCTTTTTATAACCACCATAATCACCACTCTCCCTATACGCTCCTCCCTCAGCCTATTCTGGTCAAGTCATGTTCAGTGTGCAGTAAGATTTCAATGTGCTGTCTTTTTATAACCACCACAATCACCACTCTCCCTATACTCTCCTCCCTCAGCCTATTCTGGTCAAGTCATGTTCAGTGTGCAGTAAGATTTCAATGTGCTGTCTTTTTATGACCACCACAATCACCACTCTCCCTATACTCTCCTCCCTCAGCCTATTCTGGTCAAGTCATGTTCAGTGTGCAGTAAGATTTCAATGTGCTGTCTTTTTATAACAACCACAATCACCATTCTCCCTATACGCTCCTCCCTCAACCTATTCTGGTCAAGTCATGTTCAGTTTGCAGTAAGATTTCAATGTGCTGTCTTTTTATAACCACCACAATCACCACTCTCCCTATACTCTCCTCCCTCAGCCTATTCTGGTCAAGTCATGTTCAGTGTGCAGTAAGATTTCAATGTGCTGTCTTTTTATGACCACCACAATCACCACTCTCCCTATACTCTCCTCCCTACATATCTCCTCCCCTTTCCTTCCTTATCTCTTGTGTCACCACACCCCCACCCCCTCAGCCTATTCTGGTCAAGACATGTGCAGTGTGCAGTGAGATTCCAATGTGCTGTCTTTTCAATACCACCACCACCATGCACCCAACCCCCAGTTCCCCTAATCCGCTTGGACACCAGACAATTCTGACACAGTATTGAAATCCTCCCACACAGTTTTGTGAGTGACCCATGAAGGACCTGAAAAGTATGAAGAATGATGAAACTGAAAGTCTAAGAGCTGGGAAAAGAAAGAAGGACAAAAATCATCAACAATTCAGACACATTATTCAAATCCTCCCCCACAGTTTCATAAGTGACCCGTGACGTCGGTGTATGTAATCGCTCATCTATTTTCGCTCAGTCAAAGCGAAACTCCACAATAGCCCGAGAGAAAGAGAGAGAGAAAGGCAAAGACGCACCCTAGCAATCGTAGGTGTGTTGGCAAGCGTTTAACCAGCCATCGAGCGGGGGAAACAATCTTTTGAAGCCGCAGGTTTTTGGGCGGTTAGCGCGTGTGATCGATAAGTGTATCGATGAGTGTGCGACTGCTGAAAGTTTACTTCGATTTTTGCGGAGGTTGAGGCGGGTCGGGGGTGTTTGTTTTGTTTCTGTTGCACTTGAGTCCACCAGAGCGCTGTTGAGAAATGTTGGCAAAAAAGGTGGGCAACAAAATCGCAGTTCTTAGACATAGGCAGTGAAAGTGGTGGATACGACAGACTGTGCTAAAGAGCTAGAGAGTGGCTGTTAATGGTTGACGGCTTTCTCGGAAACTCGGCTCACTCTGTTGCAAAAGTATTCGTCAGTTGCGACAAGCTCAAAATAGTTTAGGCAAGGAAAAAGTTGCAAAAGTAATGAAATACAATCACACAAAAAAATATGGATACTTGAGAAAGACGTCTACATGAGTTGTTTTGCATGGAAATAAGCGAGCCCGCATTCTCATTTATTTTGTAAGCTGTCCAAGAAGAATATTTTAGAGGAGTTTTTACCTAACAGCCTCGTTCTTGTTCAGTGTGGCCTTTTTGGATTCGGAGTTGTTGAATTTTAAGGCGTCTGGATTCTGTCTGCGGATGTAGTTGAATTGGCTCCCTTGTCAACGTTCTAGATCTTGTCACGGAAGCAGTCGAGTTGCCTCCCTTGTCAACGTTCTAGATCTTGCCACGGAAGTAGTCGAGTTGCCTCCCTTGTCAACGTTCTAGATCTTGCCACGGAAGTAGTCGAGTTGCCTCCCTTGTCAATGTTCCTGATCTGTCCACGGAAGTAGGTGTGACGTTATCTTGGACATTGATGGGAGTGGCGACATGGGTGTCGTGCCGACATGAACAACCGTGGTCTGGTGCTTGTGAGCTGTGTAGATTGGCTGTCAAGGAACGAAGTTTTGAACACGTCAGTGTCGTCTGTATGTGCGTGGAATGTGTGAAGTGGCGAGGGGGCGATGAAGGGGGAGGAAGAGAGAGAGTGAGAGAGAGAGGGGGGGGGCGATGAAGGGGGAGGAAGAGAGAGTGAGAGAGAGAGAGGGGGGGCGATGAAGGGGGAAGAAGAGAGAGAGTGAGAGAGAGAGAGAGAGAGAGAGGGGGGCGATGAAGGGGGAGGAAGAGAGAGAGTAAGAGAGAGAGAGAGAGGGGGGGCGCGATGAAGGGGGAGGAAGAGAGAGAGAGAAAGGGGGGGGGGGGCGATGAAGGGGGAGGAAGAGAGAGAGAGGGAGAGGGGAGAGAGAGAGATAATTGAATTGAACTTTATTTGACAAGGATTAAGATTTAAGGCTACGCCTTTTCTTACAATCTGTCCTTGGGACGCATAGACACACAATTATATAATTAAAAAAAATTAAAAGTTAAAAAGTTAACCAACAAAAGGAGGTCGGAAAACTTCAGCACGTGATAATAAAGATGACGATGATGATGATGATGACGATGATGATGAAGATAATGATGATGATGATGATGATGACGATGATGATGAAGATAATGATGATGATGATGATGATGATGATGATGATGATGATGTAGATGGAGATGAGGCATGAAGAGCATACATATGTGGTGAGAGAGAGAGAGAGAGAGGGGGAGAGGAGAGAGAGGGAGAGGGGAGAGAGAGAGAGAGGGAGAGGGGAGAGAGAGAGAGACCGATATACAGAGGGGAGAGAGAGAGAGAGAGAGAGAGAGAGAGAGAGAGAGAGAGAGAAAGAGAGACAGACAGACAGAGATAGACAGCAGAAGACACAAACACACACAAAAACACAATACGCACTCGCATGCACACACACCCACACACACACACACACACACACACACACACACACACACACACACACACATGCGCGCGCGCGCACACACATGGTGGGGGGCGGGGCAAACAGACAAAGAAAAAGAAAGAGATTTGTATTCCTAATTGTCCACATAAGATCATCGTTGGACTTAATCGGATCGCAACAAAGACAAGAGCGGTTTGAAACAACTCAGAACGTCAACAAAATAATGCGGATTTATGAATAAAACCTTTACAACAAAAACAAATCGGACACTGACTCCGTGTCCTTTCTGTCGATCTTGACTGTTAGCAGTTGAAAGTGAATCAGAATGATGTCCTTGTCTGGGGTGGTAAATGGGAATATGTTTCTCTTTTGCGTCTATCGGCAGTTGCACGCGCGGACACGGAATGCAGCCTGAATACACCTTTTCACGTTTATTATAATCCTCACGTCTGAACTTCCTGTTCTTGTCGATTGTGTGATGACTCGACGGATGGGTTTGGGGATAGATGTCTAAAAATGGTTGTAGCTTTTTGTTCATATTGTTTGTGTGATGGATGGATGGATGGACAGAGAGATGGGTGTCTAGAAATGGTCGTAGCTTTTTGTTCACATTGTTTGTGTGCTGGATGGATGGATGGAATGATAGACGGATGTAGAGGTTACGCATGCCGAGTCTCAGTGGATATTAACAAGAATGATCAAAGCTCGCGGATGATGAAAAACGAGCTATAGCGAGCGTTTTCATGACTGCGAACTTTGACCATTAATTTTGATATCCACTGAAACCAGATAATTATATTACCTATTTTAGCCCCCCTTTCTTCAGTTTTTCACTGAACAGAGGTGTTTTTGTGTCACAGTTTGATCGAATCCTAATCACTCTGCCAGTCTACCTGCGCAGGTGAGTGATTATTATGCGCGGCTGTATAGTTTCGTGAAAATCATTCAACACTTCACAGCAGTTTCTTTGGTTAGGAACAACACCAAGTACATATTTATGCTCTTGTTCTGCTGTGGCGGTAAAGCGTATGTAGGATAAAGCGTCTTAGCCCATGTTTTGTTCACCATGTGACCTTCTTCTTCTTCTTCTTCTTCTTCTTCTTCTGCGTTCGTGGGCTGAAACTCCCACGTACACTCGTGTTTTTGCACACGAGTGGAATTTTACGTGTATGACCGTTTTTACCCCGCCATTTAGGCAGCCATACGCCGCTTTCGGAGGAAGCATGCTGGATATTTTCGTGTTTCTATAACCCACCGAACTCTGACATGGATTACAGAATCTTTTCCGTGCGCACTTGGTCTTGTGCTTGCGTGTACACACGAAGGGGGATAAGCCAATAGCAGGTCTGCACATAAGTTGACCTGGGAGATCGGAAAAATCTCCACACTTAACCCACCAGGCGGCCGCGGCCGGGATTCGAACCCTCGACCTTCCGATTAAGAGGCCGACGTCTTACCACCCCGCCACAGCGCCCGTCTGTTCACCATGTGACCGACTTCTATCCGTGAAATACAAAATGGTATTTGTGTGAAAGGTCAAACTCTTTTTTAGAAGTTTTTTTATCGCGTCTTCTTCATTGTACAGTGGTACCTGTGATGTGAGGCCCATCCGGTGAGAGGACACCTCACAATAAAGGACACCTGTTTTCCCGTTGTCTATTATTTTGACTTAAATATATCTGTAGGGGAAAGTCGCTAAACCTGGAACAGTTAAGGAGAAACAGCCGTACCAGACAAAACAATGGATATTGCAAAGCGTTCTTTATATTGTCACATACTAGACTCTATCAGTAAATAAACGAACCACATCAAATAAAATAAAAGTCACGCAACTCATCAGACTGATCATTATAAAAATGTCTGCATTTGTTCCAGGTTGGACGCATTGGTGTGTAAAGTGGAACACTGTGTTGTCAAACTCGGAACACATACAAACACACCCTGACTCTCTGTCTAGCTCTGTCTGTGTCTCACACACACACATACACCCACACACTCTCATTCACACACAGACAAGCACACATTGCCACACACACAAGATAAATAAATACGTCATAACATTTTGATTAAGCCATTTTATGTAAATGTCTTTTTTTCAACATCCTATTTTGATTTTTACCAAGGAAATAACAAATTGGATAACAATTTAAGCTCTGGCACTGTATCGTGTTCTCAGGGGAGTTGGTGCCACCCATGAAACAGTACCAAGTGCTTTCCCCCGGGATAGAACGCATCGTCGAGAATGTTCTCCTTTTTTCCCTCTGATCAGAAGATTTTGTAGCTTCATTCTTTCCTCTTTGCTGTTGACCTGCACGCCTTTTTGCAAGTGAAATCTCCAGCTTTTGCTTGTAAGGAGAAGATTGGTTTTTTTGGTGATCTCTTCGACGAGCTTGTGGTTGTGCGTTGCAGGACATCAGCAGCAGGTAAGCTTACATTTGCTGCTGACATCAAGCAATCATAATGACCCGAATCTCCATGTACAGTGTACAAAACAACTTCAAGAATGCTATTGATTAGTTCTTGTTCTATCTCTGGTGTTAATGTAGAAGGTCTTCCTGTGAACTTTACTTCTTCTTTTGAAAATTTGTTTGTTTCCTTCTAAATGACTTTTAAGAGTTGTGACAGTAACACCATATGCTCTTGATGCGCAACGCAAACCCATATCTCCGTTTTTCACTGCCGACAAAGCGCAGCCCATTTCTTCTGGAAACCACCGCCGTTCGGGTCTCATAATACTGTCAAACAAATCAATCAATCATTCAATAAAACTTATAGAAAGAAAAAACACAACAAAACCCAAAAGAGAATTGAATACGTGAATAAAACAACAGTGTTCTGTTTATTGTTTGATGAGGGTAAGATGGAACAGAATGCGGCAAAGCTGGAACACTGTTCCATGTTTGCCTCTCTTATGTGTTCCATCATTGCCGCATGGCATCTGCATGGATTTCGCGTTTTTCTGTTGGATACACGTGACGTTTCAAATCTTTTTTTCCGTTCAAGTTATTGCAAATTTATGAAGGTTTATCACAGCAATCAACATTTTACGTGAACGTACATAGATAAAGAGTAATAATACGAATTGTAGACGTAGGAAATAAGAAGAAGAAGGAAGAAAAGTTTAAAAAACGTACCATTTTATTTTTTTTTTTGCCGCGGTAGTCATTTTTTCTTTTGCTGGAATAATATCAAGGAATGTCACTAGACATTTTTGCAAAACAATTGTTCATGAATTGTTCCCCGTTCATCGCATATTGTGGTGTTCCAAGTTGGCCGACTGTTCCGAGATTGGCGACTTTCCCTTACCTGTCATGAAAGGCCACCTGCAATGTAGGGACACGTTCGGCTTGTCCCAAAGGTGTCCTTTCACCACAGGTACCACTGTATTACAGTTAAGCACATCCAACTATAGGCTGCTGTCCGAGTGTGAACAGACACACGTCTCAGCCACGCGACACTAGAATCAATATTCAAGCGGTCATCCAGCTCTGATGAGGATTGAAGGCGACCGGTGTCTTCGGCGTGAAAGTGATTAACGGGCAATTTACTTGGCAGCTGTTTTCACTCCCCTGCACTTACATTGGCCGTTGATTACTGGGAAAGCGAACACGGTTAATGGTGAAGAAGGAATACGGCTGCCCGATAAATTGCTGTCTTCCTATTCTGTTCCCTTGTGTTTGGGACGTAATGTGCATTGTAATGGCTGATTTGTC
>NC_090257.1:27858796-28021296 GCF_037325665.1 Littorina saxatilis
TTGAGCGGGCCGAGACTATTTGGCAGTCGTGTCCCTGTAAGTAGGCTACATGCAGACACAGACAGATTACTAGATCTAGTGTCTCTCTTTCTTGCACAGTGTCACCTAAGCTTACTGTGTGTGTGGGTGTGTATGTGTGACGGAGTGATTGAGTTTGTGTTACTGTTTGTCTATTTCTTACGTGAGCCTTGAAGGCTTCGCCTCTTGTCTTTCGTTTGTTGTGTTATGGGTACGGGACAATTATGGGTTTTAAAGGGTGTTGTAGTTACAGGACAGTTATTGTTATTACACCCCCGGTATAGGGGTGTGTATAGGATTCGGTCGATGTGTTTGTTTGTTTGTTTGTTTGTGTGTGTGTTTGTGTTCGCATATAGATCTCAAGAATGAACGGACCGATCGTCACCAAACTTGGTGAACAGGTTCTATACATTCCTGAGACGGTCCTTACAAAAATTGGGACCAGTCAAACACACGGTTAGGGAGTTATTGGTGGATTCAGATTCTACAAGGACTTATAGAGAAACATTATAATGGTCAAAGGGAAATAACCATTCTCACTCAGTCACTGCCACCAACTGAGAAGGTTATTTCCCTTTGACGGGGGTGTTTTTTCTACCTCGGAGAAATTTCTTGTTATATGTGGTGTGGTTACAAAACAACAATCCAAACTGTTCTGTCCTGTCCCGACATGAGATGGTTGTGACCGGGTGACGAAGTAGGACCCCTTTCACAACAGCTGTTCTACACTGACGGAGCTGACTGACCGAGTAATTTATTGTAGCTCTACAATTCCTATACGTCGGTAGACAGCACACCCGTCAAATACGGAGGGCTGTTGTCTTACGATGCTGCTTAATGCAAACCTTTAAAAACTAAAGGGGGGAGTTAACGTCCTCTCAGAAAATGTTTCTATTGGGACAAGAATTGGTGATACGCTAAGGATGCAAACATGAATAGCCCTATAAAAATGCCATGGAAACCTTTCTGTTCACATGGCATGTTTATAGGGCTATTCATGTAGCCCAAACGTACTCCTTTTTGACTGGTTTTACTTGAAACAATCATTTGATTCTTTCGTATACTTGGTTTCATAGTTACAGGACAACGGCCGTTACCTGTGTTGTGGTTACAGGGTAATGATTGTAACATGTTCTCTAGTTACAGGACAATGGTTGTTCCATGTGTTGTGGTTACAGTTGATCCCCACAGCGAACGGAGAGATCATTAGGAAGGAGGACACAATGCTGTAACATGTGTGACGTTGTGGCTACAGGACAATAAGTGTTACATGTGTTGTGGCTACAGGACAATAAGTGTTACATGTGTTGTGGCTACAGGACAATAATTGTTACATGTGTTGTGGTAACAAAACAATGATCGTTACATGTGTTATGGTTCCAGGTGATCCCGACATCGAACGGGGAGATCATCAGGAAGGAGAACACAGTACGGGACGAGCAGGGGGTGCCTGTGGGCAGGGAGGAGTCAGTTGAAGAAGTGGAGCACGTGCCCAGCAAGGGGAGGCTATCCTCCGCAGAGGACTTCTGGTCAGTACAACATTCTGTAGGGGTGCGGGGTGTTGGGGTGGGGAGAGAGTGTGAGGTGTTGGGGTGGGGAGAGAGTGTGAGGTGTTGGGGTGGGGTGGGGAGAGAGTGTGAGGTGTTGGGGTGGGGTGGGGAGAGAGTGTGAGGTGTTGGGATGGGGTGGGGTGGGGTGAGAGTGTGAGGTGTTGGGGTGGGGAGAGAGTGTGAGGTGTTGGGGTGGGGAGAGAGTGTGAGGTGTTGGGGTGGGGAGAGAGTGTGAGGTGTTGGGGTGGGGAGAGAGTGTGAGGTGTTGGGGTGGGGAGAGAGTGTGAGGTGTTGGGGTGGGGTGGGGAGAGAGTGTGAGGTGTTGGGGTGGGGTGGGGAGACTGAGAGTGTGAGGTGTTGGGGTGGGGAGACTGAGAGTGTGAGGTGTTGGGGTGGGGTGGGGAGAGAGTGTGAGGTGTTGGGATGGGGTGGGGTGGGGAGAGAGTGTGAGGTGTTGGGATGGGGTGGGGTGGGGAGAGAGTGTGAGGTGTTGGGGTGGGGAGAGAGTGTGAGGTGTTGGGATGGGGTGGGGTGGAGAGAGAGTGTGAGGTGTTGGGGTGGGGAGAGAGTGTGAGGTGTTGGGGTGGGGAGAGAGTGTGAGGTGTTGGGGTGGGGAGAGAGTGTGAGGTGTTGGGGTGGGGAGAGAGTGTGAGGTGTTGGGGTGGGGAGAGAGTGTGAGGTGTTGGGGTGGGGAGAGAGTGTGAGGTGTTGGGTGGGGAGAGAGTGTGAGGTGTTGGGGTGGGGTGAGGAGAGAGTGTGAGGTGTTAGGGTGGGGTGGGGTGGAGAGAGAGTGTGAGGTGTTGGGGTGGGGTGGGGAGAGAGTGTGAGGTGTTGGGGTGGGGAGAGAGTGTGAGGTGTTGGGGTGGGGCGGGGAGAGAGGGTGAGATGTTGGGGTGCGGTGGGGAGAGAGTGTGAGGTGTTGGGGTGGGGTGAGGAGAGAGTGTGAGGTGTTAGGGTGGGGTGGGGAGAGAGTGTGAGGTGTTGGGGTGGGGTGGGGAGAGAGTGTGAGGTGTAGGAGGGGAAAGGGTGTGTTTGTGTGTGTGATTGTGAGTGTGTGTATGTGTAAGTGCGTATAAGTGAGAGCTATGCGGAAGCAGCCTCCTGGCTCCTGAGAGAATAACAAGCAGAGAAATGAACTAGCGACTTACATCCTAAAAACAATGTATCGCCGAAAGCTCATATGTTCCTCATTCTCCGAGGCACCCTAACTAACACTTACGTGTACAGTCAAACACAATAACCAGACAAAGTCTTTACATCAAGACTTTTGGTTTTACAGAACAAACACACACACTCACACATTGTGACAGGGTTGCCTGGAAAGTTTCTGTGATAATCTGAAAAAGTTAGACAAGGCGCTAATTAAAGATAGGATAAACAAAGGAAAATAACAAGTCACATGCATGCGCACACATAAAACCAGGAAGCATCGATATCGGATTTCAAGCACTCACACCTGTCCACCCCCCAGGGAGATTAGTCACGTGGTTTACACTCTACACGCTCGAGACGGAGTAATCTGTCGACATGACAAGACACATTGTGTGAGTAGAAAAATCGTGACTGAGAGAAAGGTAATATCACGTGTTAAATTATATGAACGTGAGGGCAACCTGTACCCACATTATTACCCGTAGCAAACTTGTGCAAACGTATTAAAGTATATTAGCTCGAGGACCACCGCACGCACATTATTACCCGAAGAAAGTGCAAACGTTTTGTAACACACATAGAGTATACTCTTTAAAAAAAACCGATGGTTTCGGTCCAAAACAATTATACAATCTTTGAAAATCCAAGGTCCCATTATTGCCTTGTTTAGAATTTGTGGGCGGGGATGTAGCTCAGTCGGTAGCGCACTGGATTTGTATCCAGTTGGCCGCTGTCAGCGTTAGTTCGTCCATACGTTCGGCGAGAGATTTATTTCTCAGAGTCATTTTTGTGTGCAGACTCTCCTCGGTGTTCGAACACCCCCGTGTGTACACGCAAGCACAAGACCAAGTGCGCACGAAAAAGATCCTGTAATCCATGTCAGAGTTCGGTGGGTTATAGAAACACGAAAATACCCAGCATGCTTCCTCACAAAACGGCGTATGGCTGCCTAAATGGCGGGGTAAAAAACGGTCATACACGTAAAATTCCACTCGTGCAAAAAACACGAGTGTACGTGGGAGTTTCAGCCCACGAACGCAGAAGAAGAAGAAGAAGAAGTTTAGAATTTGCAAAAGGGGTGCGAGTTTTTTTTCTCTAGAAACATGTTCGGCAGAGTGGTGGAGGGGGGCGGGGGGGGGGGTGTAAGTGTGGGATAAGTTGCTTCTGCGCTAGCCAAACCGGCGAATGAATGTGACGCTCCCTGCACATACAATATTGGATTGATCACGGCCGCGGCTCTGTGTTTTCTGTGCGGGTCCCTGCCAAAAACCTTGCGTCTGGCATCGTAAGTGAATTGGGCTCTCGATCAATATGGGTCATCCAAAACCCACTGGCTTACGAGACAGGCTGTCAGATAGCGAGCCTTATTCTTTTATCAGATAGCCATTTTTCAGCTATTCTATTTCATGAGCGCAGTGGACGAAAACGTGATGGGCAGAGCCTGGGATTAGGTGAGGGAGGGGATGGCAAGGGTACGTGTCTCTCTGATAACGTTTTTGGAGCAAAAATCCTAAACCAAATAGACTGCCAACGTTCCAGAATTCAGAATTTTAAAAAAAACAAGAATGGTAGGTAACTGGAACGTTATATTGACACAAATCAACGTTCCAATTACCCACCATTCTTGTTTTTTACATTTAGTCAAGTTTTGACTAAATGTTTTAACATAGAGGGGGGGTATCGAGACGAGGGTCGTGGTGTATGTGTGTGTGTGTGTGTGTCTGTCTGTCTGTCTGTGCGTGTGTGTGTGTATAGCGATTCAGACTAAACTACTGGACCGATCTTTATGAAATTTGACATCAGAGTTCCTGGGAATGATATCCCCGGACGTTTTTTTCTTTGTTGCGATAAATGTGTTTGATGACGTCATATCCGGCTTTTTGTAAAAGTTGAGGCGGCACTGTCACACCCTCATTTTTCAATCAAATTGATTGAAATTTTGGCCAAGCAATCTTCGACAAAGGCCGGACTTCGGTATTGCATTTCAGCTTGGTGGCTTAAAAATTAATTGATGACTTTGGTCATTAAAAATCTGAAAATTGTAAAAAGAAAACAATTAATTATAAAACGATCCAAATTTACGTTCATCTTATTCTTCATCATCTCCTGATTCCAAAAACATATAAATATGTTATATTCGGATTAAAAACAAGCTCTGAAAATTAAAAATATACAAATTATGATCAAAATTAAATTTTTCGAAATCAATTTAAAAACACTTTCATCTTATTTCTTGTCGGTTCCTGATTCCAAAAACATATAGATATGATATGTTTGGATTACAAACACGCTCAGAAAGTTAAAACGAAGAGAGGTACAGTAAAGCGTGCTATGAAGCACAGCGCAACCGCTACCGCGCCAAACAGGCTCGTCACTTTCACTGCCTTTTGCACTAGCGGCGGACTACGTTCAGTTTCATTCTGTGAGTTCCACAGCTTGACTGAATGTAGTAATTTCGCCTTACGCGACTTGTTTTATTCTTGTTTTCGTTTTTGGATCAACGCCTTCGTCGTGGGAAATCATTTCATTGATCATTTGTTTCGTAATTCTATGAAATTAAGCACTCAACCGTAAATATTCATACTTGTATTTTGTTTAATTGATCATTTGTGTGGAAATTATATTTAATTAGGCAACATAATGCGTATAAGTAGTCCTCCTTGTCTTTTAAATTGATATTTTCTCCCCTACCTCCGTATAGCGCCTATCACGGTGGTGTACGCACACTTAATTGCATTTACTTTGATTGATCTTTTTTCTGTCTCCTTGGGAACCTACCAATAGCGCCTAATAATCGTAAACTGAATTTCATTCCACTGCTTATTTGCATTGTTTCTTAATTTTATTAAGCTTAGCCCATGTGCCCAATCACTCAAAACTGTATTCTATTTCATTCCATTGCTCAGTTGTTTGCTTAATTCTATGAAACTTAACACACATGTAAAATAACATTCAACAGTATATCATTTTACTGCTGGTATCGTTTCCTAATTCTATTAACTAAGTACTATGTATATACTAAGTATATATTAACTATTATGCTTTTAACAACTTTAACTGTTTTCACGAGACGGAGTGTAATTTAAAAGGTTCCGACTTTTTTTCTTTCAGCGGCAATAAATAATCTATATAAATGTCTCTGCCCCCGTCGTCCTCAATTAAGGAAAGTGTTCAGTCTGGGGTGAAGGCTCAATCAAAACTGAAGCCATTTTCGCAGACTTTGCTCCCGTATAGAGCGCCCTAAACTGGTTAGCTGACGTTCTGTTTCATAGGCCAATGACCTTTCTGCGACCTTTATTGACGAACCGCTAAATCATTTTGGTTAAGTAGCGTTATGGAACTACCAGAGGATGAAATTCAGATTTAACATTCTTAGTTGCATCATTGATTTGGCCGATGGGCGCAGTGGTGTGGTGGTAAGACCTCGGCCTACTAATCGGGAGGTCGTGAGTTCGAATCCCGGTCTCTGGTGGGTTAAGAGTGGAGATTGTTTTTATCTCCCAGGTCAACTTATGTGCAGACCTGCTAGTGACTTAACCCCCTTCGTGTGTACACGCAAGCACAAGACCAAGTGCGCACGGAAAAGATCTTGTAATCCATGTCAGAGTTCGGTGGGTTATGGAAACACGAAAATACCCAGCATGCCTACTCAACGAAAGCGGAGTGAAGCTGACTATGCTCTCAGAGAATAGTGTGGGGAACCCAAATGGGAACAACGAGCTCACACGTAACAAAGACAATTCTGGAACGCTGAAGAAGAAGAAGAAGATCTGACCGTTTTGGGGGAGTTTTTGGCGAACTTGACTAATTTGACGAATTTTGGGAATCCATTGTACCGTAGATTAGACGCGCATACCACGATTTGCGCAAAAAAAAGGACTACCAGTTTGCTAATTAATCAAATCAAAGTGAGTGAATGAGCATCCAGGCGCTACACCTCTCCTATTCAGAAGTGTTAATAATAGTGCTGAATCAGTTTATGTCAGTGGCGCCATCAGGAACCTTAATTGTTCAAGGGAAATAATTACATTCTCACACAAGAGTGCACTTTCCATTGAACTTTACGACAACATTTGTTCTTTCAATGTACTTGTTTTTGCAAAGTGAATGTAGTCTTGCTTCATTGTGCCATTATTTTAAACCGTGAACTTCATCGCAAAACTTTCAAAGCGATATGAGAGCGTTTTTCCTAAGATATTATCGTTTTAAGAAACACATTTGTGATGTCTGGTTTATAGTAGGAACAACATTTGGCACAAGATTGAACACGTGCTGGCAAAACCATCGTACTGTACAGCAGACTAAAACAGAAGATGGCAACAAATGTGTTTTAAATATAGTAATGAAGTTGAGATCATAATTATAGCATATCGTTTTCATTATTAGAAGCAGTATAAGTAGAATTGGTAGTGGTACTGATGGTTGTGCTGTTGTGGGTTCTGTGTGGGGAATGTATGCGGGCGTGCGTGAGCGTGTGTGTGACTGAGATTGCAAGCGATGTTTGGAAGGGTGTGTATGGATTGATTGCTTGTACTCATGGCCAAAACATGTCCCTTGTATTCTGCACATGGTTGAAATAAAGTCTTATGTCTTATGTCTTATGTCTTATGTCTTATTATCATAAATTGATTGCTTTAATGATTGATTGATGGATTGATTGATGGATGGATCGATTGATTGATTGAGTGATTAATTGATTCATTTATACATTATTTCATTCATTGACTGATTGATTTAAAGAAAGAAAGAAAGAAAAAAAGAAAGAAACAAACAAACAAACAAAAAGAAAAGAAAAGAAAAACAAAGGGGAAAAGGGACAAACGCCTACAATGTCGCAGCTGAGGTCTGGGTGGTTGTAGAGTCCAAATCAATGAACACTCTGGAAACCAGCCGATGAATTCAGGTCACACTCTTCCCTTAATTTCAAACTCAAACTCAAACTCAAATTTTATTGGCTTCAATTTTCACAGAAGAATTTGTCTTGCGCTTGGGAGAAAGTAAGAGTATAACATATAAAAACAGCATTCATATCACATTTCATGTATCACACACAGTAATCACTAGTATAAGCCTACAATTATCACATTTGTACCTGTATCATACATGCAAATAAATAGTATCACATTTAATTGTCCTTGTTTGCGTGCCAAAAAGAACCTGAAAAAAGGAACTCGAGGTAATGATGGCCGACAATAAAGGCCTGAGTCTGCAGTAATTGGGCTGATCGTATTGTCTGATCGCCTTCCAGTAAACAAACAGGAAATAAATAGTTTGATACAATTCCAGTGGAATATAGCACACAGTCATTTGTAGTTATGAATTAAAATATATATATATATTAGATTATCATTATCAGTGCAGTAGTAAAAGTTTCAAGCGTACCATGTTCTCTCGTTCTGATCATAGTTTTGTCCATGTTTTTTGCGCGTTTACTTTTTACTAATGACAAAGGACTCAGACACAAACGCATAAACTCAAAGAAAGTAAATGTCCGAAATAGATAAGACGCTCTCGTTTCAAAAACAATAAGAAAAACAAAAAGGCAAAGTTTATTTATGGAAGTTGTAATCCAAGGTTATTTTTCAACAACAAAAAATAGCGAACCAAAATTCACAAACACACTATTATCATCTGACTATGCATTGCATGACAAATTGAATAAAAATAAAAAAAAAATTTTTTTTTTTAATTTTAACAAAAATTCACAAACATTAGCAGCAGGCTACACCGTTTCTCGCTGCACATAATGGCGTTTCGAGGCCGAAGGACTCTGTCATCTCACGACAGGAGGTCCTCAGAGAGTCCTAAGTTTAGAGTGCAAGGAGGGGTTAACAACGGAGTACGTTCAATTCATTACTCCGGGCGGGCTTAGTTTCACGGACGTGGAAGAGTTGAAGGGGTGGGTGGGGGGGGGGAGTACGGAGCGTGTAGGGGGAGTGGGTAGGGGGGAGGTGTGTGTGTGTGTGTGTGTGTGTGTGTGTGTGTGTGTGTGTGTGTTGGTAAGTGCGTTTGTATAATTATGGCGGACGTGCGTGCGTGTTTCAACCGTTACTCGTAATTTAGAGTGTCTGCTAGATGTAGCAAAAATGTTATGGGTTTTTGCCCCACACCGAGTTTGAATATCCGGTGCAATGCTTTGAAGCATGCTGTAAACTTGCACTGAACACGAAAGTGGCTTCCTCACTACTGTGCAACTATTTTACAGAGAACTGATGATCGTCCTTCTGAGCAGTCTCTCAACTTGACACTAGCATTGGGCAGACGTGCATATCTCATCATTATTAACTACTCTATCCTACGCCACGACTTCTTCTCTGAATTCGATTCACCGCCCCCCACCTCCGCCATCATTTCCCCTTTACACACACACGCGCGCAAACACACACACGCACACACACACACACACGCACACACACACACACACACACGCACGCTCGCATGCACGCACACACCTAAACACACACACACACAAACACACACGCACACACACACGTGCACACACTCGTGCACATGCACACACACACACGCGTACACCCCCCCCCCACACACACACACATATATATATATATATATATATATATATATACACACACATACATACACACACACACACACACACACACACACACACACACACAAACACAAACACACACACACACACACACATTTCCCACAAACCACCACCAATATTTCCATCAGAGCCGATGAATATGACAGAACCGGATACATCAGGTATCTAATTCGGACATGCGCATAACCCTCTCTCTCTCTCTCTCCAGCTACGCGTATCAGACTGATTCATCATTAATGTAACTTCTTTTGTGAGAATGGGGAAAGGTGGGGGCCGCGGTAACGGGGAGGGGATGGGGGAGGGGAGGATGAGGGGGGGGGATTAAACAGATTTAAGACAAAAGGCATTCAATCATTTCGAGGAAAAGCTTCACGTTTTTCATTCATAATTTAGATAATGTCCCCCATGCGGATGTATGTTGATATGGGTGCGACGGGAGGGGGGGGGGCTGTCAAAGGGGTGCAGAAGCGGGGCGAGGGAGGAGGGGGGTGATAGGCATTCATCTATTTGGAAGAAAAACGAAGCGGGTTTAGGTACTTTTCATGAACACATAGTACAGACAATTTTCCAAAATGTTGGATCACAGGACAATGTGTCATGTTGGACCCTTGCAGACTCTACAGAAGACCACCAGCTTCATCTCCAGAGCAGACATCCGATTGTGAAAGGCGATCGACAAAAACAAGAGGACAGGATAATGTTCGCGAACGATGGGTGGATGCAACAGTTATGGGACAAGGGGAGGGGGTGGAGGTGATGGAGGGGGGGGGGGGGGGGGTGGTCAACCTACGAAATACAATCAAAGCGGGAACAGTTTCAGGTTAAGGCTAATCTTTTTTTTTGGAGGGAAAACAAAACGGTGTCAAGAACTGTTTAGTTCATAACAGACGATGTTCGGAAATAACTCTGTCGGATTTGTATGGGTGGTGAAAGAGTGAACACCCTTGCTTTTCCACGGATAAATTTATACATTCACTCGTGCACTTGTCTACTCGTTTCAGACACAACCGTCGTTAGTTGTTCGCCTTACCAATGTCAGTTTGCCCAAGTAAAAGCAATGGCATTCACTCTTTCACAAGCCCAACAAACCCGACAGAATTATTTTCGGTTTACGTCTATTCTGACAATCGACGAATCGAAGAATGGCCGTCACGTGACCTCAGGTGGACCTGTTACGGGATAACGTATCGATCAGTCTTTAGAGTTTCTCTTTCTTTGAGCAATTTGACGTCAGAGGCCGACTAAAACTCATATATTTCGGTTGCGTACAGAGCCTACGAAAGAGTGCAAATTTGTATGCGTTATACAGATCATAAAATATAAAGACATAAAAGAAAGAAAGAAAGAAAGAAAGAAACGGAATTCTAACGAAATTAGATCGATACGTAAATGTTATTTGCAATTTCACCAAGAGATAACCTTTAACATAGATCTCGACAGTCATTGTTCATTGTCAAGTGCCCTATTTCAGCCAAAATAACAAATGGCGTTTAATATAAAATTCACATTTGTTGAACCGGGTTTTGCGGAATGTATTGAGACGGCTGCTTGGTGAAATAAACGGCTATGGGGTCACCTTCATGGATGAAATATCAAAGTGGAAAAGACACAGATATTTAGAATGACTTTACATTGTGTCTGCCCGGTCTGTGTGTTTTGTCTGATTTAATGTGATTGGAATTGCTTTGACGATATCTTGTGTGGTGATTAATCGTGCCACTTGCATACAATCTCTGTGTGTGTGTGTGTGTGTATGTGTGTGTGTATGTGTGTGTGGTGTGTGTGTGTGTGGGTGTGAGTGTGTGTGTGTGTGTGTGTGTACATGTGTTTGTGTGTGTGTGAGTGTGTGTGTGTGTGTGTGTGTGTGTGTGTGTCTGTGTGTCTGTGAGTGTGTGTGTGTGTGTGTGTGTGTGTGTGTGTACATGTGTTTGTGGTGATTTTACGACTACCATTTTAATTTGTAAAGTGGTAAGTTTAAAAGTCTTTTATTTGTCAATGTAACTGTGCAGCTGTATATTTTGGTAATGCATTCACACCATGATTATAACCATCCTTTTTATTTCACTTGACGCTTCACCTTACACATTAGTCTCAGGGCCGGACTACCGGGGGGGTTATGGGGGTTGCGCAACCCCCCCCCCCCTAGCCTAAACATGTACCTTACTTATTTAATTTTTTTTTTATTATTGCTTATTTTATGCCGTTTCATGCAAGGAGCGACCATTTTCCTATCTCAGAATATGACCTACCCGTCAGCTTCAGGGGGCTTCGCCCCCTGACCCCCACAACGAGGGGGGGGTGGAGGGTGGGTGGGTTCTAGGGTTTCCGGACCCCCCCCCCCCCCCAGCCAAAAAATAAAAATATTGAATGAGGTATGCATTTCTTTATTTTACATTGAGTTTCAATTTTTGGGGTATTAATCAGTGACAAAATCTGCTGCCTAAAACTGGTAATGATCATCCTCAGAATGCACCAGATTGCACCATTTTGCATCCTTTTTTTCAAAATTTTCCGGGGGGGCATGCCCCCGGACCCCCCTAGCAAGCTAGGCGCTTCGCGCCGTCGGCTCGGCGCTTCGCGCCTTCACACCCATATCTTCACAATATACTTTTGAAAAAAACCAGTCATAAAATGAACTGATCCGCCCCTGCCGCCAGGGGGGACATCCCCCTGGGCCACCACTGGCAACCCCCCCCTCCTCTTGGCCTAGTCCGGCCCTGAGTCTCATAATCTATTGTGCAGGTATCTAAAGAACTATTTGGAGCAAGATGGCGACCGAAAGAAGAGGAACTCCAAACGTCACTCCTTCGCCCCTGGCTTGAGTGCAGAGTTATCTCCCCAAAGCCTGATTACTCCCCCTGACTCGGCGGAATTGATCGGGGCTTACATCAGCAAGATCAATCAACTTCAGGTAGGGGAGACAAATGTGTGTCGCTTGTGGAGTTGTGTCCCTTCCCTGAGGCCTCGGGCTAGTTCTGCAGCTACTTTCTGTTGGCTTTCTCGCAGGTGTTTCTTTGTCTCGTCTTATTACTTTTTCTTCTTTGCCGTTTTCAAGTTTCAAGTTTCAAGTGTTAATAATCCTGTAACCCCCTTTGAGGCACGGAGGATAACATCTGTTATAAAAACAAACAAAAAGAAATAAGTGTGGTCGCAGCTACAAATTACAATTAGTAAATTTAACAACAACTTTTCAAATCGCAAATAATAATTATACAACTTTCCCGAAATCATAAATATGGCCAATCGAAGCGTTACATTTTTGCTTCCAGACATTAAATGACAAAGAGACTGATAAATAAATCCCGAAACACACATGCATGCATCCATTCTCTTCCGAGCTCACACACTCACACCACTTTCAGACGAGCGCACATAGTGGCTCAAACGGACACACGGGTATGCACACACACACACACACACACACACACACACACACACACACACACACACACACACACACACACACCCGCGCGCGCGCGCGCGTGCTTTATCTCCGCCCCCCCCCCCCCCCCCCCCCCCCCGACACCACTCCTCAAAACTAAAAGTTCTTAAACCTTAAAATTCCTTCTGCCTTTTTTTGATTTCTTACAGACAGAAGCCCTTTAATGGTAGTACAGTATATATTCTGAACTAATTTGTGGACTAGCATCGACCCCCCCCCCTCCCCCCACAATCACACACACACACACACACACACACTCAAGTAGCAACTGTTTGACAAGGTTATCATCAATACATCCCCCTTCGCAGAGACAGTTGTCCGCTATGGTTCTGTAACGAAGCTGTCCGCTATAGTCTACCGTAGTACACTTCATCTCACGGTGTTCGGAAAACCCAGCCAAGCGGAAGAATAGTTAACTAACGACAAATTCGATTTCCTTCGGGTCGAAAGTCTCAGCTTAAAGGTGCCTTTCTTCTTTCCCGCGTAAAACACCACTGACTGGACTGGATAAATGTACGATGGCTTACAAGTTTACATTAACTGCAATGACTAAATAAGTGTACGATGGCTTACAAGTTTACATTGCAAGGCCTGGATAAGGGTACGACGGCTTACAAGTTTATACTGCAAGGACTGGATAAGTGTACGATGGCTTACAAGTTTACATTGCAAGGCCAGGATAAGTGTACGATGGTTTACAAGTTGACATTGCCAGGACTGGATAAGTGTACGATGGCTTACAAGTTTAAATTGCCAGAACTGGATAAGGGTACGATGGCTTACAAGTTTACATTGCAAGGACTGGATAAGTGTACGATGGCTTTCAAGTTTATATTGCAAGGACTGGATAAGGGTACGATGGCTTACAAGTTTACATTGCAAGGCCTGGATAAGTGTACGATGGCTTACAAGTTTACATTGCCAGGACTGGATAAGTGTACGATGGCTTACAAGTTTACATTGCGAGACCTGGATAAGGGTACGATGGCTTACACGTTTACATTGCAAGGCCTGGATAAGTGTACGATGGCATACAAGTTTACACTGCAAGGACTGGTTAAATGTACGATGGCTTACAAGTTTACACTGCAAGGACTGGATACGTGTACGATGGCTTACAAGTTTACATTACAAAGACAGGATAAATGTACGATGGCTTACAAGTTTACATTGCCAGGACTGGATAAGTGTACGATGGCGTACAAGTTTACATTGCAAGGCCTGGATAAGTGTACGATGGCTTACAAGTTTACATTGCAAGGACTGGATAAATGTACGATGGCTTACAAGTTTACATTGCAAGGACTGGATAAGTGTACGATGGCTTACAAGTTTGCACTGCATGGACTGGATACGTGTACGATGGCTTACAAGTTTGGTTTAAACAGTGTTTATTCAACAATTCATAGGTATTTGAACATGATACATGTTAAGGATCAACAAGCTAAAGCTTATGGTGGTGACCCTAACAGGAGAATTTAACATATGGGTTACGATAACTTGCGACGAGACTTCGACAAGTACTTTTTAAACCAAAACAAACGAGAAACAAACAAAATGTGCAAACATACATACAAGTTTACATTGCAAGGACTGGATAAGTGTACGATGGATTACAAGTTTAAACTGCAAGAACTGGATAAGTGTACGATGGTTTACAAGTTTACATTGCAAGGACTGAATAAGTGTACGATATGGCTTACAAGTTTACACTAACTGCAATGACTGAATAAGTGTGCGATGGTTTACAAGTTTACATTGATTGCAAGGACTGCATAAGTGTACGATGGTTTACAAGTTTACATTGCAAGGACTAGATAAGTGTACGATGGCTTACAAGTTTACATTGCAAAGAAGATGTTGATCTTGAACAAGTCTCTATCCGTTCCTCCTTGGAGAACATTCGAGCGATTGGGGTGTTGTTTCATATGGAGCCTCCTTGGGGGACGTCAATAATGGAAGTAAATGGTGCTATACACTAAGAAAGCGTTGTGTGAAGTACTCTTCAACGCAGACTTTGTGTCGATAAAATGACACAAATGTAGTCCTTATTATAGAAGATGAACAAAAATACACTTAAATAGGGACAACTTCTCCAAAAGGTAGTAAATCGGAGCAGAGTTAACCAAGTCGGCTTCCGGATAGACAAAATGCTTTTGGAGGCGACCGCCTCTTTAACTTTGAGGCAGAAAGTGTTCTCCATGTCTCTGTACGAGCGTTAAACGAGTTTAGGTACAGTTTTAAGGTTCGTTTAAAGGCACAGTAAGCCTCCCCTAAACCATCACAGATACTGTCAGGCTTTTACACACAGTACAAACACCCTTTCATTTACACACTCACTGCTTGAGAACATCCTAGGTGCCCTCCGTAAAGAGCGAGCAATTTTCAAAGAATTTATTTTGCGTGGTTTATCTTACCCCTGAGCCATCGCGAACCCGTGTGATCCAGTTTCCTTTTTTCACAATGTAGTCGTCAGTTTGTGATTTCAATGCGACTCGCTGTACTGTAAGCTTATCTGCAATAGCACGTTATTGTGTATCTCTGAATCTAAACGCAACAAACGGCTGCGATTCACACGAACTAGACCGGTGGCAGGTGACTGTTCATAGGAACAGGCGCTGGGCACAACCGTCTTTACGCTGGGCACAACCGTCGTCTGCTACGAGAAAGACGGTTTGCGTGACACGTTTCCGGGCTTTTTTTTCAAACTTTCAAAACTTCGAAATGTACTGATCTTGTCTTGATGAAAAAATAATTCTTTTATGATTTAAGAATGTTTGTGTAACAAGCTGTCAATTTATTATCTCGATTTTAAAGTTAGTTCTAGCGCCAAAACGAGGCGCCTGATTTGCCGATCAGACGGTCCACGAAAATAAATTCTTTGAAAATTGTTCGCTCTTTAGTTTACGTAGGGCACCTAGGATGTTCTCAAGCGGTGAGTGTTTAAATGAAAGGGTGTTTGTACTGTGTGTAAAAGCCTGACCGTATCTGTGATGGTTTACGGGAGGCTTACTGTGCCTTTAAGCAGAGCGAGTCTTTTTGACTGCTTGGAACTTCGACGAGTTTGAGACTGGGATAGGCTGTTAAAAGCCCATAGCTTTATTTGAGTGTAAGGGTTGCTATATACTTACACCGTCGCACGGATGGATTGATTACATTGGAGTCGCTGAGACTTTGTCTGCCTATCTGCATGTCAGTCTGACTGCCTTCGCGTGTTTTTGTGTGTATGTTTGTTTGTTTGTATGATTGTGTGTGTGTGTGTGTGTGTGTGTGTGTGTGTGTGTGTGTGTACCCATGTTTCCACAGGTTTGGTTGCCTAAATCACCATAAGGCAACCATCCACACGTGGATGGCAACCTAAACTCTGGATGGCAACCTAATTGTGTGGATGGTCGCTTCATTTAACACCGTTAAATTGACTTTTTTGACGGAAAGAATGTCATAACAATGTTCAAAATGACATTCTTTCCGTCCACACGTGTGGATGGTTGCCTTATGGTTAAATTGACACCGTTAAATTGACTTTTTTGACGGAAAGAATGTCATAACAATGTTCAAAATGACATTCTTTCCGTCCTCTATAGGCGACGAAATAGGTCAAATTTTGTGCATTTTTTAGTGCAAAATTCTTCGATGCCGGAGCGAGTACTGCACCCAGTGCTGTTGTAGTGCAAGTGCACTAGAAAGGCACTACACCCAGTGCCGCCTCTTAGGTAACCATCCACACTTTAGGTGCGTGTGTGTGTATGTGTGTGTGTGTGGTGTTATGATGGTATTGGAGATGATGATGTTGTTGATGATGATGATGATGATGATGATGTGTGTGTGTGTGTGTGTGTGTGTGTGTCTGTCTGTCTGTCTGTCTATCTGTCTGCATGCCTGTGCCTCTGTGTCTGTGTCCGCCGCTTTTGACCACGCTATATTTATTTGGTGTATTGTTACTACACAGTCAGCTGCAGCACCACTTTCCTGTCTGGAACAAAATCCCTCCCACACTGGCTTTCAAGAAGATTTGCTGTTCCAACTAATAGGCCAGGCTAACAGAACAGGCTAAGGACAGGCTAAAACAGCCGTGTTGGTGATCACTTAGCTGCAGTATGTTGACTTATATCAACCACCACCCACCCACACGCGTAATTAGCCGCGTATATAGCTATAGCCGGAAGAGCGGCCCACGGAAAAGTCACGCTCATAACACAGCAACACGATATAATAACCAGACAGCCTGGACCAATCCCTTTTGTGAAAAATGCCTTCTTTGTAAACATTTATGAACACCAACAAACAAACCACAAGAAAGGTTAACATAAAAGATCTGTTTATGATTTTACATGGGATAAATCCTTACCTCAACGTGGACACATACCAAAATACAATGACGGCGTAATAAAAATGTCAAATTTCACTCCTTCATGAAAAGCAAAAGCAAAACAGCAGTGAACCAAAAAATTAAAAGGACAGGAAAAGATTCAACCAAAACACCAACAAACACAGCTGTTTCCTGTTCAGAGTTGGAATTTTCACTTAAATGATTTCGCAGAATGACAAAGGTGTCCGTCACAGACAAAATGGCAATTTTGCAAAGAATCAAAAATACAGAAATGATAGGTTATTGGAACTTTGATTTTATGACAAAAATAAACCGTTGCTTCGACCCAGTGGCCTTTTAAGTTGACAGACAGGGATACAGATCAGGGGCGGATCTGGGGGGGTTGCAATGGGTGCAATTGCACCCCCCCCCCCCCCCAGCGGGACAAAAAAAAAAAAAAAAAAAAAAAAGAAGAAAAATGTATCACCTGAAAATAGCACTTTACACGCTCAGATTGCACCAGATTGCACAATTTTGCTTCCTTTTTAAAAAAAAATTCCGGGGGGGCATGCCCCCGGACCCCCCTAGCATGCTCGGCGCTTCGCGCCATCGGTTCGGCGCTTCGCGCCATCGGTTCGGCGCTTCGCGCCTTCGCTGATAAGATACAAAAACAAAAAAAAAGAACTTTGCACCCCCCCCCTTTCAAAACCCAGATCCGCCCCTGCAGATGATGAACTTATATCAAAATCTTGCAAGACGCTGGCACACTTTGCACAGAAACAAGCAACAACAACAACAACAACAACAACAACGACGGCCTAGTGGTAAGGCGTCCGCCCTGTGATCGGGAAGTCGTGGGTTCGAACCCCGGCCGGGTCATACCTAAGACTTTAAAATTGGCAATCTAGTGGCTGCTCCGCCTGGCGTCTGGCATTATGGGGTTAGTGCTAGGACTGGTTGGTCTGGTGTCAGAATAATGTGACTGGGTGAGACATGAAGCCTGTGCTGCGACTTCTGTCTTGTGTGTGGCGCACGTTATATGTCAAAGCAGCACCGCCCTGATATGGCCCTTCGTGGTCGGCTGGGCGTTAAGCAAACAAACAAACAAACAAACAAAAGCCAGGCTGTACAATGTTGGTATGTGTCCAAGTGGAAGAATGCTCTCATCCCAGTTGATGTCTTCCTCCGAAAGCGGCGTATGGCTGCCTAAATGGCGGGGTAAAAACGGTCATACACCTAAAAGCCGTGGGAGTTTCAGCCCATGAACGAAACAAACAAACACACACAATCCCAGTTGAAAGCCTGAACGGTTCTGTGACGATTAACAACAATGTCCACACAGGAAACATGCTCTTATCCCAGTGGAAAGCCTGGACCGGTTCTGTGATGATTAACAACAATGTCCACACAGGAAACATGCTCTTATCCCAGTGGAAAGCCTGGACCGGTTCTGTGATGATTAACAACAATGTCTACTTAGGAAGGATGCACTTACCAGTGGAAAGCCTGAACAGATTCTGTGATGATTAACAACAATGTCTACTCAGGAAGGATGCATGCTCTTACCAGTGGAAAGCCTGAACAGATTCTGTGATGATTAACAACAATGTCTACTTAGGAAGGATGCACTTACCAGTGGAAAGCCTGAACAGATTCTGTGATGATTAACAACAATGTCTACTCAGGAAGGATGCACTTACCAGTGCAAAGCCTGGACCGATTCTGTGATGATTAACAACAATGTCTACACAGGAAGGATGCATGCTCTTATCCCAGTGAAAAGCCTGGACGATTCTGTGATGATTAACAACAATGTCTACACAGGAAGGATGCATGCTCTTATCCCAGTGAAAAGCCTGGACGATTCTGTGACGATTAACAACAATGTCCACACAGGAAACATGCTCTTATCCCAGTGCAAAGCCTGGACCGATTCTGTGATGATTAACAACAATGTCTACACAGGAAGGATGCACTTACCAGTGCAAAGCCTGGACGATTCTGTGATGATTAACAACAATGTCTACACAGGAAGGATGCACTTACCAGTGCAAAGCCTGGACGATTCTGTGATGATTAACAACAATGTCTACACAGGAAGGATGCACTTACCAGTGCAAAGCCTGGACGATTCTGTGATGATTAACAACAATGTCTACACAGGAAGGATGCACTTACCAGTGCAAAGCCTGGACCGATTCTGTGATGATTAACAACAATGTCTACACAGGAAGGATGCACTTACCAGTGCAAAGCCTGGACGATTCTGTGATGATTAACAACAATGTCTACACAGGAAGGATGCACTTACCAGTGCAAAGCCTGGACGATTCTGTGATGATTAACAACAATGTCCACACAGGAAAGGAGTAGGCAGGCTGAACCAAACCGTCAAAGTGTTGTTGTTTTCTGAGCGAGGCGTGATGATCCTATCGTAGTTAGCTGAGATGTGTGTCAATGTTTAGAAAGCAAAAACTCTCCATCTAGGTCCACTATGTGCGCACACGTAAAATGTCCGTAAACAAGTATGTATTATGAACAAACACAGCCGTGAGAACCAATTTACACAGGCGAGGAGAACGGCACGCACGCATATGGAAGTACGCACGCACACACACACACACACACACACACACACACACACACACACACACACACACACACACAAACAAACACACACACACACACACACACACACACACACACACGCGCGCGCGCACACACACGCAAACACATACACACAAGTAGAGTTGATGCTCTTGTTCAATATCGAATATGTGTAAATTGAAACGTTTACTCTTTGTCCACCGTCGCGATATAACCTTGAATGGTTGAAAACGACGTTAAACACCAAATAAAGAAAGAAAGACTCTTTGTCCACAGAGCGAGCTGGACCAAGCCAAGCTGGTGTCTTACCTCGAGGACGTGGAGAATGACATCCTGACCGACGCCCTGAACCAGGCCACTGTGGCACAGGTCAAAGGTCGCATCAACCCCGAAGAGCTCAGCTCTCTTCAAGACGCTATTCGGGTGGAGGAGGCGCTTCAACAGGTCAAGACGAACAGGCAAGTCTGTCTGTCGATCTGTCTGTGTGTGCGTATGTTTGTCTGTCTGTCTAGTCTGTCTGTGTGTCCGTATGTCTGTCTGTCTGTCTGTCTGTCTGTCTGTCTGTCTGTCTGTCTGTCTCTCTCTCTGTCTGTCTCTCTGTCTGTCTCTCTGTCTGTTGGTCGGTCTGTCTGCTTCTCAGTCGAATTGTTTCTTTGTTTGTTTATTGTATATATGCCTGTCTTTTTGTCACTCGTTCTGCAACAGGTCACGACCGACAGGTCTGTCTGTCTGTCTGTCTGTCTGTCTGTCTGTCTGTGTCTGTCTGTCTATCTGTCTGTCTGTCTGTCAGTCAGTCAGTCAGTCAGTCAGTCAGTCTGTCTGTCTGCCTTTTTATTATTTTAACGGTGTACCATGTGCATATATGAAGCTCTGTTTGTTCTCTGCGTTTGCAAATAACAGATCTTACGTTTTTGCCGACCGGAAGGCCATGTTCATTTGCTCCTTACAGGAACACGAAGCCCAGGTAATCACGGAAACCAATGGGTGTATACTTGCAGGGCACAGGCAGCGGAATTGGCCGACGAGTTTGCTGACGAGATCGCCGCTGAGATGGGAACACCCATGGCGGAAAAACGGGCCGAGCCCTGGAGAAAGCGAGATGACGTCATGCAGTCCGAGGTCCCTGTCTTCGTCACTGGGGACAACGATGACGTCATTGAAGACGACGACGATGATTCTGAAGAAGCAGCAACTGCTCTGGCTCTTGGACAGTTGTTTGAAAAAAGTAAGTTGTGGAATATTGCTGCATATCTTTAACGCTGCAACTCTCACAGCTTCCAAGCTTTAAAGTTTCGGGATCGCCCCAAGAGCTACTGATCGCTAGGTCAGCAGGCGCGCACTTTTCCCAATGTGTCCTTCACAAAGTTCACTTTTTGTTTTGTTATGTCGATTGATGAGGTTGTGTCGATGCCTCTATTTTGTGTGAACTGTTTGATAGAGAATGACTGAGAATGATTGAATTTGTTCATGTGTACCCATGCTGAATTCGTACTCGGAATATCGTACAGGGTGTTCGAAACCGACCATACGTATTTCAAAACGTACGTTGTCTGCAAGTTGTCTGTCTGTCTGTCTGTCTGTCTGTCTGTCTCTCTCTCTCTCTCTCTCTCTCTCTCTCTCTCTCTCGTTCTTTGTCTGCCTGTCTGTCTGTCTCTCCCCTTTCTCTCTCTCTCTCTCTCTCTCTCTCTCTCTCTCTCTCTGTCTGCCTGTCTCTCGCTCTCCCCTCTCGCTCTCTCTCGCTCTCTCTCTCTCTCTCTCTCTCTCTCTCTCTCTCTCTCTCTCTCTCTCTCTCTCTCTCTCTCTCTCTCTCTCTCTCTCTCTCTCTCTCTCTCAATCCCCAGCCAGGAACGTGCGAGTAACCTGAAGCCCCCACTGCCCACGGAGAAAATCAATAAAAGAAATGTTTTCTGGATCACGCTCTGCGGATATTGACTCGTGACAGATCATATATGTTTGTGTCACTTACCGCTCTCTGCACCACGCAGAACATGATATAATACGAGAGAGAGAGAGAGAGAGAGAGAGAGAGAGAGAGAGAGAGAGAGAGAGAGAGAGAGAGAGAGAGAGGCAGACAGAGAGAGAGAGAGAGGGAGGGAGAGAGGGAGAGACAGAGAGAGAGACAGAGAGAGAGAGAGAGAGAGAGAGAGAGAGAGAGAGAGATAAATATAGAGACAGACAGCCAGCCAGACAGCATTATAAGAGTTAAAGATATTATACTCGTCGGCATTATACAAGGTTGTCGTCACCAAGACTGAGACTGGTCTCAAAAACCGGGAAATCTTTAGATGATGCAGTTGTTTTTTATTTCAAACCCTCGAAGTATTCTCCCTTAGCGGCTACACACAGTTTAAGTCGTTGGACCCAGTCAAGAAATGACCGTTTGAAGTCGTTTTTTGGCACCTGGTTCAGACACTGGAAAACAGCCGATCCGAGGGCTGATCGACTGTCAAATCGACGCCCAGCCAATTGTCTTTTCAGATGAGGAAACAAAAAAAAAGTCACAGGGTGCAAGATCAGGAGAGTAGGGAGGATGTGGCAAAGTTTCAAAGTTTTCTTCCTCCAGGTACTCTTTCACCACCTTGGATTTGTGAGCAGGTGCGTTATCATGAAGTAATTTGATCCCTTTCAATCCTGTAGTTGGTCTGGCTCTCTTGTAGTAACGAACGATGCCAGCAAGAACTTTTTCCTTGTAGTACACCCCAGTGATGCTTCTGCCTTTTTCGCGTGGTTTTTGAAAAATGACGCCCTTTGTGTTATAAAATATTGTGTATAAAACCTTCTTGCCGGAGCGACTTTTTCGCACGATCCGAGGGGCATTGGCACCTTTTTTTATCCATGCTTTGTTTTGAGCTTTTCTTTTTGGCTCAAAGAAGTACACCCAAGTTTCGTCTCCAGTCACGATCTCATCCAAGCGTTTTTGATCACATCCGTCGTATATCTTGAGTAGCCGTTGGGCAAACGTAACCCTACACCTCTTGTTCTCTTCAGTGAGGAAATGTGGTACCCATCGCGCGCACACCTTTGTGTATCCAAGTTTGTGTTTTAAAACTCTCAAGACAGACGACGACGAAATGTCCAGTGTTTCGGCGATAAAATGACTGCTCACTCGGGGATCTTCATCAACTAACCGTTGCACATGGGACACCATTTTATTGTCGGTTACAGGTGGTTTCTTCACTTTTCCCCTTGCATCTTCCACAGACGTTTTCCCTGTTGAGAAATGCTTTGCCCACCGAAAAACTGTCGCGCGAGATGGTGCTGTGCCTGGGCTTACAGTTCTCAGCTCTTCAAGTATGTCACCGGCCGTTTTACCTAGTGCCGTTCTTATTTTGATGTAGGATCGAAAATCCTTCTCTGAAAATGTGCTTTTTGCCGCCATTTTTTAGGCCAGTGTCTCTCGCTTACATGACTAAATACACTGTATCTTTACGAAAACACAACGGATCACAAAGAAATTATGCACACTAATACGTCATGTACCAATCTTGATAATGACGTCATTTGTTATAAATGTCGTCATTTGATTCTGTGCAAAAAAGACCAGTCTCAGTCTTGCTGACGACAACCTTGTACTTGTCTCGTCTAAATATCGGGCCCTATTGCTGCGCTGAAAACACAATAGCTGTTAATATTTCTCTCTCTGTCTTGGTACGTGACTGTCCGTCTGTCTGTGACTGCGCCTGTGTTTGTTTCTTGTACAAATCTCTAGCCCCGAAAAGTGGTTTCATAACATTTACAATGTTGCACAACGAAAACGAAGACAACAAGAAATTCCTCCGATAGGAACTACACCCCCGTCAAAGGGAAATAACCTTCTCAGTTGGTGGCAGTGAGAATGGTTATTTCCCTTTGACCAACGGGGGTGTCCGTCTATACCAGGCCTTGTATAATTTTAATCCACCAATAACTCCCTAACCGTGTGTTTGACTGGTCCCAATTTTTGTAAGGACCGTCTCAGGAATGTATAAAACCTGTTCACCAAGTTTGGTGACGATCGGTCCGTTCATTCTTGAGATCTACTTGCGATCACAAACACATCGAGTCAGTGAAACCTATACACACCCCTATACCGGGGGTGTAATAACGGTGACGGTAACAGAACATCAGTAAAGATTATTAAAAAAAAAAAAGGTCCTTCTCCTGTAAAGGGCACACATTCAAGAAAAAAATAAGTGTCCTTGCAAATTGCTTGTCGACGGGTTTTTGTTTTTCTCCAAACAACAACATACAATCAAATTACCCCCCAAAATGTCTACCCTGCATACTGGAGTCACAAATAAGTAGGTTTCTTACGCGAGATGCAAGAATAAGTTAGCAAGTCGACTAAAGCTGACAAAACACACACAGACACCACCAAGGATATAAGGACTTGGTGCGCAATATTATTTGCTATTTTGTCTGATTGGGTTTTTTCGTACAATTATGCGCATGTGGCCTATGAACAATCTCACCCCAGACTCTCCTCCAGACTTCATTCGCTCGGCTTCCTGACGAGTGGACGTAAACTGATTCTATCAAGATAAGTTTTGCGTGAATATTTGTTTGTCTGTTCACTTAAAAGACCGTTAGGTCGAAATATCTGTGAATGTATTGTTTTGTCAATAACAAACGTTCCAACAACCTACCTTTCTTGTTTTTTGATTCTCCTCCAGACTGTTCACCACAATGCCATTAATCACCAAAATAAGCCAACCACATTTTTCACTCAAATAGTCAAAGTGTTTATGCCCCCTCGTGTCTGTTTTCTCTCGGACAGGCCAACAGAGGATCAACCTGGACGATATTTTTGACACGTCCCAGAAGGATTCGGGACTCCTGGTGGACAGATCAGACGATGATTTGATACGAGGGTCTGACACTTCCGCTCTTGCCAGTCTCTTCTCTCGCGATGCCGGTAAGTGATCACGTGACTCGTATATATGCTATTTCAAAATGGCGGAGGGATCGTGACATTCTTAAGCTTGGAGGACATTAATGGTCACGTGTTTTCATTGTAGACGAGTGCCTGTTTGTACGTAAGTTCTGCAAACGATGTGGCCTTGCCGGCAGATGTACAATGACTATATATCTATCTGTCTGTCCGTCTGTCTGTCGTATATCTATCTATCTATCTATCCCAGTGTCTGTCTGTCTGTCTGTTTGTCTTTCTGTCCATCCGTCTATCTATCTATCTATCTATCTATCTATCTATCTATCTGTTGTACGTCTGTCTGTCTGTCTGTCTCTCCCTCTATCCATCTCGATATCTCTCTATCTTATCTATCTATCTATCTATTGATATATCTATCTATCTATCTATCGATCTATTCTATTTATCATCTATCTATCTATCCATCTATTTATCTATCTATCTATCTATCTATCTATCTATCTATCTATATATCTATGTTTTGTCGTTACAGAAGAGTGCCCGGCAGTACGAGAGTTCAGCACAAACTGTGGCTTTGCCGGCAGTACTGTGGACTATGAGGCCAGAGCTCTCTGCAACGTCCATGAGATGTGCTACGTTTGTGTAAGTTCTCCCCTCCTCTCTTCTCTTGTTCTCTGCTTATCTCTCTGTCTTCTGTCTCCGTCCCCCTCTTTGTCTATCTCCTTTGCTCTGCTTCTCTGTCTCTGTGTCTCTCGTTCTCTCTCTGTCTCTGTCTGTCTGTCTGTCTCTCTCTCTCTCTCTCTCTCTCTCTCTCTTTCTCACTCTCTCTCTTTCTCTCTCTCTCTCTCTCTCTCTCTCTGTCTCTCTCTCTCTCTAACCATCTCTCTCTCTCTCTAACCATCTCTCTCTCTCTCTAACCATCTCTCTCTCTAACCATCTCTCTCTCTAACCATCTCTCTCTCTCTCTAACCATCTCTCTCTAACCATCTCGCTCTCTCTAACCATCTCTCTCTCTTTAAACATCTCTCTCATTCTCTCTCTCTCTCTCTCTCTCTCTCTCTCTCTCTCTCTCTCTCTCTCTCTCTAACCATCTCTCTCTCTCTAACCATCTCTCTCTCTAACCATCTCTCTCTCATTCTCTCTCGCTCACTCTTTCTCTCTCTTTCTCTGTTTCTTTGAATCAGTTTGTTCTCGTTTCAAGGTTGTCCCATATCTTGTTTGCTTTTCTATTTGTTTGCTTTTTGTTTGTGCATTTGTTCTTGTATTCTCTGTTCTTTTGTTGGGCCTCGTGCTGTATTCCTCTTGATCTTTGCAGTAGCAGTTATTGATTGCGCCGTGGCCGTTGGTGAACGGCAATTTAAATTGAACTTTTATAAAATTCAAACACTTCAAAGATTCTCTCCGAGGGATGGAGAGAAAAAAAGAGCGAGAGAGAGAGAGAGAGCGAGAGAGAGAGATAGAGCGAGAGAGAGAGATAGAGAGAGAGAGACAGAGACAGAGTGAGAGACAGAGACAGAGGGAGGGACATACAGACAGACAGGCAGATACACAGACAGACAGACTGACAGACACAAAGACAGAGAGAGAGCGAGAGAGGGCGAGTGAGAGAAAACCAGAGAGAGACCGCGCGCTAAAACATTCGAAAGAGACACACAGACAACAGAGCACAAATGTTTGAGAGAGAGAGAGAGAGAGAGAGAGAGAGAGAGAGAGAGAGAGAGAGAGAGAGCGAGAGAGAGAGCGAGAGAGATAGAGAGAGAGACAGACAGAGACAGAGGGAGGGACATACAGACAGACAGGCAGATACACTGACAGACACAAAGACAGAGAGAGAGCGAGAGAGGGCGAGTGAGAGAAAACCAGAGAGAGACCGCGCGCTAAAACATTCGAAAGAGACACACAGACAACAGAGCACAAATGTTTGAGAGAGAGAGAGAGAGAGAGAGAGAGAGAGAGAGAGAGAGAGAGAGAGAGAGAGAGAGAGAGAGAGAGAGAGAGAAAGAGAGAGAGAGAGCAAACTCAAATTCCAGCAGAGGGATGCAATTTCTTGAGACCACGAGTCATTGTGAAAAGCAGCGCTTTTATTCCCTAGCGGCAGAGGAGATAGCAGACGGAAGTTCAATTCCACGAAAGATCCGGTCGCCAACGAAGCAAATAATGCTAAAGGTTGCAACGGAAAACGAAAGAATGAGAAGAAGAAAAAAAACAATTTACATGCCGTTTACCTCTTGTGACCGGCGCAGCCAAAGAATGTGTTGAAAATCCGTAAATCAACATGTCAGAAAAAGGAGACATTTTCTTTGTGAACGGAAACCTTGGTCAGCAGAAACAAATCCAGTGATTGATGTCACGAAAAAGCTGAGGCCAATCCAAAAACGTCTTGCCTTTGATGATGGTATGGGAAGTAACTCGCGACTCTTGACAAAAAGGAATTTAAAATGTGCGCTCTATCTTATTACCGCATGACTGCTTGTTTGTTTGTTTGTTTGTTTGTTTGCTTAACACCCAGCCGACCACGAAGGGCCATATCAGGGCGGTGCTGCTTTGACATATAACGTGCGCCACACACAAGACAGAAGTCGCGCAGCACAGGCTTCATGTCTCACCCAGTCACATTATTCTGACACCGGACCAACCAGTCCTAGCACTAACCCCATAATGCCAGACGCCAGGCGGAGCAGCCACTAGATTGCCAAATTTAAAGTCTTAGGTATGACCCGGCCGGGGTTCGAACCCACGACCTCCCGATCACGGGGCGGACGCCTTACCACTTGGCCAACCGTGCCGGTGCACGACTGCTGATGGCATGGACACACAAAAAGAGCAAGAAAAAAAGCAGTAAGATATCTTATTCATAATCATCTTTAGAGTTAGCGAGGTTTGGTAAGTAGAATTGCATGTCTTTGATTGTTTCATAACGGCGAAGGAAAAGGCCGTCTGCTCCGAGTGAACCGGACTTACATGTTTCGTTTGTTGTTGTAAATTTATATAAGGGATAGTGAGCAACTTCCGTGGAAATATGGACAGAAGATCGAAATAGGGCTGTGTGAGACTATCCAATCACAGCACCTGAATTCCACCACGTGTCTTTTAGAATAGCAATATTATAAAATAGAGGAGTTAAGAACGGGGGGCGGGGATGTAGCTCAGTCGGTAGCGCGCTGGATTTGTATCCAGTTGGCCGCTGTCAGCGTGAGTTTGTCCCCACGTTCGGCGAGAGATTTATTTCTCAGAGTCAACTTTGTGTGCAGACTCTCCTCGGTGTCCGAACACCCCCGTGTGTACACGCAAGCACAAGACCAAGTGCGCACGAAAAAGATCCTGTAATCCATGTCAGAGTTCGGTGGGTTATAGAAACACGAAAATACCCAGCATACTTCCTCCGAAAGCGGCGTATGGCTGCCTAAATGGCGGGGTAAAAACGGTCATACACGTAAAATTCCACTCGTGCAAAACACGAGTGTACGTGGGAGTTTCAGCCCACGAACGCAGAAGAAGAAGAAGAACGAACTGCGCATACTGATACAGACACGTGATTGTACGTCGCGACAAATTGTGTTGAGTCGTGAAAAAGGAGGAAAAAAGCCGAAAAGAGAACCTAGATGGGCCTTTTTCTGTCTTTATTTTGAGAGAGAGTCATTTGACCTACAGGCTCTTTGCATTAGCTTTACCAGGGACCTATAATTATTAGATATAGGTCTATGGCTTTACCAGGGACCTATATTAGATATAGGTCTATGGCTTTACCAGGGACCTATATTAGATATAGGTCTATGGCTTTACCAGGGACCTATATTAGATATAGGTCTATGGCTTTACCAGGGACCTATATTAGATATAGGTCTATGGCTTTACCAGGGACCTATATTAGATATAGGTCTATGGCTTTACCAGGGACCTATATTAGATATAGGTCTATGGCTTTACCAGGGACCTATAATTATTAGATATAGGTCTATGGCTTTACCAGGGACCTATATTAGATATAGGTCTATGGCTTTACCAAATGATGAAAAAAATGAAATCCAAAACAGTTAGACTGCAGCTAACGCTAACAAATCTAAGAATAATCAGAAAACAAGAAGTAAGCTCAGTAAAGAGTTGGCTTGCAGATATACAGATGGCAAGAGTCAAACTCCGAAACCGGTAGGCTGCTTTCAATTTTTTTCTTGGCGAGAATCTAGCTTTGCAGAATCAAAAAACAAGCAATGTATTTATGTTATAGGAACGTTTAATTGTGAGAAAACAATACGATTGTTGTTTACTATTCTGAATTTTGGAACGTTGGCAGTCTATTTGTTTTTGAATTGTTGTTGTTGTTGTTGTTGTTGTTGTTGTTGTTGTTTTTATATCTCATTATTATTTGTATGACCGTCCACTACAAAGAGCATGAGGTCTGCGTACCATTGATTGTTTTGTTTCGTCTGCAATCTAACGTTCCAATAACGAACCTTTCTTAGAATCTCAAATAACCAAAGGGAAGTAATCGCTCTTTATGCATACGACATGTGTAATAGAGTAAGCGAGAGTTGTACGGAACCTTATCTCCTGGCACCTGAGAGAATAACAAGCATTGAAATGAACAAGCAACTTTCATCTTCCTTTCTTAGTTTTTGACTGGAAAATAGGCTTACATTTTTAGTGCCCTTATGCCGTCACTTCGTGGACAACAGAGTGAGGTCTTATTCTGCCTTGATCTACATTGACGTCAGATTTCACCTTGGGTAATTTGAGATTTCAGGAAAGAGCGTTTCATTTTGAAGCAACCCTGGACACAGGATTCGTTGTCTTTTGATGAAAGACGATACCTTCACAGTCTCCACCTCTTACCATCTCGAACACCTGCGCGCACGCATTGACCTGTGGACAGACATTCACGCACGCAGGCACACACACATATACACACACACACACACGTGCGCGCGAACGCTCACATGAATGCACGCACCCAGAGAGGGGGGTGGGGGGAGAGTGGTGAGTCAAAAAGAGAGAGAAGGAAAGGGAAGGAGAAAGACAGAGGGTAGAGGCATAGAAAGAGAGCGAGAAACAGAGAAAAAGAGAGAGCTACACACACACACACACTCACACGGCACACACACACTCACACGGCACACACACACACACACACACACACACACACACACACACACACTCACACGCACACACACACACACACACACACACACACACACACACACACACATAGAATAATTAGGCGGATGTGCTATTCGTTTTTCGTATTCCTGATCTGAGTTTCTTGTGTTAAGCTTACTTCCATTTTGTTTCAGCGGTAACATTGTAATTTCCTCCTGTCTGCTTGTCTTACTATCTTTGCTGAAGTTGGAATTGAAAGATTAGGCATCTCTCAAACAAGTAGTTATAAAACAAGTAGGCCATAGTGACAACCATGATGCCGTCCCCAGCGACCTGTGACTCCTGATGAGAAAATCAAGGAATACAGAGATAGTGCTGCATTGCTGTGGGTGATTGTTTTTTTTAATGATTATAATACAAAGAGTATGCTAAGAATGAATCAAAAAACAAGAAAGGTAGATTGTTGGAACGTTTGTTATTGATAAAACAATAATACATTCATAGATATTTCGACCCAACGGTCGTTTAAGTGAACAGACAAACAAATATTCAAAATGTTTGTATTTTTTTTTTAATTTGTGAATATTTGTTTGTCTGTTCACTTACAAGACCGTTGGGTCGAAATATCTGTGAATGTATTGTTTTGTCAAAAACAAACGTTCCAACAACCTACCTTTCTTGTTTTTTGATTCTGAATTTGGGAACGTTGGCAGTCTCTTTGTTTTTGGATATGCTAAGAATGATTTGCAATATGGTTTGAGACTACGTGACAGAGCAGCACTCTCCGCTTCTTGGCGTTAACCAGCGCGTGAACTGCTGCACGTGCGGTGTTGACCAGGATAGCACGACCTGGGCACCCTCTAAGTCACATTCGTGAAGTGAATGACACTCGGCTGTGTGCCCCCAGCCTTCCCATCGGAACCATATGATTTCTACTTTGGACACTGAGGAGCCGGCCGAAGCCCAAAAAACCCACATAGTGACTCTTGATTAGATTCGAACCCAAGACCTCCCAGCCCGAAGCCCGATATGCTAACCACTGCGGGCCGGTGAATCTATTAACGTTGCAATGATACTATATATCAATCCCAGTGTAACCGAGTGCCGAAACACTACGATCACCTCGGGAGGCGAAGTGCAATCAAACAGGATTGAAAATGTTAGGGCTAATTTCTTAGCCCTATAAAAACTGTTATGCAAACCCGAAGGTTTCCATGAACATACAGACAATCGGAAACCACCCCATCACAAACAGAATTCCACAATCAACCGGTGTTGACTTAAAGGCCAACAACTCGGGTGCAGAGTCTGCTGTGAAAGGAGCGGTAGCCTCCCCTGTCACACCAGTATTGCAGCTTTAAAGGTACAGTCCTTGCAGTACACGATTTGAATGCTATGCGAATGTAATGTGTGACAGGGAGACTACTGCGTCAACCTTCACAGCAGGCTCTGCGGTTGTCGGCTTTGAAGAGCGCGAGCTATTGCATGATAGCCGACACCTGTGAATTGTAGAGTTCTGTTTGTGATAGGGTCTGACTGCTGCAGTCTCCTTGTATGTTCTTGCTTGCTTTTGTGGTCATTCTGTTTTCTTCTCTGTGTCTGTAGGGCCACACTCTGCAAGTAGAACAGGGCCAGTGTGACTTCATCTACCGAGCGGCGGCCACCATGCTTTGCGAGGAGGACGAGGAGTGTGTAATGGAGGCCGAGATTTTCCTCAACACCATGAAACTCAAACATCGCTTCGTGCCCTACTCCCAGCCCATCTGCAAGACCCGCTGCGCAGCACAGTTCCTCAGCCTCATATAGAAAGTGTTCACGCACGGGGCAGAGTTGCAGGAGAGGTTGGAGGTCGAAGATTGACTTGAAAGAGTTCATGTTGAAGAAATGGACTCGAGGTGTAAGAATTCATTAAAAACAAACTATGTTGTCTGTGAAGGGTTTAATGTGCACAGAAAGATTAAACCCGTATTTAAAAAGAGTTAACGTTGACTTGATAGAGTTCATGTTGGGGGGGGGGGGGGGGGGGGGGAGGGGGTCGAGGATTGACTTGAAAGTTTATGTGGAAGAAATGGACTTGAGGCGTACGACTGTATTACAACCATTTTGTCTGTGAAGGGTTTAATGTGCACAGACAGATTATAATTAAACCCGCATTTAGAAAGAGTTAACGTGCGTGGCAGAGTTGCAGGGGGGTCGAGGATTGACTTGAAAGAGTTGATGTGGAAGAAATGGACTTGATGCGTAAGACTTTTTTACAACCATGTGTTCTGTCAAGATTTAGTGTTAATAAAAAAAAAAGAGTTATTGCTCGGGCAGAATTGGAGGGGAGGGGGTGGAATACTGACTTGAAAGAGTTAATGTGGAAAACATTGACCTTTGTGTAAGACTTTGTTACAATCACGTTGTCTGGGAAGGGTTTAATTTAATGTTCACAGAACGAGTGAACCCGCGGGCCCGTATGTGGTACGGGAACTGACATAAAAGGGTTAATGTGAAATATATAGACATTAGATATAACACTTTATTACATCTATGTATGGCGCACTAGTAGTATTGGAATAAATGGACACGCGTGTCTATGATCGGGTTAATTTTGAAGATGTGAACATAAGGCATAAGACTTATTATGGCCATGAACAGTCAACCAAGAATATTCCATAAAGGAGATATAAAGTAGTGGTAAGATATGGACATAAAACTGTATAACAACCATGTGTAGTACACTAAGAATGTTTCATGTTTGTCTGTTAAGGAGATAATTTGGACGTGAGATATAAACATAAAACTTTATTTCAACCAAATCCGTTATACACTAGGGATATTTCACGGTGTTTTGTAAAGGGAAAGACACGATTGTTAGTAAAGGAGTTAATTTGTAAGAGAAGGGTCTGGGAACGGCGAGTGTTAATTTGTAAGAGAAGGGTCTGGGAACGGAGAGTGTTAATTTGTAAGAGAAGGGTCTGGGAACGGAGAGTGTTAATTTGTAAGAGAAAGGTCTGGGAACGGAGAGTGTTAACTTGTAAGAGAAGGGTCTGGGAACGGAGAGTGTTAATTTGTAAGAGAAAGGTCTGGGAACGGAGAGTGTTAATTTGTAAGAGAAGGGTCTGGGAACGGAGAGTGTTAATTTGTAAGAGAAAGGTCTGGGAACGGAGAGTGTTAATTTGTAAGACTCGAGAAGGGTCTGGGAACGGAGAGTGTTAATTTGTAAGAGAAAGGTCTGGGAACGGAGAGTGTTAATTTGTAAGAGAAAGGTCTGGGAACGGAGAGTGTTAATTTGTAAGAGAAGGGTCTGGGAACGGAGAGTGTTCATTTGTAAGAGAAGGGTCTGGGAACGGAGAGAGTTAATTTGTAAGAGAAGGGTCTGGGAACGGCGAGTGTTAATTTGTGTACTGTGTGTGGTTGATAAAAAGTGAGAGCCGTACCTCTGGACACAAAACAGTTAAATAAGAACTGTGTGACACTCGTCAAACTGATTACTACAAAAACTCACAAAAGTATTACGTATATAAAGATGAAGACAGACTGCATGTGTTAAACATGAGCGTATCTTATACTCACAAATTGCATTTACACCGCGACTACAAATGCCACAACTAAAAAACAGAAACTTCTATAGATCGACGATTCTATGTTGTGATTGTTTATTGTTTTGATAACTGGAGCGACATTTAATGGGAATATATGCTTCATGTCAGTCTCTGTCCCAATGTCTCTGTTTGTAAAACACATTCGTGTGAAACTGCGATATGTTTGCAGTATGTGAGTACGAGTGTAGGGTTTAGTTGTAACATGTAGCGAACCCAAATTGCAAAGGAAATTTTGTTTTTCAATTAAGAGAGACATTCTTCTGTCAAGTTTCATATGGTTAGTGGTACCTGAATAGTCAATTGTCAGCTCCGACAAGAGAACACAACTTTCCGTCTCCATTGTTTAGGAGAAAATGTGTGATAAAAGTTGATTTTTAAAACAACTCAACTGAGTTTTTTGGTGGCAAAACGCGATGTAATGTTGGTTACATTCTGCAATTTCTGTGGTAGAATAATAGCTGCTGAGAAAATTCAGTGGACTACCCAGTGGTCACTTTCCTTAGCATATACATGTAGTAGACATTGGTAAAATACAAAAGTAAGGGAGGCAACCTTTTCTCTCCCCCCCCCCACCCCCTGAATGGTCTCCCTTTAGTCCTTACAGCGCGCAATGCAACATGATCAGCTAAAGATGTTCACTGATGAACGTGACATTCGTTTTGCTTTTTCTCTGAGAGACCATCGGACAGATATTAAAAAAGTAAGGCTTTGATGTATGCCAAAAGCTTATTAGAGGCATGTAAGAAAGATTTTGTCATTTTCTCTGCTATGATATCGAAGCTGTATGTTTATATTGCTTATTTTCTTAAACTGTTTGGAGCATGTTTAAATCCTAAACTAAAACCATTTTCACGATTATGAAAGACTGTTGTTTCTGAAAACAATACTTCACTGTGAATGTCTTAGACTTCTTTAACGGGACACACGCGTTTGACAATTAGAAACAGCATAGTCTCACGTGATGACACCTAACACCAAACAATGATCAGAAGCCAGATGTTTGTCTGACTGACTGTGTGATGCCTGAAAAATCGGTGACTATATTATTTTTGTTAACCACGCCTTTGTAAACCTGGAACATTCCTTTCTCGCTCTTTTTCACGTTTGTTACACTTAACATCATGATGTCTTATTCCTCGAGCTTTGTCTGTTTTGGCCAGCCATACTTTTCAGCGTTGTTACTTTTCCTGTATAGACGGAGTGGTATGATTCGTATCAGCCGTAGTTTCGGAAACGCAATAAAGTTGCACTTGTTATGGATTTTAAAGTAGCGTGTTTATGATTGTTCAGTCTTATTCTGTGATTTGCATGTTGTTCATCATCTTTTTAAGCTTGTGTGATCATCAACGTTTTGTTGTATTGCATTTTCTTACCCAGTTATTTCCGTAGTTGTGGCGAATGTTCAAATAAATAGAAGATCACATTACAAGTTGTGAAATAAATACATTCTGAATTTCTTGGTAAAAATGGTTGTGAATCAGAGCTTGTTTTAACAACTGTTACATTTAAAACAAATGACTCATTGTTGGAAAAGAACAAAATAAGGAGAATGTTTTGTCTGAACAGCAAAAAGAACACTGGCGTATTCTATTGTCGGCGTTTCATGACACAATATTGAATGTTGTTACCACAACGGAAGTACGATTAAGATTATACCTTGGTTCCTGTAGTGGAATAAAGAGATTTCATCCTTTTTTTTTCTTGCAAAGTTCATGTGTAAATGTTCTGGTTGTAACCATGATCTTGGACATTTTTTTAATGTAGCTATGATAGACAAAAGCAACCTACCTTGCTATAATATTACAACAATGTCTGTGTATTGAGGACACTATTTTTTCAAATCTGCTGCTGTAGCAAATGTCCAATCCTTTTATGATTTTGTATAATTATTCATTTTGTTTAAATATGTACATTCAAATACTGTGGGAGGGTTTATTTGTTACGGTAGACTTAGACGCCAGAAGAAAAGGAAAGTACTCTTCACAAAAACGATGGCGAAAAATTAAAAAAAATTAAAAAAAGCCCTGATTGGACAAAATTATTAACCACAACAAAACAAGAAATGTTAGTTTATGGAACGTTAAGTTATAGACAAAATGAACCATGTATTAGAACCTTGTTCTGTTGATGATTAACGTGGACATTTTAGCGACACAGCAAACAAATAAAGCAACTGCCACAGCTAAGTGATTACCTTATTTGTCTTAATTGTATGTGTCATGTTCTTCCACTTAAAAGATCAATTGACCAAGATTCTTAAGAATGTTTTGTTTTGTCTATAATGCAACGTTCAATTAACTTAACTGTCTTGTTTTTTTGTTTGTTTGTTTGGGTTTTTTTTGAACGAAGGCACTCTAAATGTTTTGAATTTCGTAATTGGAACACGTTTTGTCTCTCTCGTTATCTGCAGTCATTATCTTTCTCAGTCCTTTACAGCATGGAAAGACAGCATTTTGAAAGACTTACAGAAACAAATGTTTTAGTTATAACTGTTCGTGTTAGAAGACCCGGTATAGCAAAAGTCTGTTGCAAAAAATAGTTGTTTGCAAAAAAACAAAAAGCCTCGCGAGAAGAATAGTTGATCGATATAGCGAACCACTCACTCACGTTTCCAATATTCACATCAGTTGATCACGTGACTTTTTGTGATTGTATCATCGACCAGTTTCTTTTTATTTATTTTTTATTTTTGTTGTTGTTGACTCATGTCCGGTGTCAACCATTCATTAACGTTGTATGTTAATTTTCCCTGTCAAAGGTCAATAAAGTATTCCCCTCTTTAACAAATGTGTTTATTTAATCTCATTGGGAAATGTTGAGAGTTCAGGTATCCCCCAGGAAGTGGGTGTGTGTGTGTGTGTGTGTGTGTGTGTTTGTGTGTGTGTGTCTGTGTGTGTGTGTATTTTTTGTCTGTGTCTGGTCCAGAATATCACGTCAGAATAGCAGTAAAAACACTATTGTGCTTTCAGCGCAGCAATAGGCTCCGTTATTTTGACTCGAACAAATAAAATGCGACTCGTCTAATATTAGATTCGTCAGCAATTAATATACTCGTCCCGTCTAAAATATCGGACCGTATTGCTAAGCTGAAAACACTAAAGCTGTTATTAACTGCATATCACACATCTGAACACAACTCATCATATTCTAAAATAGAATATATCATCAATTAATGCATAAACAAACTTGTATTTTTACATCTCAAATTTTCTAACTGCAGCATCAGTGCCAGTCTTCTCAAACACAATGATAAGTTCTCAGGTGTTAAACAAATTAATCAAGTCATATCCAAAGTTATTAAGTGTATAGTCTTGTGACAACCTAAAAGGAATTGCATATACATAATATCCATAAGACCTTAGAACATTGCACATGGGTCCATGAACACGTTCAGTTTTCACATCTGATTCCTCTAATAACCTTGTCCTGGCATTCGCATCACTCTAATTACATTGACTATCAATTCAAGTCATAGGCAGATATTAATCCAGTTTATCCCTGTTATCACAAACAGAAGTGTCATGCTCAAAATATTAGGAGCAAAAACGGATATCCTTATCAAAACAGTTAATTACATCAAATTTAACCTGTACCGTGCTTCCTGGGTCGTGGACGACCCAGGGCCTCACAAAAGTGTCGGTATCTACAAAACTATCGGGAGTTTTTGATTTCGATTTCATGTAATGCTCAAACACCATAGATTCTTCATACCGACCAATTTTTAAAGGATATATCTTTGTAAACAAACAAATAATGACGTCATTTGAACTACACAGTCCGGATGTTGTGGGTCGTGCATACGGTGTTTATCCCTATTCGGATGGCGTGGGTCGTGTACGACCCATACTCTACAAAGAGGTGATAAAGAGTTTATCCCTATTCGGATGGCGTGGGTCATGTACGACCCACACTTTTTACGTTGAATACTTCTTTAGAAAGTTTGGGCCGTACACGACCCACGTCAACCGGACTGTGTAGTCCAAAGCGTGATCCGGTAAAGGTTAAAGATGAGGTACTTTTCACAGAACTTGATGAATATTTTATATGATCCGTTACTAAATGCTTATTCTGGTGTCATCGCGAACCACAAACAATCATTATCTTCAGTGTCTAGTCGTGATATTCTCTCTCCAGCTAACTGCTTTGTTAACGTCCAACCATTGGCTGACATATCTTCACATTTTTGTGAGGGTGCTCACGATTACTTCGGCCGTGCCTGCTGTAGAAGGGTGCAGGGAAAAGGCCTTCAGATCTTCTGTGACAACGATCGAGCCATCATTGAACACCCCTGCATATCGCCACTCTCCATTTCTGTTCATAATATTGACACCGTAGCCATTGTTTGTGATGTATATATTGTGCAAGTGGTCTACATACAGGCTCTGTGGTTTGCAGGGGCATCCGTAAAACAAACTCACTCGGTTTTTGTCCTTCAGACTGAATTTGAGAATATATGAGGTTTTAAATGAAGCCAACAGTACATGGTCAGCAAAGCGGCACATTTTGCTTGGAAAAAATGGGCCCCCATGTGGCCTCCAAAATTGTATTGTTCTCAGCAGATGTCCTGCTCGGCTGATGATATCCAGCGTATCTCCCTCTCTCTCTGGGCTGGCAATAATGCAATCTTGCAGACCAGGTGCTGCAGCGTTGTACAGTTTTGGGATCGGGACCTCACTGACAGAGCATCCTTGCGCTTCCACTTTGACGAGGTATAGGAACGTGGTATCTGTCATTACAGCAACCAATCCAGGTTCAAGATTAGATATATCTCGTATGTTGCACTTCAGTGTGGCGATTTTACCGTTGTTGTAGGGATGAAAAGTGCGCATGAAAAATAACGATTTTGAGACGTTGTCTGCCAGTAGTACTGTATCCTTGTCAGCGACACAAATCCTGTCGTTTGTTTCACATATGTCAAATCCCATTCCGTTTATATTAATGTAGCCAGTTTGTCGAAATTCAGCATCATATGGATCCAAGGCAGGCGTGGATGTACCTACAGCACCTGCAAACAAGAACTTATCAGTTCTTTATTTACAAGATCATGTGTGCACGTCCATAATACTGGGTAACAGTTAGGGGACATGAGCACTTTGACAAAAAGTGTCAATAATCAAACTTCAACAGGCTTGTCCACATACAAAAGACCTGTTTTCAATCAGATATTACAAAGACATAAATTGGAAGGTTCTCGAGCATCTACGTCATCACAACACATTGACAAGTGGGTCGGGTCGTGTGCTTTGCGTACATTACAGAAGGAAATGAAACCAAGCGAGATCGGAAAATCGTCTGCGTTTATCGCCGATCGTTGATATTTTTGAAAGATCTATTGCTCGATTAATGAAGTAAGTTATAATCCAACATACAAAATAATGTTGTTGCTGTAAAGTGTGCGCGTTAATACTTTAGACAATTCATTCGCCCTAACGCATTTATGAAAACGAAAGTAACTTACGACAAGGCTTTTTACATTAATTTTAGTCAAGTTTTGACTAAATGTTTTAACGTAGAGGGGGGAATCGAGACGAGGGTCGTGGTGTATGTGTGTGTGTGTGTGTGTGTGTGTGTGTGTGTGTGTGTGTGTGTGTGTGTGTGTGTGTGTGTGTGTGTGTGTGTGTGTGTGTGTGTGTAGAGCGATTCAGAGAAAACTACTGGACCGATCTTCATGAAACTTGACATGAGAGATTCTGAGTATGGTATCTCCAGATGTTTTTTTCATTTTTTTGATAAATGTCTTTGATGACGTCATATCCGGCTTTTCGTGAAAGTTGAGGCGGCACTGTCACGCTCTCATTTTTCAACTAAATTGGTTGAAATTTTGGTCAAGTAATCTTCGACGAAGCCCGGACTTTGGTATTGCATTTCAGCTTGGGAGCTTAAAATTTAATTAATGAGTTTGCTCATTAAAGTTGTCATTAAAATCGATTTTTCGCAAACAGATTTAAAATTGATTGCATCGTATTCTTCATCACATTCTGAATCTAAAAATATATACATATGTCATGTTTACTCTTAAAATGTGATCACAATTAACGAAAATAGATTAATTAGTCTTACGATTAAAATTTAAGAAATCGATCCAAAAATGATTTCATCTTATTCTTTATCATTTCCTGATTCCAAAAACATATAGATATGATAGGTTGTATTCAAAACAAGCTCAGAAAGTTAACAAGAATACAGAAAAGCGCGCTTTCCTGCTTAGCACAATACGCTACCGCGCTAATCTGGCGTGTCAATATCACTACGTTTTGCACGTGGGAAGTGAGCGATATCCTTCTCGCGGGGATTGACGAAGCTGTACTGTCTTGGTGAAAAAATACAGTGCGTTCAGTTTCATCCCGTGAGTTCGACAGCTTGACTAAATGTAGTCATTTCGCCTTACGCGACTTGTTTTTTTCAATTCCATCTGAAATAACTAAGTGTTATATTATTTTCTGTGTTTTTTATTGGAAAAATGTGTCCTAACCTAAAACCATGTGCCCCAACAAATGATCTTTCGTGTTTCTAGCAAAAACACCAGTGCATAGAAGTGAGAAGCTTTATTATGTCCCATTTTTGAGCGCCATTTTGAGGACATGCTTCGACAAACAAAATTATTATAAAAAAAAATCACAAACACAACTTATTTTGCAAACACGTTTTATTTCATCAGACAAAGTTGTCATACATCACATGAAACCATCAACCGAGTCCAGGGTTTTGTGAGAGCAAGTTTATAGACCAGCAAAGTTAGTCACTCACTGATTTTGTAACTGTTACCCAGTATCATGGATGTGCACATTTGCAAAAATGTGTTGTGGGCCGACAAATTCAGTAAAAGCCCATTCTGTGTATTAACGGCATGTTGCACCGGTTCGAATTCATAAAGCCAGGTGTTTCGTTTCTTCAGTTCTTACCCGTATTACAGCTTCTCTTTCCATAATCTGTAAGGTTGACCTTAGACAACAAAGTTCTGAGTTGTAAAAGTTGAAAAAGAATGGTGATGATTTAAAAAAAATTACACAACACCATGAAAAATCATTATCGACGATTGCGAATCGCGAATCTGCTTATATCAATAACACATTACGAAAAGCTCTAAATATGTAAAAATTCGATGTCTTACCCACAGAAAGAAAACCAAGGCATCCTGTCAGGGATAAATGAGACCCGAAGGGAAGGAACTCATTTTGACCTGAGTTCAGGATGACTCCTTCCCGTGAAACTAGTTCCACTCACCATCTCAGATCTGCCCAGTCTTTTACTTGGTCACATACCGAAAATCAACATCTTGACTACTTTCTGTGCAGAGTGGCAATTTTTGTTGGATGAATTAATTTCCCTAAAACTATTAGTGCCTCTTTAAGAAGTCAATTCGGCAAAACAAAAAGTCTGCTCTCTACAGAGAGCGACCAAGCTGTTGATTTTTGGTATGTGTCCTAATGGAGGGAGGGTGTTATATCCCATGCAAATGCCTGACCAGATCTGAGATAATGAGTCGTGTTTACACTGGAATTAGGAATGTGCTTTTAAAGTTTCAACAAGCGACTACAATTAGGGGTATTTGTCATCCTTTTTAAGAGTGAACATATGCCTGCAGAGTGACAGTAAAGAATCTTGTGAACTCCCGGGAAGCTGCAATTCGAGGGTGTGATCAAGAAAACGACATACCTTTTGATGCTTTTGGTTCCGGTGGCAAGAACGAAACAGGTCCTTGGGTCTGAGGAAAAGACGTAAGAATGGTTCACTCTCATTGAAAAGCGTCAAGAAGAATTAATGTACCAGTCATTTGTTTCACTACAATAGATTCTAGGAGCTAGTGGTTAAAGTTGAGAGGGTTACAGCAGAAGCATCAACAAGATCAGCAATGTCTGAAGAAGTATGCTAGCAGTGATATAACGTTTCGCAGCAGTAGTATATTAATAGTAGCAGCATCAGTATGCAAAACGCATGAAGACTTTCATCACTAAAGTTAAACCCAGCCACTGATCCTCTGTGTGTGTGTGTGTGTGTGTGTGTGTGTGTGTGTGTGTGTGTGTGTGTGTGTGTGTGTGTGTGTGTGCGTGTGTGTGTGTTTGTGTGTGTGTGTGTGTGTGTGAACGTACGTACGCGCGTGCTTGCCTGCGTGAGTGTTTGTGGTATGTGTGTGTATGTGTATGTGTGAGTGACTGAGGCATATATATGCCCGTTCATATATCTCATACCTGCTTCTGCTCGGTCAGCTCAACTGTCCCAAGGTCACGTAGAAGCTCCTCCACCCTCAGTACGTCATACTGGTCAATGTCAAGGACGAGTCGTTGGTTTCTAGTCTCGGCCAAACTTCGCGTGACGTCAGCAGTCAAACGCGCAGCCCGCGCGGCCAATGAGCCTGAGACACGCAGCAAGCTGACGTCACTGGCAGACAGCATCATCTCGGTGACCAGGACCTTATTGGCAGCTGCTTGTGTCTTCCATTCTTCCAGTTCTTTTCCATTACGCTGGAGGTCCTGCTTGAGTGGCATTTGTGTGCTGGCAATCTGTGCTTGAAGCTGCTTCTCCCTAGCCTTCAACAAGAAGGACATGAACAAATAATTCAATCCCAATTAGAAAACAAAGAAAGGTGCCTATATATATATATGCATAATGAATTAAAAAAACAATGAAAGGAAACGCTTGAATGACTCATCTTTGTTATGTGTAATATATAAATAAGAAAAAAATAATCCTCCCCTCTAGCTTTATGAACTGCCTAGAAGGTTGGTTTTTTTGCTGGCCACTGTAACCTTGAAATTTTACCAGGATTACTAAGACTCTCCTGGGGGCTCAGATGAGCTTCGTACATTAATAGCAATATAATTTCTCCTCTGAAACAGTAAAATCATATTTAAAATTATAGATTTTGTATTGTACCTTCAAGGCTTCGTTGAGACGGATGATCAGTGCTGCCAAGTCTGCGGTGCATTTCTTCACACTTTCTGTGTATACATACTCGCCGCGTTTCACATCTGCTATGGCCTGGTTCAACTTGCCCACCTGAGCTTCAACAATCTGAAAATGTAAAGGGATATGAGCTGCTTCGTGAGTTTCCTGGTACATATCGCATCTGTATAGATTATCGGGAACAATACTCGTTTCCCTCTATTCGAGGTCAAACAGAATTTATAAATCATTAGACAGAAGAAGAAGAAGAAGAAGAAGAAGAAGAAGAAGAAGAAGAAGAAGAAGAAGAAGCGTGGGGTACAGGCCTGAAGAAAGGGCACGCTGGTCCTCCCGTTTTTGACCGCTCATGCGATCGACACCTACATCAGTAGGAATAGCATAGCACACACAATACGTGAGTTAGCTAAACAAAACCACACGTTCTGTGTAGATAATTGATTTGTTTTAAACATAAGTTTATCTTAACAAAGGTTACAATCATGACATGTATACAAAGTTCACAGAAACAGCAACAAGCTGGAAGCTTATAGTGGTGTTCCTGCATGACAGTACAACATAAGGCGGTAACGGCTGAAAAATGTGTCTCAATAAACCAAATCTATTAATAACGTAATGAACGTTGCATAATGATGATCAAGAAAGACAGTAAAGGAAGGAAGGAGGGAAAGAAGATGAATAAAAGAAGAGGGATGGGTAGGAGATGTGCAAAAGTTAAAGTTGTTGTCCGGCTTGTAGAGCATTTATTCTGATTTACCCAAAGCGGCCTGAACGGAACGAGTGTACGGTGGAAAATATTTTCCTGTTCAAATCTGTGGAATACTGTCTGTCTCCGTTTAAAAGGTGGGGGAGGTGAATTATGTGATTAGGGAGGGTACATTTTAAATGAAAAGCAAGCAAACATGAAAAGAAAATTGAATGAAAATTGTACATCAAAACAAAAATCAGTTTTAGAATACATATATAATATTTATGGTGTTAGCGAGTAAGAGATAGGGAGGGAGAGAGGGAGGGAGGGGGGGGGGGAAAGTGAGAGAGAGGGGGAGAGTGAGAGAGAGAGAGAGGGGGGAGAGAGAGAGAGAAAGAGAGAGAGAGAGACAGAGACAGAGAGAGAAAGAGAGAAAGAGAGAAAGAGAGAGAGACGAGTAGACGTATCGATTTTGTTTTCACTTTACATGTTTATCTGTTCGAAACGGCCGGACTGTCCAATAAATTCCTGCACTGTTAAAAAGATTTTGTTGTTAATTTTTGTTTGCAAGTAGGGGTTTCCATGAAGTAGAATATCTGTGTGTATGAAGTTGTTGGTTAGTTTGTTGATTGTGTTGTTTCTTGCAGCTAAGTGTAAACGGCATTCTAGTAAGAAGTGTGTTGCAGTTTCTGTTCCATCACCACAGTCGCATACGCTATTTTCCGCAAGGTGTCGCTCAACTAAGTCTTTCTTTAGATCGCTGATATTAAGTCTCATTTTTGTGTGGATTATTTGTGTTTGTCGACTGCCACTGTAGAAGTAAACGGGAATTTGTGTGTCGTCTTTTGTTAAGTAATGTTTAAATTCCCCGAGGGAGTCGGTTAACTGTATTTGTTCAGGTAGTTGGTTCCAGAGTACTGTTGTCGAAGGAAAAAAGGATGTTTTGTACGTTTCTGTTCGATGTGGGGGTATACTTCGTTCTAAGGGGCAGCGTCTATGGTAGGGGTTGTTGGCTGCTACGAGAGGTGGGAGTGCTGCTTGTAGGTATGGGGGGGGGGGGGGTCTTGTCGTGAGTAATTTTATGGAACATTGTTAGTTTATGACGGTTACGCCTTTCAGATAATGATTGGAGTCCAGATTCTCCGTAAAGCTTAAAGTGACTGGTTCCGCGGACAGCTCCGATGATTGTTCGTATTGCATCTAGATAATTGATTTGACTTTCTTCTCGTATGTAAACGTCGCAAAGTTGTGCCTATTGTGATTTTTCGTAGATTTTTAATTTTGGTTTGTTTGCTTCACGCCCAGCCGACCACGAAGGGTCAGGGCGGTGCTGCTTTGTCATTTAACGTGCGCCACACACAAGACAGAAGTCGCAGCACAGGCTTCATGTCTCACCCAGTCACATTATTCTGACACCGGACCAACCAGTCCTAGCACTAACCCCATAATACCAGACGCCAGGCGGAGCAGCCACTAGATTGCCAATTTTAAAGTCTTAGGTAGGACCCGGACGGGGTTCGAACCCACGACCTCCCGATCACGGGGCGGACGCCTTACCACTAGGCCAACCGTGCCGGTAGATTTTTAATTGGTCCCTTCCGTTTTTTTCTGGTCAATTTTGAGGGTACCTTTATTTGAGCTTCAGTAACGTAATACCTTTAAAAGAAAACTTTAATCCGAAAGGTGATCCAGATAGTCAAGTGGACGACCTTAACTGACATAGAACGTTTGAATGAAATAAAACGGGAATTAATGCTTTAATTTGAGTGCGAATTTTGTCGCAATAATGTTTTGGCAAAGTTTATATTTTTGGTTTTGGTTAGTCACCAGCTTTAGGACCAATACAGTTGGACAGATATTACGTTTGAGCAGAATTTTGAATTAAATTGGTTTAAACATAAGTTTATTTTAACAAAGGTTACAATCATGACATGTATACAAAATACACAGGTAACAGCAACAAGCTAGAAGCTTATAGTGGTGTTCCTGCATGACAATACAACGTAAGGCGATAACCGCTGAACAATTCGTCTCAATAAACCAAATATATTAATAACGTAATAAACGTTGCATAATGATTATAAAGAAAGACAGTAAAAGGAAGGAAGGAGGGGAAGAAGGGGAATAAAAAGAAGAGGGATGGGTAGGAGATGTGCAGAAATTAAAGTTGTTGTCCGGCTTGTGGAGCATTGATTCTGGTTTGCCCAAAGCGGCCTGAACGTTCAATGAACAAGTGTACTGTGGAAACAATGTTTCTGTTCAAATCTAGAGAATACTGTCTGTCTCCGTTTAAAAGGTGGGGGAGGTGAATGATGTGACTAGGGAGGGTATGTATGATTTCTTGACGTGCTTCGCGATAATTTGGACAATCGAATATGAAGTGTTTTACGGTTTCGGACGGGAATCCGCAGTCACAAGATGAATCTGTACCAATTAGATCGTTATTAAGATCACTTATATATAACCTGAGCTTACAGTGAATTGTTTGTGACATGCGATCTCCAGAATAAAAATAACACGGCGGACTTAAATCGTTTTTTGACAAAAAGTGCTTAAATTCACTTAGGGAGTCACTAAGTTTTATAGAGTCTGGTAAAGAATTCCAGAGTTGTGTTGTATATGGGAGAAATGAGTTTCTGTATAACTTGATTCAGTTTTAAACGATGGAACTTTCCTGTCTAGAGGTCTGCGCCGGTGATATGGATTATTAGTTTATATTAATGGTGGCAATAACGCAAATAAGTAGTTTGGCACCTTGTGGTGAACGATCTTGACCCCCCGCGGGTTAGGGGGAGTCCCATATTGGTTGGGACTAGAAAGAATTTACCCGATGCTACCCAGCATGTCGTAAGAGGCGACTAACGGTTCTGTTTCTTCTCTTCTTTTGTCTTATTTCTGCCTTACCAGTCCTTTCACCTATATTTCCTTCCAAGAAAACTCTCCCTACTATTCCCTGCAGTTTTCCAATTCTTTTCTTGTTGTCTTATTTCTACCTGACTGGATCCATCACCTTTATTTCACTTACCAAAAGTCTTCTTTTCCACATCCTTATTTCTCTGCACCCCGCATGTCGTATGAGGCGACTAACGGATTCTGTTTCTCCTTTGACCCTTGTTAGGTGGTTCTTGTATAGAATGTGGTCAATGTTTGTAAAGAATTTAGTCAGGCAGTATGTGGGAGGTGTTTGGTCCTTTGTGCTGGAAACTTGCATTCTCCCAGTGGGGTCATGTATTGTACTGCGTTGCAGGCCCCTGGAGCAGTTTTTTGATTGGTGCTTTTGTGAACAAGAAGCGCTTAACGGGTGGCTCTGTCCCGTCTCCCCCCCCTTTCCCCTATCCCATCTCCCCCTTTCCTTGTCGCGATATAACCTTCGTGGTTGAAAACGACGTTAAACACCAAATAAAGAAAGAAAAGAAAGAACGATCTTGTGAAATATCAATTTATGACGTTTACGCCTCTCTAATAATGAAATAAAGCCTGACTCATCGTACAATTGTTGATGGCTTGTACCGCGGACTGCTCCAACAATGGTTCGAATTTCATCTAAATGGATACTTTCAAGCTCGGTGGCTAACTCCTTAGGGCAGTTATCCCAGAGAACATAAGCATAATCAAAATGTGGCAATATGAAGGATTTGTACATTATTTCTAAAGCTTATATCTGCCTAGTATATATTTATAAGATCGTAAGCAAGCTACTAGTGTACAGCATTTTGCTATAACAGATTTAATATGTAACTCCCATTAAATTGCGATTGTACTTGTGATTGTAATGTTGATTGTAATGCTTGTTTTGTCATAAATTAAACGTTCCAACAGCTTACCATTCTGGTTTTTTAACAATCATGTACATCAACACATATCCGTCCAAGGTTTAAACATAGGATACGATTATCCTTCTAACTTTGACACATACCAAACCTCTACCGCATTGCCGTATCCTGTGCAGATTTGAAACTTGTTGTTTCATTAATATTGTAAATAACACCCATGGTAATGTTGTCAAGCTACTTCTGCTGTAACAAAAAAGGTATTATGCCAAGTGTCCATTCTGATCCCTGTAAAAGTCTTGGCAAATTTGTGTTGTACACGATCGTTTACGTGGAAAGGAGGACACTCATTCATAAGACATTGATCGTACATACCCCTCGCTGTCGCTTTGCGGCGTCTGCTACAGTCTCAGCAGGTTTGCAGCTCTTGTGGTCAGCAGCGGAACACTTGAAGCAAAGTGGCTGACCATGCGATGGGCAGTATACCTCCAGATACTGGTCAGGATGGATTGAGCACATCTCCCGTCTTGAAAAAGCCAGGTCCCGGGGAGTCAGTGTGGATATCTTTTTCACGTCGTGGTTCCGGGTCGCACCCATGGCACTGTGGTATTTGAGGCAACCGGAACAAAGACGGTCTCCGCACTCCAGACATAAATCTGTGGCTGTCTCCCTTCTGTTGCAGACATCGCAGAACACCGGCGGGCGAAGCTTCTTCGTGCAAGAGACAAGGGCAGCCAAAACAATGTCGGTGGGAAGATCATCAAGAATAGCGTCAAGTGAGCTGTTCGCTTTCTGATCGGAAGCAGAGGCCGCTAATTGCCTCGTGGGCTTTTTCTTAATCGCTTGTTGGCACAGCGGACAGGCCGGCGCAGATTTGCTGGACGTCAACCACGTGACCAGGCACTTCCGGCACAGCCGATGCGCGCAGGGCAACATTTTTGGTTCGATGTAGTCGTCTTCGCACACAAGGCAGGTGGTGGACAAGCTTGTACTGTCAGGCTGACCGTCCTTGTCAGGGTCGGGGTAGGCTGCTGCCATGATGCTGATGCCTCAATCTGTCAGATAGGTAACAAGAAAGTTCATTGTACATTTCATGAAAATATATGCATTCACACAAAAGGGAAAAAAAGGAATGAACATTGTTTGCCAAAGGCAAACGCCTGGAAGACTCCCCTTCGCAATTCTAATATACACCGTATACTTGTTTGGGGATAGGGAAGGGAAACCTGTGATCTCGGGGGTCATTATTGGAATCAGTTAAACCTTTTAGCTCTGCACAGTTCATTGACATTAGACATCGTTGTCAAATAGAAAATATTCCTCCGCTGTATGTAATGAAGTTTATGAAAGTGAGTGTGAGAAGAGAGTTCGACAGAAGGGGAAAGTTTTTACTAATAGGAAGTAGGAAGACTGATTAGAGGAAAGGAGGGGCGAGACATGGGGAATGCAGACGTGGCAAGTTTTAGATGGCGAGGACAGTGGTGTGGTATTGTGCGTACAGAGACAGCTAGTAGAGACTATAGAGACTACTCTGACCTTCGTCAATAAATTTGGTTATAGAAGAAAGCGTGAATGTTTCAAAACAGAACGGTATTATATAGAATTAAGAGCACATATATATTTTACAGTACATTCACAAAACCAGGAAATTAACACCTTGCCTGTAAATTTGATAGTACATGTACACGGGGGATAACCGGTCAAAGGCCGAACAGAAGCCGAAGGCCGCTCATGACACGTGTGAAGGCAAGTTTTTTCTAGGTATTGTTTGATTTATGTCGGGATTTAAGGTAAGCTACTGATTCAGCGATGACTAAATTTGTTTCTCGATGCATAAAAAGTCAGGGAGCGATTGATATTTGCCCGTAAATAGCCTTCAAAGCTGAAAATGTCCGCGATCGAGCACCGGAAATGGCTGTTCGATGGGTTTTGCAAGTAGAAATGTGCTTTATTTCACCAAATCAGCTCGTATTTGGTGTGGGTACGGGATTCTAGAGGACGAAGGAGTCATAAGAGGTGCAAAGAAGTGCTATTTGGGAGTAGAATAAATCTTCCGAGACAGTAGACAAGAGAAGGTCATATTTGAGAGATGCGCGTAGGCCGATTGTCTTTCCGACAAGCGAATGATACAGCAGATTAATCATTCGTTTTGACCAGAAACCTAGTCTCTAGTTTTTATGAATGAGTTTTTTACTTGAAACAATCACGAGAACTCTCTCGCTTACCCTTAAATCTTTATCCTTGTAAAATAAAGTTATCTCTCTCTCATAGTTTCTTTTTGGCCTGTTGGAAAGTCTTCTCTCACTTGTTGAAATAATAGAAAACTGTTGATAACACATGGTACCCGGGTGGAGTGGGGGGGGGGGGGGGTGGAGTGGCAGCAGATGTTGCCTGGAAGCGTCGTTTTGCACTCTGTGTCTCTGCCCGGGTTTGGGGGGGGGGGGGGGTGGCTATTAACGGTTGCCCCTCTATGTCTACTCACCGGGGAGGGGGAGGGGTGTGCCACGGCAAGGAATTGTACGCCTTGAAAGAAAGGGTGAGGGGGCAGCCGCGGACTCTGCCGCTGGTAACTTTGCCGGCCAGCCGACTAAAGAGGAAACTCTCCAAAGTGATGTATGGCAGCATAGTAGCACCAAAAGTAAAATTACTCATTTCATTGCATGATGTCTTCACACATATTATACATTTACTAAAATCTCCAGAAGTTACAAATATCTGTGATAATATAAATGTATGTGCATTTCCTGTAGCCGTTTCTGTTTGTTTTTTAGATCATGCAGAACAAGAAGGGCAAAGCCCATTCGACTCACATGCTTGACCTTGACCTTTACATGACCTTGACCTTCAGCTAAACCTAGCAATGACATACACTAAGAACTGCTTTACACATTTATGTGACCTTGACCCAAGGTCAAGGTCATCCAAGGTCATGCAACACAAAGCTGTTAATTCAAGACATAGGAAGTACAATGGTGCTTATTGGCTCTTTCTACCATGAGATATGGTCACTGTTAGTGGTTCACTACCTTATTTTGGTCACATTTCTTAAGGGTCAAAGTGACCTTGACCTTGATCATATGTGACCAAATGTGTCTCATGATGAAAGCATAACATGTGCCCCACATAATTTTTAAGTTTGAAACAGTTATCTTCCACAGTTCAGGGTCAAGGTCACTTCAAAATATGTATACAATCCAACTTTGAAGAGCTCCTGTGACCTTGACCTTGAAGCAAGGTAAACCAAACTGGTATCAAAAGATGGGGCTTACTTTGCCCTATATATCATATATAGGTGAGGTATTAAATCTCAAAAACTTCAGAGAAAATGTGAAAAATAGCTGGTTTTTAGACAACATTTATGGCCCCTGCGACCTTGACCTTGAAGCAAGGTCAAGATGCTATGTATGTTTTTGGGGGCCTTGTCATCATACACCATCTTGCCAAATTTGGTACTGATAGACTGAATAGTGTCCAAGAAATATCCAACGTTTAAAGTTTTCCGGACAGACGGACGCCGAGACGGACGGACGGACGACTCGGGTGAGTACATAGACTCACTTTTGCTTCGCATGTGAGTCAAAAATGGTTTTTACAAGGAGCAAGATCCGAGAAAACCACCGGCAAATACACCCTGGTGCATTCTCTGTAGTCAGGCAAACCTGACGCCCACAAGAAGTAGACCTACATGTTTGAAAAAACAACAACACTTGTGTGGGTTGAATTAGATACTTTCTGCTGCAGTTATAGAAGTAAATATTCCTTTTGGATAATTTTCCTGACTGCATAACAGCCTCAAACGTTAGAAATAGTCATAGTTGTGCGTTTATATAGGTAATTCCGCATTGATATTTATACATGTCATTGGTAATTAGTAAATTATCAATGTGGAAGTGATATATGTAATTTTTACTTGTGTCGCAATTATGCCGTCATACTATGGTGTCCCCTCCACTGAGGCCAGGGATCTCACCCCCAACCCCCTCAGTTCCCCCTATGGTATCAGTGCCCCCTCAGCCCTCATGTTTACACATTAGACGTGCCGCGTCTGCTATCCAGTTCGCGGTAGGATTAGAATATATATATCTATATATATATACGACTAGTGTCTGTCTGTGTGTCTGTGTGTCTGTGTGTGAGTTCGCGATGCACGGCCAAAGTTCTCGATGGATCTGCTTCAAATTTGGTGGGCATATTCAGGTAGACCCGGGACAGGACACAACCTGGTCGATATTTCTACACGTGCTCTCAGCGCGCAGCGCTGAACCGATTTTGGTTCCACCTCAGCTACCCGGGCCCCCATACCGACACACCAAAGCCGCTACACCACATCACAACGCCAAAGTTCTCGGTGGATCTTTTTCAAATTTGGACACCGTATTCAGCTACACCCCGGACACAATATCATCGATGAGATATTTCAACACGTGCTCTCAGCGCTGAACCGATTTTGGTTTTTGTGTTCATTTCACCATTATAAGTAACTCTTCCTTATCTTCTCCAGGTTTTCAGCGTTTACCTCCCTTCCTTCGTATGGTGCACTATAGTATGAGTGGGGCATCTTCGGATATTCCCGGCGTTCTGTTTCTATTTTTAGAAGGTCACCGCCTTGTCCAGAACGTAAATTGGACCCGTAAATTATCCTCACTGTAAAAGTGCAAAGGTCGAATCAATTTATAGCCACGCGAAAAATACACTGTCATCTATCTCTCTATATATACGGCTTCTCTGTGTTTGTGTGTGTGTGTGTGTGTGTGTGTGTGTGTGTGTGTCTCTCTCTCTATGTGGGCAACACCTGTGGATTGTTCAGTTCTGTTTGTGATGTGGTCTGGCGGCTTTTGTGTATTTGTATGTACTGGCCTTCCTTTGAGAAGCCATAACAGATCAAAAGGGCTTAGAGATAAGCTCTAAATTGCTCAATCCTGTTTGAGTGGAGTTCGCCTCCAAAGGTGATTAACACGGTTACATTCGTCGACAAGGATGGGACTCGATATGGTCAGGAATGGCATTATGGCCACTGAATCATTTTCGTGCTGCATTCCACGAATCTGGGAGGGACCTAAGCTTGGCGGGTTCATTGTTCGGACCCGGCGAAGCCGGCGTACGGCTCTAAGTACTTCTTCCCGGCGAAGCCGGCTACCCGGCGAAGCGGGTATTCATTCTAGTATATATATATATACCAAACCGATGTCAAATACGAGCTGATTTGGTGAAATAAAGCACATTTCTACTTGCGAAACCCATCGAACAGCCATTAGGCTAAGCGAGAGAGTTCTCGTGATTGTTTTAATTAAAAAACTCATTCATAAAAACTAGAGACTAGGTTTCTGGTCAAAACGAATGATTAATCTGCTGTATCATTCGCTTGTCGGAAAGACAATCGGCCTACGCGCATCTCTCAAATATGACCTTCTCTTGTCTACTGTCTCGGAAGATTTATTCTACTCCCAAATAGCACTTCTTTGCACCTCTTATGACTCCTTCGTCCTCTAGAATCCCGTACCCACACCAAATACGAGCTGATTTGGTGAAATAAAGCACATTTCTACTTGCAATACCCATCGAACAGCCATTTCCGGTGCTCGATCGCGGACATTTTCAGCTTTGAAGGCTATTTACGGGCAAATATAAATATCAATCGCTCCCTGACTTTTTATGCATCGAGAAACAAATTTAGTCATCGCTGAATCAGTAGCTTACCTTAAATCCCGACATAAATCAAACAATACCTAGAAAACAGACAAAACTTGCCTTTACACGTGTCATGAGCGGCCTTCGGCTTCTGTTCGGCCTTTGACAGGTTATCCCCCGTGATGTATAGTATGTGATTAAATGACACACTAGTGGTTGTGGGGCTTGTAGGATGATCTAGGATGTCGCGCTGGTGCAAGTCCCGCGCGGCGTGGAATGTCGCGCTAGTTGTATCGCGCTATAGTTAAGTCGTGCTAGTGGAAATAAGCCACGTTTCCGTCATGTAGCTTTATTGCACACTTACATAGTAGGAGTATACGACTTAAAGCTTCTTACTGGCGCCTGTGGACATACTTCTTTAATCGTGTCAGTAAAGCCCAACGTGCATAATTATGTGTTCTTACGGAGAAATGTCGTCAATAGCCTATGCTCCGCTGGGGGCAAAGGGCCTAAGTAAGTAAGTAGGCCTACTGCCCATTCCAGGGGCGGACGAGGGGGGGGGGGGCACAGGGGGCACGTGCCCCCCCCCCCCCCCCGAAAAAAATAAAATAAAATTGGAAAGCTGATTCTATGACCATTTCTAAGTTCAAATGGAACCAGATGGCACCATTTTGCTTCTTTGGGCCAAACAATTTTCAGGGGGGGCATGCCCCCGGACCCCCCTAGCAAATTCGGGCACTTCGCGCCCATCACATTCACTTTCGATTCAAAGTGCACCTCCCCTTACAAAGCAACTGATCCGCCCCTGCATTCGGTGATTATCAGTGCGAAGCATCCCTGACCCAAATATGAAATATAATACTGAATACTTTTAGAAATCGTGTCCCATGAATGTAAATGGCTGCGTGTGCATTCCAAAGATGAATGACCTTGTTCTTTGTGTGAGTGTCAGCTCAAAAGCGCAGAGTGTGTTCCGGTGTAACGATGTCACCTTTCTGATTCGGCCTTGTTGATCTTGCATAAACTCCACACTGAACAACAACAAAAACACCCTTTGATAGTACTGACGATCGACCTTGGGTACTTTACATATATGGGGTCAAATTTGTTCAACCAATTTTTTTATTTACACCTAGAAATTCGATTCATCCTAAAATGTTTCCCTTCTCATTCAAGGGACGTAACCACTCGATCGGTATGTTGCGACCCATCTCGTCATCTGCGCTTTTCCGGAAATGACCTGCGCTTTGTGGGAATTCCAACAATGGCCACCATTGTAGGAATTCCAACTTTGCGATACGCGATTCTAGAAATGTACCGCGCGCACAGTGAGAATTCTGGTCTTTCTTAGAATACGATGTAAAATAATGCAAGTCATGTTGGCCTATAATGATCCTTGTGTGTTAAAATGATCCATGCTTAGTCTCGAAAATGCAGATGCATTGTATAACGCACCAAACCAACCGAATTACAAAAAACAAAAACACTTTTGACAACCTCGGCGGGCTGGAACAACACAGATCAACGTCACATTCCACTCGACCAAAACGCACCAATTTGACGTAATATTTAACGTCACAGTTCACATCTTACATTTTACAACAACAATAAAAACACAACAAGAGTGTTCCGATATAACTTCTCACTGGTAACTATCAATTGTAATGATTTTTATTCAGTCGTAATTGATTATATATATTAAACTCACACAGTCTCTCTGGACTGCAGATGCAACATTACTTCCCTTTACTGACTGAGCCTAGGCTCTTGTCACTGCATTGTAATCTAGGCTCATGAAACGTAATGTGAAAGTATGTGTGCTATCATGATGTGATTGATTGTTGCAAAATGTTGATTCAAATTAAAGATGATTTCAGCCTGTCGTTAAAAACTAACACTCTACTCTGAAAAAAAGAATTGTGTTCAAAACAGATCGAGACCGTGCAACAGCAACTAGCTAGCTGCATGCGCTGACTGTCAGAGAATTGTTACACAGTGTACCCCCCCCCCCCCCCAAGCCCCCAATTCAAGACTTCCCCTGTGTAAGACCTTGCTTTTACATATACCTTATTCATGACCTGTGAATAGGGTATACTTTTTTTGTGCTAGCCGAAGGGTTGCCATTTCTAAAACGAGGCAGCTTGTTTCCGGAAATGCGACGCTTTGTTGGAAATCAATTGAGGTTTCGGGAAATCCCGATTATTCCAACTCTGCCCCGGATTCTTACTTTGCGCCCGACAGGTACATGTTTTCGAAGAAATCGAATTTTGGTGTGAAATCTATTAAATTTCACCCCCAATTTCCTTCACGTGCAAGAAACTGACATGCTTTTCGTCCTTAAATAAGTATACTTCTTTAATTTGACAAGGAAACAACATTTCAGTCTCGAGTATCGAGTCGGAAAGGTCACAGTGACAGAGGCGGAAAGCTGCCATCGCTACACCGTTCAAGTCAGACTAAGCAAAACCTGTTACGAAAATACAAGTCTCAAACAGGGAAAGGGTGCATGGTTCAGCCGACATTCGCCTTAGAGACGTATGACAGGTTATTGAGTAAACACAATGTGCACTTCAATGCAGAGTGGGGATAAGCAATACAGGTTATATGACATATCATTCTACTCATTCACAATCAATATTCGCTTTAGGGGACACAGACTGAGTAGGGCCAGTAACGTGGAGGAACGATATAACAGGGTCTCTTTTAAAGCGTGCTTCTTCATGTTGACATGTTAGACGGTCACAATAAAGTTGTTGCGAATGTCGCACCGGTCGTTCCACTTCAAGTGAAGAATAGTACGTATTTGTGATGATGGCAGTTGATCCAAAAGTGGAGTTGCCGGCGCGGCTCCGCCGGTTCAGAATGTCAGGAGTTAGAACAGTCAAAAATTACCAGCGGTAAAAAATATCAACAAATGTTTCTGTTTTAGGCTCTGACTGACAAAAAGGTGCCTGATATGTTGCCACACATACACGTACCGCCTGGAAGTCAGAAAAGCATAGTTTACGATCACAAACTACTATAGTCGAACCAGGAAAAATGATTGTTTTCGGCATGTTGAGCTTTGGGTGATTCAAAATTTCTACTATTTTGCTGCACAATACACTTACCGTCTCTATCCCGATATTCAAGCCGGGTTGCCGGGTGGTGTTTCTATTGCAAACACAGTAACCAGCGACCTGAACACGCGCATGCGTCGAGCGTTATCCGTGACAGATACTGACTACAGGCGTTCGAACTCGCTTCTTTCCTTTGTATGCAGAAAGCAATTTAACACAGAAACGACACATACAAACACGATATGACCATGTTCAATACATCACATATGTAGAAGTGTAGTTTGTAAATATCATTTGCTTCATTAAGACTATAGTCCTTCTCGTGTTAACCTTTGCCGGATGCCGCTTTTGACTACACACTCCCGACGATGCGGGTTTGTCTGAACCCATACATTTGAAAGAGGGTTTTTACCGTTTACTTCTCTAACGACGATGCGGGTTTGTCTGAACCCATACATTTGAAAGAGGGTTTTTACCCGCGTTTATTTCTCTAACGACGGGGTGGGTTCAGGGAAACCCACAGCGCTACTTCAGTGGGTGCATCGAGTTTCTTCCTTCACCGACTTCTTGCAGGGGAGGGAGAGGGAGAGGGGGAGGGGGAGGGGGAGGGGGAGGGGGAGACTGAGAGAGACTGAGAGAGACTGAGAGATTAAGAATGAGAGAGAGAGAGAGAGACTAAGAAAGAGAGAGAGAGAGACTAAGAAAGAGAGAGAGAGAGACTAAGAAAGAGAGAGAGAGACTAAGAAAGAGAGAGAGAGACTAAGAAAGAGAGAGAGAGAGAGACAAAGAAAGAGAGAGAGAGATTAAGAAAGAGAGAGAGAGAGAGAGACTAAGAAAGAGAGAGAGAGACTAAGAAAGAGAGAGAGAGAGACTAAGACTAAGAAAGAGAGAGAGAGAGAGAGACTAAACAAGAGAGAGAGAGAGACTAATAAAGAGAGAGAGACTAAGAAAGAGAGAGAGAGAGACTAAGAAAGATAGAGAGAGAGACTAAGAAAGAGACTAAGAAAGAGAGAGAGAGACTAAGAAAGAGAGAGAGAGAGAGACTAAGAAAGAGAGAGACTAAGAAAGAGAGAAAGAGACTAAGAAAGAGAGAGAGAGACTAAGAAAGAGAGAGAGAGAGACTAAGAAAGAGAGAGAGAGAGACTAAGAAAGAGAGAGAGAGAGAGACTAAGAAAGAGAGAGACTAAGAAAGAGAGAAAGAGACTAAGAAAGAGCCTCGGAGAGAGAGACTAAGAAAGAGAGAGAGAGAGACTAAGAAAGAGAGAGAGAGACTAAGAAAGAGAGAGAGAGAGACTAAGAAAGAGAGAGAGAGAGACTAAGAAAGAGAGAGAGAGACTAAGAAAGTGAGAGAGAGACTAAGAAAGAGAGAGAGAGACTAAGAAAGAGAGAGAGACTAAGAAAGAGAGAGAGAAAGACTAAGAAAGAGAGACTAAGAAAGAGAGAGAGGGAGACTAAGAAAGAGAGAGAGAGACTAAGAAAGAGAGAGAGAGAGACTAAGAAAGAGAGAGAGACTAAGAAAGAGAGAGAGAGAGAGACTAAGAGAGAGAGAGACTAAGAAAGAGAGAGAGAGACTAAGAAAGAGAGAGAGAGACTAAGAAAGAGAGAGAGAGACTAAGAAAGATAGAGAGAGAGAGAGACAAATAAAGAAAGAGAGAGAGACTAAGAAAGAGAGAGAGAGAGACTAAGAAAGAGAGAGAGAGACTAAGAAAGAGAGAGAGAGAGAGACTAAGAAAGAGAGAGAGAGAGAGACTAAGAAAGAGAGAGAGAGAGACTAAGAAAGAGAGAGAGAGAGACTAAGAAAGAGAGAGAGAGAGAGACTAAGAAAGAGAGAGAGAGAGACTAGGAAAGAGAGAGAGAGAGAGACAAAGAAAGAGAGAGAGAGACTAAGAAAGAGAGAGAGAGAGAGACTAAGAAAGAGAGAGAGAGAGACTAAGAAAGAGAGAGAGAGACTAAGAAAGAGAGAGAGAGAGAGAGACTAAGAAAGAGAGAGAGTCTAAGAAAGAGAGTGAGAAAGAGATACTAAGAAAGAGAGAGAGAGAGACTAAGAGAGAGAGAGAGACTAAGAAAGAGAGAGAGAGAGAGAGACTAAGAAAGAGAGAGAGAGACTAAGAAAGAGAGACAGAGAGAGAGACTAAGAAAGAGAGAGAGAGAGGGAGACTAAGAAAGAGAGAGAGAGAGACTAAGAAAGAGAGAGAGAGACTAAGAAAGAGAGAGAGAGAGACTAAGAAAGAGAGAGAGACTAAGAAAGAGAGAGAGAGAGAGACTAAGAAAGAGAGAGACTAAGAAAGAGAGAGAGAGACTAAGAAAGAGAGAGAGAGAGACTAAGAAAGAGAGAGAGAGACTAAGAAAGAGCTAGAGAGAGATCGAGAGACAGAGACTAAGAAAGAGAGAGAGAGACTACGAAAGAGAGAGAGAGACTAAGAAAGAGAGAGAGAGAGAGACTAAGAAAGAGAGAGAGAGAGACTAAGAGAGAGAGAACGAGACTAAGAAAGAGAGAGAGAGAGAGAGACTAAGAAAGAGAGAGAGAGAGAGACTAAGAAAGAGAGACAGAGAGAGAGACTAAGAGAGAGAGACAGAGAGAGAGACTAAGAGAGAGAGACAGAGAGAGAGAGACAGAGAGAGAGAGACAGAGAGAGAGACAGAGAGACAGAGAGAGAGAGAGACAGACAGAGACAGACAGTCAGATAGACAGACAGTCAGATAGACGGATAGACAGATAGACGGATAGACAGATAGACAGACAGACAGACAGACAGACAGAGCAACTGACAACAGACATACAGACAGAGAGATACGGACAGACAGACAGAGAGACAGACAGTCTCTTGGAGACAAACAGGCAGACAGACACTGTTCCGCCGCTTTGGTAATTATGGGTGTAGCAGAACCCGCGCCGTCGGCAGAGGGATAGTTACAATCACTACTACTCTTTAAAAGTATGGGTTTGTGTGAACCCGCGCCATCGGTAGTGTTTATGTAAATTATCATAATCAATTAATTTTAATGTTTTGTCATGTACACACTAAAAATGTGCAGACAGAGAGCAAATTAGGTGTGTGAGAGATACTTAAAATTTCAAAACGATACCTTTAATGGTTCCAGAGTTACAATGATTTTAGTGTGTCTCTGGGTACAGGTGAACCCAGGAAGCACGGCAAAGGTTAATTAATGATTATGTTCACCATCTCAAGTATTTCCCATAAGGCAAAAAACAAAACAAAAAATAGGTGTGGTTACGGTAACATAGCCCCAAAAAATAGGGTAGGAAGGTAGGCAATCACTTTTTTTTTTTTAACTTTTTTTTCTAATGTGTACAAATTAAACCTACTTGACAGGGAAATAAGTGTGCGACTCGGGCGCTTTCGCTTTCATTGCGTTTTCTGCACTCGTTTACTTGGGTTTTTTTGGTATTTTTTTGACAAATGTAATAAAAAGTTATAGGGTCGGCCCCCAAAAATAGGGTAGGTCGGGTTACCGTAACCACACCTATTTTTTTTTAGGCCTAAGATAAAACCATCGCTGCATTTTGATGCATGCCCAAAACCACATGCAGCCGGGGTGCTTAACGTGTGGAGACACACCCCTCGCCTTTAATGTCACGTGGGAACGTTTGATTCAATAAATTGTGCAAGTTCATTTGGAGCTTTCACTCTTTCACAACTCATAGAAAACCGACAGAGTTATTTCAACTCATAGAAAACCGACAGAGTTATTTCAACTCATAGAAAACCGACAGAGTTATTTCCGAACATCGTCAGTCTATTGAACGTGCTGGTGGCGGTGATTACAGTGCACCCACACTAATTGGTGTCAAAGTCAATCAATGCAGTGGTTTCAGATGTGTTTCAAAATGTTAAGAAACAGTGTGTTTCGAATCATTCAAATCTGCACTCAAGAAATTCCTTTTTTCCAAACTGATAATCCATGAATTCTACACTGCCCACCCCCATCCCACTCTGAATAACTGTACATATTTAATGGTTGATGGTGTGTGAGTGTTAGTGACTTTAACAGAGTCTCCGTGTGTGTGAATGAGTGTATGTGCGCCTTGAGTCGCCTGTTGGTGAGATATGTGCGCTGCGCGACGTCACAAATATTCGTATTATTATTATTATTACTTGACGCCATGTGGTGCACCGGGGAAGACGAAACAATTTTACACCGTAAATGCAGTCATTTCAATTGCATTGCACATTATTTTGTTTGTTTTGTTGTAGTTTTAAATACTTATGTCTGCTCACCCATAGTAGCGCTGGTCGACAAAAAAAAGCTCTTGTGTAATGCATATGCCACAACCCTCGTAAAATAAAATTTGATTTGATTTGATGTCATCCCTCTCTCTCAAGCAAACAATAAATCTGTCAGCCAACCAACCCACAATATGTCCAAATAATCAACAAATGAGTTTATCCCTTCCACCTCCCTTCCCTCCTCCTCACACAACAGTCAACCAACCAACCAACCAACCTAATATAGTAATACTCATGTCTAACAGTTCTTGATTCCGTGCAAAACTTACATACTGTCGACGACCAAATGACTGTAACTGTAAAGTAGTCACACCGTCGATATCCAAATTACTATAACTGTAAAGGTTAGTCATACCGTCGATGTCAAAATTGCAATAACTGCATGTAGAGTTAGACACACTGTCGACGTCCAAATTTACTGTAACTGTAGAGAAGTCACACTGTCGATGTCCAAATTTACTGTAACTGGGCGCAGTGGTGTGGTGGTAAGACGTCAACCTCCTAATCGGAAGGTCGTGTGTTCGAATCCCGGTCGCTTCCGCCTGGTGGCGGGTTAAAAGTGGAGATTTTCCCGATCTCCCAGGTCAATTTATGTGCAGACCTGCTATAGTGACTTAACCCCCTTCGTGTGTACACGCAAGCACAAGACCAAGTGCGCACGGAAAAGATTCTGTAATCCATGTCAGAGTTCGGTGGGTTATAGAAACACAAAAATACCAAGCATACTTCCCCCGAATTATAGAGTGCTGTCCCTTCTGCGCCGAGCGGCTGCATCATAGTTCAGGGCTCTCTCATATTTCGGACTGTGCGCCTTGAGTCGCCTTGTGGTGAGATATGTGCGCGATATCAATTCTCCTATTATTATTATTATTATAGTTAGTCATTCTGTCGATGTCCAAATTTACTGTAACTGTAGAATTAGTCATACTGCCGCGGATGTCCAAATTATTATAACTGTAGAGTTAGTCATACTGTCGATGTCCAAATTATTACAAATGTAGAGTTAGTCATACAGTTGATGTCCAAATTACTATGACTGTAGACTAGTCACACTTTCGATGTCCAAATTATTATAACTGTAGAGTTAGTCATACTTTCAATGTCCTAAATTACTGTAACTGTAGAGTTAGTCACACTGTCGATGTCCTAAATTACTGTAACTGTAGAATAGTCACACTGCCGATGTCCTAAATTACTGTAACTGTAGAATAGTCACACTGTCTATGTCTTAAATTACTGTAACTGTAGAATAGTCACACTGTCGATGTCCTAAATTACTGTAACTGTAGAATAGTAACACTGTCTATGTCTTAAATTACTATTACTGTAGAGTTAGTCACACTGTCGATGTCAAAATTACTATTATTGTAGAGTAGTCACACTGTCGATGTCCAAATTATTATAACTGTAGAGTTAGTCATACTGTCGATGTCCAAATTATTATAACTATAGAGTTAGTCATACAGTTGATGTCCAAATTATTATAACTGTAGAGTTAGTCATACTGTCGATGTCCAAATTATTATAACTGTAGAGTTAGTCATACAGTTGATGTCCAAAGTATTATAACTGTAGAGTTAATCATACTGTCGATGTCAAAATTGATATAACTGCATGTAGAGTTAGTCACACTGTCGAATGTAAAAATTACTGTAACTGTAGAGTTAATTATACTGTCAAAATTACTATTATTGTAGAGTTAGTCATACGCTCTCTTCATCAACAAGGTTGATCACTTGGTGGAAAATCCAGAATGTCCGGTCAGCTTTCAAGGATGCGCGTCTGAGGGATGAACTTCAAGCTGAAACAGTTCAGTAAGCTTCGTCAGGGTTCTTAATTTCCATATGGATTAATAAAATTGAGTTGAGTCGAGTTGAGTTGGTTCTGGGGGGGACCTATTTTATCAATGTGCAACAGATTCAGGAGAAAACATCAATTCAAAAAGGCCAAGCTACTGCTGACTCTTCGCACTGACCAAGCTCAGCTGCAAGCCGAGGCAGCAGGACACTCTTGCCCGCAGTGTGACTATCAACTGGAATCGGATGAAAAAGCGTGTGAGACAGCCGACAACTTGGAAACTCTGGAACAGTCACTTTCAACTGAGACAATCTCTGTGTTAATGTACATAGCTGGCTAGATATATCACCAGAAAAGACCCTGAGTCAAGTGAAGAGTCCCTGCTGGAACAAACATCATACTACCACCAGAAGTATGGACAATATATGGACTCTTTAGACAGAGGCGGCCTCAACGTTCCCTCTGATCGGGCGTGCCAGTGGACCATGTTTTCCTTCATATTGTTCAATGTTCTAAAGAACTCTGTGTGTAGGAAAAAAACCGCGGGTTAGGTCGAAGAATTTGCCCGATGCTCCCCAGCATGTCGTAAGAGGCGACTAACGGATTCTGTTTCTCTTTTTACCCTTGTTAAGTGTTTCTTGTATAGAATATAGTCAATTTTTGTAAAGATTTTAGTCAAGCAGTATGTAAGAAATGTTAAGTCCTTTGTACTGGAAACTTGCATTCTCCCAGTAAGGTAATACATTGTACTACGTTGCAAGCCCCTGGAGCAAATTTTTGATTAGTGCTTTTGTGAACAAGAAACAATTAACAAGTGGCTCTATCCCATCTCCCCCCTTTCCCCGTCGCGATATAACCTTCGTGGTTGAAAACGACGTCAAACACCAAATAAAGAAAGAAAGAAAGTGTGCAGGAAATCCCTGTGTAGGATCACCATGGAACTCTCTGTCACCCTATGAATTTGACATGGAAGAGAGACATGGTAGGATTCTGTCAAATATATCCTTCTGAAAAACCACAGCTAGGCCTGTGCATCCACACCTCGGTCAGGGAAAGAGCCTGCCTTGAAAGTGCTGAAGCTGTCATAACACACTCTACATTTGGGGTAAGTAAAAAGCTTTTTCATACAGGTCTTGTCTTCTATAATCTATATATTCCTTAGTGTGTGTGTTTAACAAAATGACACTCAGTCAAAAATTCTGTCACACTTCAAATAATGTCAACTTAACACTTAATTTTCTCTTCTGTCTGACCCCCCTTTCTTTGTCAAAGTTGAAGCTCAACACAGGGCAGTAATGTCTGTGTCTGTGTGGCTGTACATCTACATACATGTGTGGGTGTACATGTGTGTGTGTGTGTGTGTGTGTGTGTGTGTGTGTGTGTGTGTGTGTGTGTGTGTGTTTGTGCCGGTCTGTGTGTGTGTGTGTGTGTGTGTGTGTGTGTGTGTGTGTGTGTGTGTTGATGTTAGTAGAGAATGTTTGGAAAACGTACTTAATCTTTATGCATGTTTTCTGTTTTTCGGCGAGTGTCCTGAGTTCTCCGAGGTGATAAATCCTCATTGATATTATTATTTTAATTACACTGTACAGTGTCAGTTCACTATAGTACTGTATAATCATTCCAGGAATTATTATTCCTTAAACTTTGCTGGCTTGAGTTGTTGTTTCACAAGTTAGTATCACTGCACTGTACTACTAATGAAGTAATAGGTAGTCTTATTTCTATGACGATAACGCCATAACCATTAATTTATTCAATGAAATTAACAGAATTCAGCTGCCTGCTTGTTTTATATCATAGTTGTTTAAACTGCATCAGACCTTCTCTAAGCATTTTAGGAAAGTTCTGTGTAAAAATTATCCCAAAACTACAGATTGTCAATAGAGATGCAGTGGGCCCCCACATCTGGCCCCCAGATGCGTGACGGGTAGGCCTGTAGTAGAGATCGCCATGATTTTAGCCCGCCATTTAGGCAGCCATACGCCGCCGCTGTCGGGGGTTGCATGCTTGGTATTTTCGTGTTTCCATAACCCACCGAAATCTGACATGGATTAGGATCTTTTCCGTGCGCACTTGGTCTTGTCGCGGCGTGTATGTACACACGAAGGCCGAGGGTAAGGCACTAGCAGGTCTGCACAAACATTGACTTGGGAGATCGGACAAATCTCCACCCTTAACCCACCAGGCGCAGCCGCGATTCGAACCCACGAACTTCCGCTTGGGAGACCGGTGTCTTATCCACTAGGCCACTGCGCCCGTCTTGCTGATGTCCAAATTACTGTACCTGTAGCGTAGTCACACTTTCGATGACAAAAGTGCAGAATAACTGAACTTTCTATTCATAAACATCATGGGCGTGTTTCTGCAAAATGATCGTGCTGAAAAGAGAACATATTTTATCCTGTAAATCTTCGTGGTTCAGGGGCCCAAAAGAGGAAAACATTTTATCTGGTAAAGTCTGTTTTTGGAGGCACGAAAAGGGAATTTATTTCATTTAGTTAAACTGGCCCAAATCATTGTAAATCTGGCATCGTGACATTTTTTTTCTCACAGACTTAAAACGTACCATTACCCCCATGTTGAAAAATGGCATCAGAAGAGGTAAAAGTTATCGGGCTCTGAAAATATTTCACGTTTATCTCAGTGAATCTTGATTTCTCGCTTTTTTTTTTTTTTTTTTTTTTTTTTACACTTGTTTCAACACACTCTGAAAATATCACAGGCAAAATATTAGCGAAATAATTTTTCTTTTTTTGTGTGTGTGTGTCAATCTGTGTCCGATGTCATTAATTCAATGCCGCGGCATCACAAGAATAGCCCAATATCGTTCAAGCAGACGACAGAAGGGAAATAACCCTTGTTAAAAATTTCGTTGATCAACATACATCTCCTCAACTAGAATTTTCTTGAAGAAAAATCGCAGATTATCTTTTAAAAGATTAACATCGGTATATGTTATATTTTCATGACAATTTTTGTGTGTATTTAACTTGTAAAACAAAAACGAAAGTCTGGATTCGGGTTTCCGAGTATGGTTTTTATGTTTTCAAAATGGCAGGTTCCGCTTTCGAGACAAGGAAGTTAAAGCGAAATCAAGAGGAACTCTAATGTCCCTGCTTCTAAACAACCCAGAAAAATGTCGAATACGCAAGGAGATGTAGCAATGGCCTCGGACGACGATGACCAGGTGTATGCGAACGACGAGTTTTCTTCAATGCCGAGTATTTCTCAGGCATTACGGAAAACATCATTGGAACAGTTGCTTGCAGACGACAAAGCTGAGACTGAAAAAGCGGATGAAATGCTTCGATGGTATCATGGCAAAATATCAAGAGAAGCCGCGGAGAAACTTTTAAAAGAAGGTATTCTAAAACACTCTCTGGATATATTAAAGAATACTGCGCATACTTTTGCAGTGCTGTAGTGTAAGCATGTATCTTTTCAGGTCGTAAGTCTTTGCCATGGTGAGGGTGTGTGTCACTGTCTGTGTGTGTACGCACGATATTTTATATACAGCGGTTAACACCTTTGCTTTTCTTTCATTTTAGCAAATGCATTTTTTCCATTGCAATTGGAGTCATTTTGTTTCTGGGGCGCTAAATCAAGACTTTAATGCAAGGATTTTGTTTTGTGATTTCATTAGTTTGCTAATTCAATGTCCTTTATTGCAACAAACAGAAAGCACTGAACAACAGTGCATCGTTAAAAGCAGTTTAAATGGAAGATATTAGCTGAGGTTCAATTGCAAAAAAATACCACAGTTGCATAGTTAAATACTTGAAGCAAACAGTGTACTTCATGAATAGATTGCAGTTTTGCATACTTCACACACAGTATCATCAATACCATGCCTTTTTAGGAAGTTGCACTAGTGACTATATTTAGTAACACAGGAAGTAGGCTAGTCACGATTTTTATTGTGTGAATGTGCAGGGATAGAAATGATATCTGGTGATAGTAAATCTTCTTTGGGTCCCTCTGACCTTGGCTTATGGCATAGTGTCAAACAGCCTGGAATTGAGGTAAGACCAAAACAAATCAAAACAAATCCGTGTTTCTTGTTCCTGGACCGACCTGATATATATCATATCTCCTGACCGTAAAATGTTTATGGGGGTGACCTTTCAATGAAAAAAAAATGAAAAAAAGTAAATAAATTAAAAATTACAAAACTCGAGTTTGCATACTTTTAAAGCAAAGTTTCGATCATCTCGGACATCTAGGGGACACATGCGCCTGGGTAAAAAGAAAGGAGTTAAAAATGTAACCGACGAGACCAACTGACCCACAATCTTAGCCTTGGCATTGTAGATTTAAAAAAAAAATTGTTTGCCTTAGCCCACAGGACCATGCTGAAATCAGGAAGTGAATTCTCCGTGACAGTGTATAAGTGCCCTGTAAACAAAATGACACAATGGCTTTAAAGCTGTTGGTGGTTCATGTACTTGTAACGGGCCCAGATTATGCCAGGCAATGATGAGTGCGGTGTGTTTGAAAAATTTAAATCGGATACAAACACCAAGAAAGGTTATAGTTATTGGAACGTTTAATTTTTGACAAAACAAACAGCTAGTGTATGTTTTGATGTGTCAAAAATGTACACCTACCAATAACTAACCTTTAAAAATATATAATATATATGGATTTGGGAACACTAGTGACTGTCTACCTGTTTTTTTAAATCAGAACTTTGTATGTATAGATCAGGTCTGACTTGATGTCTGAACGTTTGTCGATTTATTTCTGGAAGATATACAGAGCGATGCTGAAATAGCCAGTCCGTATGCTAGTGGCAAAAGAAGAAGCTAGCACTACACAACCTGACACTAGTCTACCTGCTCATCCAACAGATCACCGATAACATTTTGCTTTTTGACTGTATTCTGTGTTTTTTCCTGCATGCACTCCAATTAGTTCCTTGTGACTGCTGAATTCATGGCACATGAGAAAAAAATTAGTGAGAGGAGAGAGAATATGTGTGAGTGTTTGGGTGGGTGGATGTGAGTGTGTGTGTGAGTGTATGTATGTGTGTGTCCATACTAAGGCCTAAAAAAAAAATAGGTGTGGTTACGGTAACCCGACCTACCCTATTTTTAGGGGCCGATCCTATAACTTTTTATTACATTTGTCAAAAAAAAAAAAACCCCGAGTGCAAAAAACGCAATGAAAGCGAAAGCGCCCGAGTCGCACACGTATTTCCCTGTCAAGTAGGTTTAATTTGTACACATTAGAAAAAAAAGTTAAAAAAAAAAAAAAAGTGATTGCCTACCTACCTACCCTATTTTTTGTGGCTATGTTACCGTAACCACACCTATTATTTTTTTTGGCCTAAAGGTAGAATTAGAGGAATTGTTTAAATGCTGTCTAAGAATAAATTGCAATGGTTAGTAATTAGGTCTTACAGAAATTCACTTTGTTGTTGACCGAAGGCCCATCTGCAGCTCTTATTTCACATCTATAATAACAAACGAAACATCATCAACAAAAACATGATATAATTACAATACAGTGGACCCCCCTTGTTAAGACCTTGCTTTATCAGATTTTCTCTTCATAACCTCTGTAAATTTACCCCCATTTTAAGACTCCCTCTTTTATAAGACCTGATTTTCATTGTTTGTTTAGAGGTTTTAAAATGGGGGTTCCACTGTATTGATGAGAATGGGATGACTGATTTCAGCTGTGATCAAGTACCGCAACAAGAGTGACATGGGAGGTCTCTTCCTGGTGAGAGACAGCACAGTGTCCACAACAGACTTCTCGCTGTCCCTGACAGCCGATGGAAAAACTTACCACTACCAGATACAGGAGAAGAAAGAGGGATTCTTTCACATCGACGATGGTCCTCTGATACATGGCAAGCATACTTGCGTGTTTTTTTTTATTTGGGCTGTGTTTGATCGATGTTTTAGTGTAATTTATTTATTTCTTCTGAGTGTACAACTACCCCAATAAAAACCCTCAATGATACCTCGGTTTATAGTTTAGATCCTTTTTTGAAAGTACTAAGTATTGAGCCCCCTAACTCTCATGTTTGGGTCAACGTGAGTGTGTGTGTCAGGGCTTGTTTGCATCTGTGTTTGCATGCATATTTATTGATTGTCAAGTATGTTTTCTGAACTGTCCTGTTCTCTAATTAATTATGAATAGTGAATCTGATAGTTTGATTATATAACTAAATATTAGTCTTAATTGAACCTCTGGAAAGTACAGTCAGACTTTTTTCACACACCTTCACCTTCACCTTCAGGGCTGTCAGTATTCTTCTGATATTGCTCAAACTTTTAAGGTCAATTTCAGCAAATTTGTCTAAGAAAATAATAATATACACTGCAAAAAAGTATCGCATAGTTAGTTTGATGAATAATTTTATTGACATTTCATTCTTTCGAACAAACAATACATAAGTCGGACAGAAAAGTTTTTGAGCTTTTTCGATAGCACAGATGCATGTCTTTATTTGCTGGACTTTGCAGTTATTCATTGAGCGTGACCTTCACACAAACCAAGGTCAAAGTCAGTAACGAGTATGGCTTCCACGTGAGTCAATTACAGCCTGGCATCTCCTTGGCATGGAAGCAATGAGTCTTCGCAAAGTCTGTTGGGGAATGTTGTCCCACTCTTGCTGTAAGGCCTGGAAGAGTTGTCTCCTGTTGGGAGGGGCGTTAACTCTCGCATTGAGCCTTCTTCCCAGTTCCAGGGGTGTACCTTAACTTTTTTTGCTACCGGCCAGGGGGGCCGGTAAGTCAAAATTTGAACCGGCCCCCCAAAATTCCAACCGGCCCCCAACCAGCCGGGATTTCCAACCATATAAATGGCTCGTAGATCGCGCGTTGGCCGCGACAAACACACAAAAACCTACATACAAACAATGCTCACATGCTTATTTTAAATGCCACAAACAAACACAAGACATAAACAAACTTTGTATGTTTGGGGTGCTTTAATTATTCACTATGGTTCAATAACAAAGCAAACAGTAAAGTATCAATTCAATGAAGAAAACATTTTATCAAATCAACATTCACCCACTCACTGTCACTCAGTTAACCTCACTCATAGTAGTCAAATGCACACCCTCATAATTATATAGTCATACCATTAATCATTTACATGCAAAGGGAAACAATCACACACAAGTCATCCCCTTTCTCAGTGTCACACAATCACACATTAACTTTCACTCTGTCTCGTAATTGCCAGTCTTAAAAAGTTGCAGAATCTTTGGCACATCTAAATCTCTAAACACAAATTTACCTCCTGGTATCACATTCTGATCACAAGTAAAGTTGAACAAATGAGTTTAAAAAGTCAATAACACGGTGTTAAACCACCACCAGGTCTAAATCTCTAAACACAAATTTACCTCCTGGCAGTCAGGCACACATTAACACTACACATAACTACAAGTAACAAATCACAATCTATTGCAAGAATAACAGTTACTGAAAGTCCACACAAACTCACTGACACATAACATTTTAATTTAATACATAAAGTATCACATTCTGATCACAAGTTGAACAAATGCACATCTAAATCTGAGTTATCTCTAAACACAAATTTACCTCCTGGTATCACATTCTGATCACAAGTAAAGTTGAACAAATGAGTTTAAAAAGTCAATAACACGGTGTTACACCACCAGCAGGTCTAAATCTCTAAACACAAATTTACCTCCTTTTCGACACACAGCACAATCTCCTGTTTCGTGTCGTCGTACACGAGCCATTCTCTTTCTTCGCCGGTATCTGTCCTCTTCCATCTTTCCTGCCATTTTCTCTGCCGTGTTTCGTTATCATACTGTCTCTTTTTACCTCTTTTTCCATCGTCCGTTCTCTGGGTTTTTTTTGCGGCGGGGGAGTGACAGTGTCAATAAATCTCCACATGTTTACAAGCGTGTGTACAGTACGACGTTTGAATGCGAGTGGGGAACTTCCGGAGGTGGTCGCGTTAGACGCGAGAAACATGGCGTCCGATATTATAGCAGACGAACCGCGCGAGATCTTTGTTCGCCGGCCGTTCCGATCGACTGCGTTCATCGAAATTTGAACTCGCCAGGCGGGCGATTTCAGAGGAATTTCGAACTCGCCCGACGCGATTTGAAGTCGCCGCTGGCGAGCGGGCGAGCGCCAAAACTCAGCCCTGCAGTTCATCCCATGCGTGTTCAATTGGGTTCAAAATGCACATCTTGCACGTGCGCAGTGAATTTTGCTCACTCAATCGACTATCGGGTTCAACTGAACTGCAAAAGCTAGTTTCGAGGCGTTCCAATCAGAATGTTTGTCTGGAAGTGGAACTTAGAACTATTCACCTATGCGATACTTTTTTTGCACAGTATAGTTTAAAAAAAAATTAAAAAAATTCAAGCAGCATCTCTGCTATCGGCAAGTTGTTGATGTTGTTTGTTGTTGTCTTCAGGCGTGGAGTGCTTGATTGCGCACTACACAGACTCGGCCAACGGCTTGCCCACCAACCTGGAATCTTTTTGTCAGGGCCGCCCGCCGCCCCACAACGTACGCAAAACAGGACGCACGTCAAATCTGCTGCACAGGGCAGTTATAGAAGGTGTGGATCGAGTCATGATGCTTTGATTATGTATTGCTTTTGCTAGTTTTCTGTTTGTGTGTGTGTGTGTCACAGTGTGTGTGTGTGTGTGCAGTGTGACTTGTGCTTGTGTTTGTTTTCTTGTGTCTTATAATGTTCTCACCTATTAGGCAATACATTTTTGGCTCACGTAAGTGTAGCCTATGCGATGATAAACTTTGTCTGTCTGTGCGTGTGTGTGTGTGTGTGATAGAAACTTTAACATTTCCGAGTCTATGGATAAAGCTCGCATAAGAAGATTACGTCTCGGTCAAAAGTGTTTGACGTGTGTGATAGAAACTATTTAAAGACGTCACATTATGACGTAAGAGGGTTAGACGTCACGCAAAGGAATTACTGAAAGTCTCGGTCATTGTTATTGTGAGCGGGCCGAGACTAGTTGGCAGATCCAGTGTCTCGCTTTCTTGCACAGTTTCACCTATGCTTACTGTGTGTGTGTGTGTGTGTATGTGTGACGGAGTGATTGAGTTTGTGTTACTGTTTGTCGATTTCTTACGTGAGCCTTGAAGGCTTCGCCTCTTGTTTTATCAATGTTTCGTTGTTCAGCAAAACTTAATTGTCTAGTTGCGTGGAAAAAAATGTTGAACATTGGAAACAACTTTGGTAGCAGTCTTCATTCTTCATTGCTGCATACTATTTCTGGGGATAGCAGCCCAAATTTCTATGAGGAAACTTTCCAAGGACAATTTACATGCCAAATTCACACAGTAAGAAGCAAAAAAATTATCCGTTGATTGACTGCAGAGCTTTTTGGGTGTGCCTTAACAGGAGATGCAAAGCTTGTCAGTCAGATCTTGGCCAGTCCCAACTGCCCGGACATCAACGCCAAAAACAAAACTGGTAAGTGCAGACTTCTGTTGTTTCTTTGTCTGGTATCTTAATAATAATGGTGATTTCTATAGCGCTTTCGAACACACAAAGCGCTTTACAAAAGCAATAACAACATCATTACCAGAATGACGCCATTGACGGAATAGAACACAATCATAAACACTTTACAACAAAAACCAAAAACAAAACATAAATGTTACAAAAATCCAGAGGCTCTTACAGGAACGAACTCCCAGTATACACAACAATTATAATGCACACACACACACACACACACACACACACACACACACACACACACACACACACACACACACATGTCCACACACACACACACACACACACACACACACACACAGTAAACATTGTTCATCCGAAAGTGCACATTCACAGGGTCGCGACAACTACATCATCATAGAATGCTTCTCTGAAGAGGTGAGTCTTGAGATTTGCTTTGAAAGAAGGCAGAGATGGACTGAGACGTAGAGACAAAGGGAGTTTGTTCCAGATATGATCAGCTGCGACTGAAAGACAGCGGCCACCATGATCGTCCCTCTGATACTTAGGAGCTTTGACAAATTTATCTTGACCAAACTATACCTGTCATGACAGGCCACCTGCAATGTAGCAGGGATGTCGTGAGGCGTCGGACATCGGACATAGACCAATTAAAAGGCTCAAATGTCCAATTCACATTGCCGCATGGTGGTCAGATGTCCTATCGTTTTCAACTGAGTGCGTTCATTGTCCGACAAGAACTCCATTCCTTCGGACAGCGCGATATTTGATCATTTTCCTTTCGCGATAGAAATCTTCAAAAAGCGACCGAGCGCTATCGCGTACAGGTGCATTGAAGTTGTGCAGTGCAGATCTTGCGTTATTTGAGCCGTTTGCGTACACCCGTCTACAGCACACTAAAGTTGGGAGTACGGGAGACAACTCCAACTGACCAAGGCTCGCGTCTGCCTTAATTTGCTTTTGGTTAGAGATGAAGCGTGCTGCACTGAATTACGCCACTGAAAAAACTAAAGCCTGCCAAAGAACAGGAAAAGCTGAACACGTTTGGCGTTTCAACGGCATTGTGTGCTACATTAGGGCCAAGAACATGGGAAAACACGGCTAGCAATAGTATCCTTCTGGAAAATGACAGCGCCAATGACAGTGTCGCCGCTGAAACCTCCACAATCACGGAAAGTAAAGTTTCGTCACTTGAAGATGGTGTCGGTACAGCACGAAATTCACACGAACGGTCTTTTGATAAGGTTAACCATTCATGGCTGACCCTGTTTAGTACTGAACGCAGTCAAATGTCCTATTGATGCCGAAGAGCTCAGGACATTTGTCCTATAGGTATGAATTTGTGGCAACATCCCTGATGTAGGCACACGTTTGGCTGGTCACAAGAGTGTCCTTTCATCGCAGGTACCTCTGTATGTATCTGAGCTACAGTAAAACCTCTGTTTTATTTTTTTAATTTTTTTTTATTTAAAAAAATGTTTTTTATGGTTGTTGTCATATATTGTTTGGTTGTTTTAAGAGCAGATGAACCACAACCGGCACGGTGGCCTAGTGGTAAGGCGTCCGCCCCGTGATCGGGAGGTCGTGGGTTCGAACCCCGGCCGGGTCATACCTAAGACTTTAAAATTGGAAAATCTAGTGGCCGCTCCGCCTGGCGTCAGGCATTATGGGGTTAGTGCTGGGACTGGTTGGTCCGGTGTCAGAATAATGTGACTGGGTGAGACATGAAGCCTGTGCTGCGACTTCTGTCTTGTGTGTGGCGCACGTTATATGTCAAAGCAGCACCGCCCTAATATGGCCCTTCGTGGTCGGCTGGGCGTTAAGCAAACAAACGAACAAACAAACACTTTTTCATCCATTGTTTAATTGTATGGACAATAAATGATCTTATGTCTATCATTCTTATGTCTTATGACCCTCCACTTTAAAGTTCCATTTACATTAAGACCTACATTTTTTAAGACTTGCAGAGTGTCTGCAAGTGTCCCCCTGTTTTAAGACTTACAGTTCTTGGACCATGATTTTTTTTCTTCTGAATGGTGGGGTCATGAAATAAAAGTACCATTGTAATCTTCTTCTTCTGCGTTCGTGGGCTGAAACTCCCACGTACACTCGTGTTTTTTTTGCACGAGTGGAATTTTACGTGTATGATCGTTTTTTACCCCGCCATTTAGGCAGCCATACGCCGTTTTCGGAGGAAGCATGCTGGGTATTTTCGTGTTTCTATAACCCACCGAACTCTGACATGGATTACAGGATCTTTTTCGTGCGCGCTTGGTCTTGTGCTTGCGTGTACACACGAGGGTGTTCGGACACCGAGGAGAGTCTGCACACAAAGTTGACCGCCCAAAGTACCATTGTATGATACGTACATTTCTCCCTGTCAACATTTCTGCCAGTGTGCATCTTTCTTTCAGACAGAATTTTAATTCTGTCATATGTTAAAAGCAATTTACATCTAATAAATTGTGTAAGTGTTAACGAAGACTCTGTTTTCCTCAGTGTTATCTGCAGTTCAAATGAGATGTTTGATGCCATGGAGATTGGATTGTTTGATATGAATGTCCAACCACATTTAACAGTTAGCATTTCCATGATGATTTAGGTTTCACTTTCCAATTGTTGTGCAGGGTCAACGGCATTGCACATGGCTTCGTACCGTGGTAACGATGACATTGTGGAATTACTTCTTGGCGCCAAGCCAGACCTGACCATCAAAGACCGCAATGGGCACACAGTGTTACATGTAAGTATAGCTTTAGGAATCTGCAATTTTACATGTTACTTTAGAGAAGGGATAGTCTGGTACTAATGTGGGCATGCAAGAGCTAGATTATAATTGTTTTATATTAATTTTGTGCAATCCCTTATGCAAATTTACAGTCGCAGGCGAGGTTGCAGCAACCTCGCTGTTGTCTAAACAGATCGTCCCAGCAAGTCACAGGTAGTCGTAGCTTGCTGTGATGTTGTCCCGAGCATTGTGGGTTGCCTTGAATAGGTTACTGCAAAATCACAGAATATCTGGTGTTTGCTTGGAAGATTGCAGCAATAGCCGAGTTTAATTTGCAAGACATCAAAGCTAGCCGCGGCATGGTCACAGCAAGATCACAGGAACTCGAGAGTTTCAGGATCAATTAACTTTTCGGAAGAACAACTCTTTACTCAGATACCAATGAGACATTTTAGGTATGTTCTGCGGTAGAGAACTGTCAGATAAAGCTGCCGGCCATATTATTTTCCCATGAAGGTCTTAGGCTTATGCAGACACACAAAATTTGAAAGGGTGAGAGCCAATAAATTGTGGGAACATTCGCAGCACATAAAAACTTGCTTTGTAAGAAAGCATATGCTTGCGTGCAATTAGTTTTAGCTGTGTGAGTGGTTGCTGCATGTGAGTCGATGCGCAGTAACCTCATATGAAACGAATTGTACTATTGAATCGCTATAGTGACAGTGACGGACCTCTTAAGGGATGACACTTTCAGGTAATATCGTCGCTGGCCTGGAATTTGGCGTAACTCAATTCTTGGCGATTTTGATGTTTTTGTGCTTTAGACAAATTAAATCATTCTCCATGAGAAATATTTTTGAAAATATGATGGACAATACATAATTTAACATTTTTTTTATCTTTCTAACCATACCAGGTACAAATATAAACACTATTTCATAATAATCAGTTTTGGCCTTCTGCTGAAAAGCTGTCTGAAATGAGTTACGCCAAAATTCCATGACGACGTCATGTATATATATACATATTCCATATTGTCTGTAACATTTCTGCAGAACATAAAAAATAGACAATTTTAATGTCCTACAGGCTAAATATTTCGCCTCCTATGGACAAGATATGGGTTATATGATAATTCGAGTTTTACGCCCCCAGGGTTTTTGATGAGATACACAAGTGTATGCGTGTTTAGGTGGTATCAGCCATCTGCACTTATGGCAGAATGACCGAGGTCTTTTGCGTGCCATTGTGGTGACACGGGGTGGGACATGGCTACCGTCTCTGGGTCTGCACATAAAGTTGACCTCACCTGATGTGTATATTGCAGAGGGCGTGTGTGGGAGACAGGCCCAGCACAGTACACCTGCTGATCAAGCGAGGTCACTGCGACCCCCAGGTGCGCTGCCCCCACAATGGCTGGGTGCCGCTGCACGAGGCGGCCATGAAGGGCAGTATGGAGTGCACTAAGGTAAGCCACTTTTAACATCAATTTGTTTTCATCATTTTTTCTTTCATTTTTTGTTCATCGTTTTTTTCGCGGGGGGGGGGGGGGGGGGGGGGGTGTTTAGCAAGGGTGGGTGGTTTCACTTACATCAGCCATACAGACCAACCAAGTATGTTGATAACTTTGCTTTATTTATGAAACAAGCATGCTGCACATTACACTAAAAAAACAACTTTTAAGACCTCCAGAAATCTGAGAAAATCAGGTCTTAAAAAGGAGGGAGTCTAAAGATGGAGGTAAATTTTCAGATGATATGAACAGAAAATCTGAAAACTTGGTACGTCTTACGATTAAGAGGGAAAAAGTCTTATATTGGAGGGTCTTAAAAAGGGGTTCCAAAGTACAGAAATGATTCCACTGGTCAATGTTTCAGTTCCATGTGCATGTAATGATCAGCCATATATACAGAACAACCAAGTTTGTTGATATCATTAATTGCTTTATTGAGGAAACAGGCACAGTCTGCACTTGTAGCATCTTCTCAAGCTTTAAAACAGAAAATAGTTTGAAATAGCTTTATTGTAATGATGTGCACAAGCTGTTTGTGAGGGGCGATTAACAAGTGTTTATTATTATTATTTTAGGGCGGGGAAATAGCTCAGTCGGTAGCGGCGTTGGTTCAATCCCCACGTTCGGCAAGGGATTTATTTCCCAGAGTCAACTTTGTGCAGACTCCTCTCGGTGTCCGAACACCCCTGTGGGCATGCATGCGCACGATAAAGAACCCAAGCTCACAGCGAAAGTCTCAAGGCTTGGAAACATGAATACACGCAAGCAGAAGAAGAAGAAAAAAATGGGTAGCGTCATATACTGTATGGCAGCTCGCTTTGCCCAGGGAGAAAGCAGCCCGAATGTGCATGAGGGTAACCTCACAGGACTATTTGAATCTTATCCTTAACCTTGACCTTATCTTAATCATTTTCCTTATCCTTAATAAACAGGCGCTGCTTGAGGAACAGGCGACACCGTTCCCAAGAAGTGATGATTTGGAGACCCCCCTCGATGTGGCCGAGAAATACAGGCGACTGGATGTCATGCGTGTCTTTGGTACGAATTTTTTATCATTTTGTAAAGATTTAAGTCTGAGAAATGTAACTGCAAAGGATGCAAACAATGTTACATATTAATTTGATAGAAGATTTTCAAAAATATATTTGTGACCCTCCACCACGAAATGAGTCGCATGTCACCTTTGCATGATTTTCATATTTTTACATTTTCCTAAAGAGTTTTTTATGCTCTATCCAGTGGTGAAACCCGTTTTAGAAAAGAGCGAAAACTGTTTGAGTTACAAGCCTGTGACTAAGGTGACCCTCACACTGTTACCAGACACTCCCCGGACTTATATTAAGCCTAGCGCAGAACCGCGCGAGGTGACATGCGACTCATTTCGTGGTGGAGGGTCACATTTAAACTCTGTCAGGTTTGTATGGGTTGTGGAAACGTGACCTTTTCTGGCAATTTTAACCATGTACAAACATTGGAGGGGCCAATCACTAGCCAGGGGTATGTCGGAAACACACAACCCATACAAACTTGATAGAGTTATTTTTGGAATTTGTCTATTAACAGAAACTTGAACATTTTCCTGGCTTTTTCGGGAACTTGATGAAAGACGTTGGTCAAAGGTATTGGATGTTTTTGGGGGAAAGTTTGTGACTCAGGTTGCCTTGTTTTACTAGTCTGTCATGTGAATGGCTTCTTTTTTTTTTCAAAAGGAAGTTTGTACATGACATAAATGTTGTTGCTTATAACTGTTTCAGAAAACTTTCAGCCTTCACAGGCCAGAACCAACCGAAAGGACTGGTATCACCCTGAACTGAGCCGAAAGGTAGGTTATGCATTGCATTGATGACTTTGTCTGGGGGGGGGTTAAACTGATAGTCCTTATTCTAGCCGTCCTATCATTGGTGTCATTGTCAACATCGTCGTCATCATCATCTTTATCAAACTGTCATCATCATTATCATCATCATCAACATCATCATCGTAATCAATCCTTTGGGCAAAAAAGTCAAAAACCGTTTTCCAGGCAGTTTTGTTGGCATCCATGGACAGAAGCTAGGTCAGGAAAGGTCATCTGATCCACCTCCTTTACATTGTCAGACCCCTGCTCTCGTGTCTGTGCCCTCATTAGACAGTGTCTTGCAATCCCCAAGAGAAAATCAATCAATCAATCAATATGAGGCTTATATCGTGCGTAGTCCGTGGGTACAGTTGTAAGCGCAGGGATTTTTTTTATTTTTTTTTTTATTTTATTTTATGCAATTTATATTGCGCACATATTCAAGGCGCAGGGATTTATTTATGCTGTGTGAGATGGAATTTTTTTACACAATACATCACGCATTCACATCGGCCAGCAGATCGCAGCCTATTATTCCAAGTCACACGGGTATTTTGGTGGACATTTTTATCTATGCCTATACAATTTTGCCAGGAAAGACCCTTTTGTCAATCGTGGGATCTTTAACGTGCACACCCCAATGTAGTGTACACGAAGGGACCTCAGTTTTTCGTCTCATCCGAAAGACTAGCACTTGAACCCACCACCTAGGTCAGGAAAGGGGGGAGAAAATTGCTAACGCCCTGACCCAGGGTTGAACTTGCAACCTCTCGCTTCCGAGAGAAAAGAACAGTTGCAGCGAGTTCACCTGCAGACTTGGTTGCTGCAAACCTAATTTGCATGGTAATTTACAGCCTCACAGGGACTTCACATGACCTCGCTGCGTGGCTTGCAGCAAGGCCTTTTTTGTCTGTGAGGGATATGGTTTGGGGAAAATGTGACGCCTTGTGAAATGGCCAAAGCAAGTCAACTTCTGTCGCCTGATGGTCGCCAGGAGAGGGTCTTTGGGGCCCGACCATGATGCTCGATCTTCACCAATCTCCACACATAATCACCGGTCTTGTGCTCTCTGAATTGATCGACTCACTGCTGTGTGTTGCCAGGGTGCGGTGGGTTTGCTGGAGTACAGCAGCCTGCTGTCCGGATTGTTCCTGATCCGCCCCAGTAAACGCCAGGAGGGATGGCACGCTCTCAGCCTCTGCTTCCAGCGCACGCCATACCACTACGAAATTAAAAACACAGTCAGTTGGTTTTTTCTCACTCTGTTTGTGTGTACAGTGGAACCCCCTTTTAAGACTCCCTCCTTTTTACATTTAGTCAAGTTTTGACTAAATGTTTCAACATAGAGGGGGAATCGAGACGAGGGTCGTGGTGTGTGTGTGTGTCTGTCTGTCTGTGCGTGTGTGTGTGTAGAGCGATTCAGAGTAAACTACTGGACCAATCTTTATGAAATTTTACATGAGAGTTCCTGGGTATGATATCCCCAGACTTTTTTTCCATTTTTTGGATAAACGTCTTTGATGGCGTCATATCCGGCTTTTTGTAAAAGTTGAGGCGGCACTGTCACACCCTCATTTTTCAATCAAATTGATTGAAATTTTGGCCAAGCAATCTTCGACGAAGGCCGGACTTTGGTATTGCATTTCAGCTTGGAGGCTTAAAAATTAATTGATGACTTTGGTCATTAAAAATCCGAAAATTGTAATTAAAATTATTGTTTTATAAAATGATTCAAAATTACGTTCATCTTATTCTTCATCATTTTCTGATTCCAAAAACATATAGATATGTTATATTCGGATTAAAAACAAGCTCTCAAAATTAAAAATATAAAAATTATGATTAAAATTAAATTTCCGAAATCGATTTAAAAACAATTTCATCTTATTCCTTGTCGGTTCCTGATTCCAAAAACATATAGATATGATATGTTTGGATTAACAACATGCTCAGAAAGTTAAAGCAAAGAGAGGTACAGAAAAGCGTGCTATGCAGCACAGTGCAACCGCTACCGCGCTAAACAGGCTCGTCAATTTCACTGCCTTTTGTACGAGCGGCGGACTACGGTCATTGTGAAAAAATGCAGTGCGTTCAGTTTCATTCTGTGAGTTCTACAGCTTGACTAAATGTAGTAATTTCGCCTTACGCGACTTGTTAAGACCTGATTTTGTCAGATTTTTGGAGGTCATAAAAGAGGGGTTTCACTGTATCACAAGTGTGTGTGTGTGTGGGGGGGGGTCTTAAAATCCGCTTTAATCCACTGTGTTCAACAGATACATTAATAATGATGGCTACTGGTGTTTCAGCATTATCGTGATCGCTTCGTGCACTTTATTGACGACGGCCCCTACTTGCTGAGCCTGGAGCATCTCGTGCAACATTACAGTTGCCGTGCCGACGGGCTGCCCTGCGCCCTGCGCCATTCTGTCAATACCAGTAAGTTTGAAAGCCTTGCGCCACTCACCCATTCTGTCGGTACCAGTAAGTTTGAAAGCCTTGCACCACTCACCCATTCTGTCGGTACCAGTAAGTTTGAAAGCCTTGCACCACTCACCCATCCTGTCGGTACCAGTAGGTTTGAAGGCCTTGCACCACTCACCCATTCTGTCGGTACCAGTAAGTTTGAAGGCCTTGCACCACTCACCCATTCTGTCGGTACCAGTAAGTTTGAAAGCCTTGCACCACTCACCCATTCTGTCGGTACCAGTAAGTTTGAAAGCCTTGCACCACTCACCCATTCTGTCGGTACCAGTAAGTTTGAAAGCCTTGCACCACTCACCCATCCTGTCGGTACCAGTAAGTTTGAAATGATCGTCCCTGGGAATATGGTGTACTCAAGGTTTAATTCACAAACCTCATCTAGTGATTGGGGATGGTGTTGTTGACTGGTGCAGTGGAACCTGCCCTTTGAGACATCAAACAATCTGAGAGAATCAGGCCTGAAGTTTTCAAGAGGAGGGAGTCTTAAAATGAGGGTAAATTTACAGAGGTTATGAACAGAAAATCTGAGAAAACAGGGTCTTAAAAGGGAGGGAGTCTTAATTGGTGGGTCTTACAAGGGGAGGTTACACTGTACATCCTTGATAACTGTGAATCCTAATTACTGTACTGTGAAAGCATGTTTATATATATGTTACATGGAGGGAATAGTGATGGATAGTGATAGGTATGTCATTATTGTCAATCAGAAACTGAGTAATGAATGGCTGCATACATTGCAGGTTATAAAGTGAAAGACATGCCGTCTTATGAGGACTACTGCAACCTGCCCATACCCCCTGGTGATGAAGGTGAGAATTTATTTTATTTGACTCACATGCGAAGCAAAAGTGAGTCTATGTACTCACCCGAGTCGTCCGTCCGTCCGTCCGTCCGGACGTCCGTCCGTCCGTCCGGAAAACTTTAACGTTGGATATTTCTTGGGCACTATTCAGTCTATCAGTACCAAATTTGGCAAGATGGTGTATGATGACAAGGCCCCAAAAAACATACATAGCATCTTGACCTTGCTTCAAGGTCAAGGTCGCAGGGGCCATAAATGTTGCCTAAAAAACAGCTATTTTTCACATTTTTCCCATTTTCTCTGAAGTTTTTGAGATTCAATACCTCACCTATATATGATATATAGGGCAAAGTAAGCCCCATCTTTTGATACCAGTTTGGTTTACCTTGCTTCAAGGTCAAGGTCACAGGAGCTCTTCAAAGTTGGATTGTATACATATTTTGAAGTGACCTTGACCCTGAACTATGGAAGATAACTGTATCAAACTTAAAAATTATGTGGGGCACATGTTATGCTTTCATCATGAGACACATTTGGTCACATATGATCAAGGTCAAGGTCACTTTGACCCTTATGAAATGTGACCAAAATAAGGTAGTGAACCACTAAAAGTGACCATATCTCATGGTAGAAAGAGCCAATAAGCACCATTGTACTTCCTATGTCTTGAATTAACAGCTTTGTATTGCATGACCTTGGATGACCTTGACCTTGGGTCAAGGTCACATGTATTTTGGTAGGAAAAATGTGTAAAGCATGTGAGTCGTATGGGCTTTGCCCTTCTTGTTCATGTACTTTATTATCCCACTGCTGGGAAATTCAGGTCGCTTCCTCCCAGTGGAAAGCTAGCAGCAACAAGAGTCGCGCTACCCAGGTGTATGCGTGTTTATGTGTAATCAGGCACCTGCACTTATGGCAGAATCATTGAGGTCTAGCTTTTACGTGTCACTGTGGTAACACGGGAAAGGGACATTGATACCGTCTCTGAGTCTGCACATAAAGTTGACCTAGCTGTGTCCGTCCCGGCCGGGATTGAACCTGTGACCCTCAAGATCACAAGTCCAGTGCTCTACCACCTGAGCTACCCGGCCCCCAAAGATTGCTAGATCAGTTCGCAAAAATGTATGTGTGTGTGCTTGTGTGTGTGAGTGTGTGTTTGTCAGTGTGTGCGAGTGTAGGCGTTTAAAAAAGTTAACACCACTTAGCACACAGATGTGTACGCGCAGCCGTTTGTATAATTGTCTTTTGGCATTTTCGGTGTTTGTGTTGTCACATTTTGTTAATATGCGATTTAATATCATATTCTTACTCCGAATCACATTAGCATTGAGTCACCTGAGATGCTTATCACTGAAAAACGCTTACCCGGCTAAAGAATTTAAAGGGAAGCAACCCCATCACCAAAACGAAAGTGAAAGTAGCTTTGGTAATGGGCCAGTACACCGGGAGTTACCTCCCATACGGGTGTATGCCACGTCACTTCCTCTAGGAACACGTGCCTATTACCATACGTCTTTTTCACCTCGGAGAGGACGGTTCACTTTTTGACGCTCTGTGGCTGACCTTGTGTGTTTGAGTGACACCCGCCGGCCACGTTACCCAGCTTGTCTGCTCGCCTTGCCTACAGTTTGGTGAGCTCGTTCCCGTTTGTTGTTGGTTGTTTGCGCTGTTTCGTTACTGTACGTTGTCCGTTTTTTACGGACTTGTGTGTCAGTGACTTGCGTGTTTCGCCATTTTGTTGTGTGAGTTAGTTAGCTAACTCGTGTGACTTTGCTAGTAGCTCTGCGTGCCCTCTTTCTGTTTGGGCAAGTGTAGCTTTAGTATTTTGTTGACGCGTAAGCGTGTGTGTTTACTGTCTTTTCAGTCGTTTTGACTTACGTTTCAGTAAATCTTTTTGGCTTTGCCACGTGTTGTTGACGTTTGTGTCAGTGTCTTGCGTGTCGCCATTTTGTTGTGTGAGTTAGTTTTCTAGCTCGTGTGACTTTGTTTGTAGCTCTCCGTGCCTCTGCTTGTGGGGCAAGTTTAGCTATAGTATTTTGTTAACGCATTAGTGCGTGTGTTTACTGAATTTTCCAGTCGTTTAGACTTATGTTTCAGTAAATTTTTTCGCGTTGCCACGTGTTGTTGTCAACATGTCTGATTCAGACAAGCGCCGTGGCAAGTCGGACCCCAAGGGGAAAATTAAGGCTAAGTCTTCCTCTTCCAAAGCAACTTTACTTGTTACAGACCAAGAGCGTAACACTTTGTTGGCTGTACCAATTTCGGCGCCTAGCGCTGTTACTACTTCTGCTTCTTTTGCGGCGCCTAGCGCTACTGTTACTTCTGCACCTGTCTCTACATCGGAGACTTCGTCTTCTTTGTTAGCACCTGGACAAGGTGCGTTGGTTTCCTCTCTGTTAAAGTCACTGGTTCCAGAAATCCGCAGCTTGGTGCAGGCAGAATTTCAGCGTTCCGTCGCCAGCAGTTCGGCGTTTCCGGCATCTGGCAGTGACGTCCGGGCATTGGCTTCCGTGTCTTTGTCCTCCACTTCCGGCTTGGAGCAGCGTCCTCCCTCTTCAGCGTCGGTTGGTAAGCAGAGCTGGTCCGATAGCCCTCGTGAGGCGCCTGGACGTTCTCCTTCGGGGGACAGCTCTTTCGCATCGGGTCACGACCGATACCTTGCTGATCTTTCATTTCCGGCGATAACCTACGAGGCCCCGGACTTGTTCGAACAGCGGCGGCAGTCGGTTTCGACTGCCGCATTTCCGGCACTTGCCGGAAGTGATGATCCGTCCGCTCCGGCACGCTACGGCGGTCGCGGCAGGATGGAGTATTCACTGACTTCCGGTCCTTCCGGATCGCGAAGTCAACCAGTGCAGTCTTCACTTCCGCATTTTGCGGTTCCGTTGACTACACTTCCGGTTTCGGCCGGAAACGCTTCTTCCTCTTCTGGTGGTTCCTTCCGGATACCAGATAGTGGATTACAGCGTGCGCCTTCCGGCTTTCAAGCGCCTAGGCTTGAGCAGGCATCACTCCACTCAGTCGGGGGAGTGACGTCAGCTCATCCAGCTCCGGTTTTTGCGGATGGTCGTCCTGCTTACCCTTTACCTTCACAGGATTTTGGGCGGCAGGATGACGTTAGTGCTCAGGCTTTTCCGGTTTCCGGTTTGCCAGGGCATGCTTCTGCTTCCGGAACTGGTGACTTCGGTCTTGGTTCCACGTGTGACTATTCTGATGCTCCATCAGTGGTCAGCGAGGAGTCGCGGGGCGTGTTTCCGTCGAAGCTCAAGTCTGTTCTTGACGTCGCGGCGGAAGTAACGTCTCGTTATTTTCCTGAAGGGGTGGTGGCTGCGGACTCTTCCGCATCATTCGTTCCTTCTGCCATGGCGGACTTCCGGCCGGCACAGGAGGATGTTTCTTCCTTCCGGTTTGCCGAGTCTCCGTCAGTGGCTTACCAACTTTCGCATTCACTGGTTCGTCCAGCACATGCGGGGAGTGGTATTCGGCCAGTGCCTGTTCCGTTACTGCTTCCTTTTGGTCCAGTTCCGGAATCAGCGCAGCAGTGGGTGGCTTCAGCTGCCCAAGCCTCTTCCTTCGTGCCTACGGTCAATAGGAAGCTTGGCATGCCCAATCAGAGCCAGAATTGGCTGGCGTCTTTTGCACTCCCTAGGGCTACCCTTCCGGTTTCCCGGGAATTGCTGCCTCTTCTGACTAAACCGATCAAGCGTGATTCGGTTTTGCCGGTTTCCGAGGCTTCCCTCCTCTCTGCTGAGGAGGTTGGACGTCGGCAGATCGAACTGTCCTCCATTGCGGAGACTCTCGTTCGGGCTCTGTCTCGGGCATTGACCGATTCACTAGTTCCTTTCACTCTCAGTGAAGAACAGAATGCGGACGATGTCTCTGCGCTTTTGGCCGCATTGGCCAAGGTCAATGAGGAACAATTGCGTCTTTCCTCCCTGCAGTACACCCAAGCGGTACTCTGCAGGAGGGATCTCTTCCTCTCGCAGTCCCAATTCACGGAACTGGCTACTAGGGAGACCTTGAGAGTCTCCCCGGTCTCAGAGGAGTCTCTCTTCTGTCCGCTGGCACTGGATGCCAGACAGAAGGAGATTCAGTCAAACAAGGACAGTCAGTTCCTTGACTACACTCTGAAGGGGGTGAAACAGTCTCAGCCTTCTAAACAGAAGCAGGCTCAGACATCGTCTAACCCCAAGCCAGCTCAGAAGCGGCAGGCTCCGCCGGCCGCTCGTGGTGGGAAGAAGAGGACGGCATCGGGGAGGGGGCGTGGCGGCTCTGGAAGTAAGCCACACCCCCAATGAAGCGCTCCCGATCTCACCTCCCTCCCGCCCTCCACCTTGGTGATGGCGGGAGGCCCCTCCCGGGCACTTTCTCGTTGGATGTCGGTAGTAGACAGCCAATGGATTGTGGGAGTGGTGAGATCGGGCTTCCGCCTACTCTGGCGGGAGGAAAAGGCGCCTCTTACCCGAGTGCCTCCGCGGTTCAAGCCCCCCTTCTCGCAGGAAGCACGTTCCGTCTTGCAGTCGGAAATTGCCTCCCTGGAGCAGAAGGGCGCGGTGGAGAGAGTTCGGGTCCACAGCTCCCTGGGATTTTACGGGCGTCTGTTCGCTGTTCCCAAAGCATCAGGAGGATGGCGTCCCGTGTTGGATTTATCTCTCCTCAATACTTTCTTGAGGGAGATAAAATTCAAGATGGAGACGCCAGCCTCTGTCCGAGACTCTCTCCGCCCAGGAGACTGGGTGACCTCGATCGATCTCACGGACGCATACTTTCATATTCTTATGCATCCGGCCGACCGGAAATGGCTTCGTTTCCGGTGGGGAGATCAGATCTACCAGTTTCGCGCACTCCCTTTCGGGCTGTCTCTCGCACCATGGATTTTCACCATGGTGGTGAGACAGGTCTGTGCACTGGTGAGGTCCCAGGGTATCCGTCTGCGGGCTTATCTGGACGACTGGCTCATCATGAACCAGTCCCAGAGCGGCTGTTCGCAGGATACCCTGACGGTTCTTCGAGAATCCAACTCGTTGGGATTCTCGATCAACCGGGTAAAGTCGGAGCTGACCCCGTCACAGACATTCACTTATCTGGGGATGTCTTTCGACACGGTCGCTTGGACTGTCCAGCCTTCTCAGAGAAGGGTGGACAAGCTCCAAGCCCAGATTCGCTCCACTTTACCTCTCCTGATGGCTTCCATCCGCTCGCTCGCCTCCATCTTGGGGCAGATGGAGTCTATGGCTCTTCTGGTTTCACTGGGCCGGGTCCACAAACGTCCGCTTCAGTTCGCGCTGAAGCCGTTTGTGGACTCTCCTCTGGTGGACTGGGACGCCCTCATCCCTTTGCAGGGATGGTTCCAGTCTGCGACCCTTCCGTGGTTGGACACGGAGTGGGTCTGCAGAGGTGTTCCGATCGTCGTGCCCCTCCCCGACCTGGACCTCTTTACAGATGCGTCCAGGGAGGGTTGGGGGGCACATACAGATCTTCAGACTACTTCCGGTCTGTGGACGACGGAGCAGTCCTTGTGGCACATCAACTTGCTGGAGCTAGAGGCAGTTGCTCTAGCTCTGGCCAAGTTTCTGCCCTCCCTGTACGCCAAACATGTTCGTCTGTTTACAGACAACATGACAGTGGCGGCGTACATCAACAAGCAGGGAGGCTCGCGGTCCCCGTCTCTCTCGGAGAGGGCTTGCGAGATCCTGGTGTGGTGCTTTCAGCATCATATCACGATCTCGGCCAGGTACCTTCCAGGGAGGCTGAACACTTTGGCGGATGCGCTCAGTCGTTCCGGTACGGTGCTTCAGTCGGAGTGGACGATCACTCACGGGGCACTGCTTCGCCTTTGGGCCCAGGTCCAAAAGCCTCTGGTGGACCTTTTTGCCACAAGGTACTCAAAGAGGCTTCCGGTGTTCGTCTCGCCATTCCCGGACCCTCAGGCATGGCGAGTGAACGCTCTGGACTTTCCCTGGACGGGTCTGGAGGCGTACGCCTTTCCTCCCTTTCCGTTACTCAGCCGAGTAATCCGGAAAGCGGAGATGGAGGAGCCGGCCCTTCTTCTTCTGGTCGCTCCTCTGTGGCCGTCGCAGGTCTGGTTTCCAGATCTTCTTCGGCTCGCCCAAGGGCCCCCCATTCCTCTCGCACTCGTGCGAGGGGAACTAGTGCAGCCCCGAACAGGCATTCCACACGAGGAGCCCAGTCTTCTGAAGCTTCACGTGTGGAAGTTGTTCGGGACTCGCTGAAGCGCTCTGGGGCGTCGTCTTTGACTCTGGACTTGGTGGCTCGCTCGCATAGAGCGTCCACCTCTTCAGTTTATGCTTCCCACTGGAAGGCATGGACTGCCTGGTGTTCAGCTAGAGGGGTGAGTTCGGTGGCTCCGCGCTCTATTCAGGTCGCTAACCACCTCTCTTTCATGTCTTCGCAGGGCGCCTCAGTCTCCTCGTTGAGGGTCCGGCGCTCCGCTATCTCGGCGACTCTTAAGCAGATTGGTCGTTCTGTTCGAGTCGGGGGCGTTATAGCTGCAGTCATTAAAGGGGCTGCTCTTAAGGAAGCTAAAGCTCGTTTGCCCGCTCCCAAGTGGGACTTGTTTTTAATCCTGGAATTCCTTCGTTCTGCGGATTTTGAGCCTTTAAGCGAGGCCAGTCTGTTCAATGTCACTCGCAAAGCGCTGTTTCTCCTTTTGTTGGCTACGGCCCGACGGGGTAGCGAGGTCCACGCCCTGTCGGGTCAGCCTGGAGATATCTCCTTTGAGCCGGACGGTTCCGCATCTTTGCGTTTCCGGCCTGATTTCCTGGCCAAGAATCAGTCTCCGGGGCAGGCCTCTCCGCTGGTTAGAGTTAAGGCTCTGACCAGCGCGTTGGCCCCAGATGACCCCGATTCGGTCAATTGCCCCGTGAGGGCACTTCGTCTGTACTTAGCCCGGACTCAGCCGATTCGGTCTAGTTCTCAGAAGTTGTTGTTTATCTCTCTCCTTACTAGGCGCGAGAAAGATTTGTCGAAGGTAACGTTGGCCCGGTGGGTGTCCTCGCTCATCAAGCAGGCTTATGAGTGGAGTCGCACAAAGAGGGGGGGGGTTATGCCCTCCTTGCCACTTGACTCGGCCCGAGCCCATGAAACGAGGGCGTGGGCATCCTCTCTGGCAGTTCTGCGCTCCAGACGTCTAGAGGAGGTGCTGACAACTGCGTATTGGCGTTCCGAAGATGTTTTCATAAACTTTTATCTTCGGGACGTCACAGCTCTTCGACAGGATGGCTCCAGAGGCCTTCCAGCGCTCATAGCAGCAGGCCAGTTCCTGTCCAGAACTTGATGGTGAGTTTTGATTCATTTCTAGCCCACCGCCTTGTTGATGTTATCTGCTAATGTGATTCGGAGTAAGAATATGATATTAAATGGAAAATTTCCTAAATAAATTATCATTTAATTAATATACTTACCCGAATCACATACTGTATTCCCTCCCACCTGCCCCGCTTATGGTTTTAAGATTTTTTAAAGCCGTATGATAATAGGCACGTGTTCCTAGAGGAAGTGACGTGGCATACACCCGTATGGGAGGTAACTCCCGGTGTACTGGCCCATTACCAAAGCTACTTTCACTTTCGTTTTGGTGATGGGGTTGCTTCCCTTTAAATTCTTTAGCCGGGTAAGCGTTTTTCAGTGATAAGCATCTCAGGTGACTCAATGCTAATGTGATTCGGGTAAGTATATTAATTAAATGATAATTTATTTAGGAAATTTTCCATTATACCTGAAACAAAATTATTCAAATGTTTGTGTTATTGATTGACTTGTGTTGTGACTGACAAATTTGTTGTTTATAAAATGTTTCAGATGCCTACAGACCAGACCTGCCCCCTCGCCCATCCTCCATTGCAGACGAGTGTCCCCCCACATCCCCCACCACCCCTGAACCCCCCACACCTTTCTCTAAAACCTCCCGCCCTCCCTTGCCCTCAAACGTGAGTATATAAGCGCTACTCTACTTCACACTTCCTATTCCACCAGCCTCTTCTCCTTCTTGGGCGGGGAGATAACTCAGTGGGTAGCAGCCCTGGCTTGAAACCGGTTGTCGCTATTGGCTTGGGTTCGACTCCCACATTCAGCGAGGGATTTATTTCCTAGAGTCAACTTTGTGAAGCCTCTTCTCGGTGTCCGAACACCCCTTTGTGCACGATGAAGATCCCAAGTTCACAGCGAAAGTCTCAGGGCTTGTAAACATGAATACATGCATGCAGGAAAAAGGAAAAAATGGGTAGCACCATCAGAGCTGCCACTTATTGGTACGCTTCCAGCGTAGTATGCTACGTTTTAAGACAAATTGCGACGCTGTAACGCCAAGCTTAGAATCGCTAGCTCAAACAATCACAGCATGCATATGTTCCCTTAATTTCTTGTGAGTCCTGTTACTCATTTTCGCTTCTCAATCGATGTAGCGGTCAGAATATGGGTAATAAAACATTGTGTACAATAAAAAGTGGTACTGCAGATACTCTCTGATGGGCATTATTATGTTTCTGCTAGTGAAACCTTTATTCAACAAGCATGGGTGTATAAACTTAAGTTTTTTAATCTTCTATTGTACATCTTTAACAATGTATATTCTTGCGCGAGTTAGTTTAAACAAGGATGTGCAAATAGATTTTTGACAATGCTACAGTTAAACATCATTTCCTACGCTGAAAATTCCCAAAAATGGTGACACTCGAGGCTTCAAAAGGGTTGTTAGGTCTAGTAGCCTTACTCAACTTCACACTTCCTATCCTACTAGCTTCTTCTTTGTTGGTTTTCTTTCTTGTTCTTCTGCGTTTTCTCATCATCTTTTATCTCTTTTGGTCTTCTCTTTCTTATGTATCTGTCTTTTGTTGTTGTTGTTGTTGTCTTTGTCTTTGTCTTTGTTTTTGTTGTTTTGTTGTTGTTGTTGTTCTTTCTCTTTTCAACATGGAACAATAACAAAATTGTCAGAACTTGTGTGTTTATCGTTGTTTGTTGTTTGGCAGCCCCCTCCTGCTGGAAGACCAGGAGTAAATGACGGGGAGCTCTACAAAATTAACGTCAAGCACATCAAAAAAGGTTGGTCTTTTGAATAGGCGAATTCCAAAAATAATTCCATCCATAATAATGTATGGGTTGTAAAGAGTGACCTTTTCTTGTAAAACCTCCGACAAACAAAGGATGGACCAATCACTAGCAAGAGTGACCTTTTCTTGTAAAACCTCCGACAAACAAAGGATGGACCAATCACTAGCGAGAGTGACCTTTTCTTGTAAAACCTCCGACAAACAAAGGATGGACCAATCACTAGCGTACGTGCTCCTGTCCACATGTATTTCTGACAGACCCCTCACTAGTGATTGGTGCTTCCTTTGTTTGTCGGAGGTTTGTCGGAGGTAATAATGTATGGGTTGTAAAGAGTGACCTTTTCTTGTAAAACCTCCGACAAACAAAGGATGGACCAATCACTAGCAAGAGTGACCTTTTCTTGTAAAACCTCCGACAAACAAAGGATGGACCAATCACTAGCGAGAGTGACCTTTTCTTGTAAAACCTCCGACAAACAAAGGATGGACCAATCACTAGCGTACGTGCTCCTGTCCACATGTATTTCTGACAGACCCCTCACTAGTGATTGGTGCTTCCTTTGTTTGTCGGAGGTTTTGCACAAAAAAATCACTCTTCCACAACATCTTCAAACCCGAAGGAGTTATTTCCAAAACTCGTCTAATTGTACAGTCAAACCTGCCTTGACAACCACCTACCCCTTATGGTCACCTCAAAGCATCTCCAATGACATTTTCCCCCATGTAATTGTAACCTTTCCATAGTAATCACCTGCCCACACCGTTTTCCACTTTTGGTCAGTCCCTTAATAATAATAATAATAATAATAATAATAATAAATGAGCATTTATATAGCGCAACATCATAACTTAACAATTATGCTCTTTGCGCTTGAAATAGGGAGTGAAAACAAGGAAATACCAGCTGAATACCCTTAATCAAACAGAACATGTCGTCAACAATACTGAAAACAGCCCTAGATGTTTATATACATTATCACATTATCACTAAAACAACAAATACACTACATGTAGCCTACTGATAGACTGAGAAAACAAAATCAGGGGTTGTATTTCTTGAAGAGGTGCGTTTTAAGTGCTCGTTTGAATGCTTGGGGTGACTGAGAGTGGCGGATGTGAAAGGGGAGAGAATTCCATTGTGTGGGTGCGCAGAAAGTAAAAGTGCGTTGTCCGTATGTTTTGGTTTTGGTGTGTGGAATGGTGAGGATGCGACAGTCAGAAGAGGCACGGAGTTGTCTTGCTGGAGAATAGACGGTGAGGAGTTCGAGAAGTAAGCAGGAGACGAGCCAGAAAAGAAGTTAAAGCAGAGGGTGGACAGTTTGTAGTCAATGCGGGCTTGAATAGGTAACCAGTGCAGTGTGTGAAGAAGTGGTGTTGCGTGATCTCGTTTTCGTGCTTTCAGAATGAGGCGTGCTGCCAAGTTTTGGACTTTTTGTAGTTTATGCAGGAGGTACAGAGGACAGCCAGAGAGAAGAGAGTTGCAGTAGTCAAGTTTAGAAAGAACAAAGGCACAGACAAGAGTGTTAGTTGTTTGAAAGGAGAGTGTGTGGCGAATGGTGCTGATCTTACGAAGCTCAAAATAAGCTGCTCTACAGACTAAGGATATATGTTTGTTAAGGGTCATGTCAGATGAAAGGGTGAATCCAAGGTTTCTAGCTGATGGTGAGAAAAGAATGTCAGTGTTGCCTATTTGAACAGAAACAGGTTGGGGAGAGGGAAATGTAGTGTTCTTCTTTTTGCACAGTAAGATTTCAGTCTTATCATCATTCAGCTTAAGTTTGTTATCGACCATCCAAGATTTAACATCAGTGATGCATGTCTGAATGGTCTGGATGGCGGAATGTGTCTCTGCAGGGGGACTGGGTTTATGCAGCTGGGTGTCATCAGTGTACATGATGAAAAGGAAGGTGGCTTTATACGGTTCGACTAAAATTTCCATGAGAATGATCAAGTCGAGAAAATTGGAACAAGGGGCTGTGGAAAAAGTGGAATCGGCAAATTACATGTTTGTGTCCTGTTTTTCCATGCCAATAACATTTTGTTTAACTGAGAGGGACAAGCCGTCGCGATATAACCTTGAATGGTTGAAAACGACGTTAAACACCAAATAAATAAATAAATAAAGAGGGACCAGCACAGATTATGCATTAGTTTGTTCATAGATGGAGTTTTTATTTTTTGTTTTTTTGTGTTTTTTTAGTTGATTTTAAAGTGTTTGATTGTTTGTTGTTGTTTTTTAAAACTGATTTTAGAGTTGGATTTTGGACATGTTTGGTAGTGTGACTGGCTTTTAATATTGGCTGATTGTTCAGCTTTTTGACTGATCGGCTGACCAACTGATAAAATGACTGGCTTACTGATTGAATAGTTTCCTGATTGATTGATTGACAGTTGAGGACTAGGCAGTTGTTTGCTTAGTTGGCTCATCGATTGAATGATTGATTGATGTATTGACTAACCGACAAACCGTTTGATTGATTGATTGGTAAACTGATTGATTGATTGATGGAATGATTGGTTAACTGACAAACTGATTGATCGACTCATAGATTGATCGTTCGATTGACTGACTGATTGACTGCTTGACTGACTGATTGATTGATTGATTGATTGTGCACAGGTGCTGAGATCGGGAACACTGACACTAGTACAGGGGCAAGATGGATTAAGTGATTGATTAATTGATTGATTGATTGATTGTACACAGGTGCTGAGATCGGCCAGGGAGAGTATGGTTCAGTGCTGAAGGGAATACTCACAGAGTACAAGGGCAAGAAACACAAGGTGAGCTGTGCTGAGCATCATGAATATTCATGCTCAAATCAAATGAAATCAAATCAAATTTTATTTTACGAGGGATGTGGCATAATCAATGCAAACAAGCTTTTTTTCAACCAGCCCTCGCCTTGAGAGGGACTACTCTAATCACATATATACAGTAGAACTCCCCCTTAGCGACCCCCCTGTTTACGACCACCCCCTTTTTACGACCGATTTTCCTACCACGGATGCATTCTACTATATAATGAACCCCCAGTGAACGACTCTCTCCAAAACGCGACTTACGACCGAGCTTTTGGGGATGAATTACGACTTTCGCGCATTTGTAGTCGAGCAGACGAAAACAATACATGGCGGCTCTTGCTCCTCGAACTATCGCGAGACGAAAAAAAAACTAAATCTCGCGCATCTGTGGCGACTTCCTTAGGAGTCGGGAAGACGCAAATCCTGTGTATCGTCAAGGATAATGACCCAAAACGCGACTTACGACCAAGCTTTTTGGGATGATTTATGACTTTTGATCATAATTATTTCGAGCAGACGAAAACACAACATGGCGGCTCTCGCTCCTCCAACTATCGCGAGAAGAAATAAAAACGAAATCTCGCGCGCGCGAGATCCTGATACATCCGGTTTTTTTCTGCACGCTATCTTGTCACGACGACTGTTTTGTTGACAAACGAAGATTCGCGAAAGAAAAAGAAAAGCGCCGACTCTTGAGTAGAGAGCTAATAAAGTAATCGCTAATCGAGCGAAGTGGCAATCCGCGGCGACTTCCTTGGGAGTCGGGAATACGAAAATCCTGTGTGTCGTCAAGGATAATAAGGACTCGGTGTTATCTAGATGGTGAGAAGGATAGCGAAGCGAAAGTACGCAAAGAGAGGAGCCTGTACGAAGACCTCAACGATCGTGGTCAAGTTTAGCGATGCAAGGCGACGAATCATTCATATGAGCGGAAAGATGATTCGGGAGAAAAGTCGTTATGCTTTCTATCGAGTTAGGACATTCGGATTTTACTGGTTGCGCCACAATGTCAAATGTGCTTCACTCAGCGGGGAGCGAGCATTACGCCATGAGTAAATTTTCTTTGAAATTTGAGTTCAAGTTGTTCTGCTGTAATGTGTTTGTGTGTGTGTGTGTGTGTGTTTTGATATGACAGTAAACTGCAACTGTGTGTTTGTGTGTAAACATGACAGTACATACACTGCAACCAAATTCATGACCGACCGGCCAAAAACTCAAACCCCCCTTTTAAGACCCCCCCTTTTTACGACCTAATTTTCAAGGTTTTTCCAAAGTCGTAAACAGGGGGTTCTACTGTACACGGACATTCACATACAAAAAATAGAAAAAAAGAACAACAACAAAACAAAAAGCAGAAAGCAAAAATCATAGTAATCTGTACTAATTACAGGCTCTACACGAATACTAAACGGCATATCAATAGTGGACAATTACTGAACATACATGCTTGAGCAAATATGTTATCAAAACTAGCAGTTTTTGTGTATATAAAATTAAACACTGATGCTGTGGACAAATAAGAAAATAAATCTAAAACGAAGTCTACCAACACTGACTTTTTGCAATATGATATTAAAAACAATGAAAGGTGTTTTTTCTACAAATTGAATTAAGGAGAAAGAAAGAAAAGAAAGGGGAAAAGGAGAAACTTCTTCTACTTCCAATTCATGAACTGGATCCTTTTGGACGTTTTAATCAATCGATTACAAAGCTTCAAGCAGCAGTCTTTGGTTATGTTAACCTCACGTCGAAAAGACACTCAGTATTTTATTTTGTTTTTTGTTTTGTTTTGTTGTTCAGATGGACATTGCCCTGAAGATGTTCCACGACGCTTCGCTGGACAACCGTGAGAACTTTCTGCGCGAGGCCCTGGTGATGCAACAACTGGAGCACGACTGTATCGTCAAGCTGCTCGGCGTCTGTCAGGGGCCGCCACTCATGCTGGTCAGTACTTCTTCTTCTTCTTCTTGGCGTTCGCAGAGGTTACACAATCAGTCCAGCACTGGTGATAAATGTTGTGCTGGTCAGTACAGGGGAAACCCCCCCCACAAAGACCCCCCACCCCACCCCCCTCTTTGGTGTACATTGTTGTGAACAGAAAGTCTGAAAAAGTCTGGTCTCAAAAGAGTGGAAGTTTTAAATCAGGGTGTAGGTATGTGTGTGTGTATGAGTGTGTGTGGGGGGGGGAGGGGGGGGATAATGTATGAGTGTACTTGTACATACAATCTATACCTACAGGTAGAGGAGTACCTGCCCAAGGGGTCAATGCTGGACTTCCTGCCGTATGTACTGGGGGGTGGGAGAATAATGTATGAGTGTACATGTACTGTACATACAATCTATTCCTACAGGTAGAGGAGTTCCGAGTACCTGCCCAAGGGGTCAATGCAGGACTCTTTGCTGTATTAACTAGGGGGTGGGGGGATAACGTGAGTGTACATGTACATTCAATCTATACCTACAGGTAGAGGAGTACCTGCCCAAGGGGTCAATGCTGGACTTTCTGCTTGACTATCCGACCGAGGTGCGGGTCAAGCAGGAGCTGTACCTGTGGGCCTCACAGATCGCGCTGGGCATGATGTACCTGGAGAAACAGCAGTTTGTGCACCGAGACCTCGCCGCCCGCAACATCCTCATCATGACCAAGAGACAGGTCAGTGTCTCAAGTCTTTTGTCTCTTAACACTTTCTACCCCACCTATGTTGACCAATTTTATTTTAGACGAGACCAGCTGTGCTGCAGCAGGTCACTCAGAATTGTAGTAACTGTGTAGTAACTGTGTATCAACACGCTGGAATGCAGGCGTTAGATGGACGTTACAGGAAGCGACTGAAGCTAACAGTCTGAGCTGATATATCCGTACCTGGTTAGAGAGAGCCATATGAGTGGGTACGGATATATCCGTGCCTGGGAGACAATGAGTTAAGAGCACATTTCGACGTCATCGTGGACTTTTCGTTTTAAATAGCTTTTCAGGAGAAGGGACAAAACTGATTATTGTTATTATGAAATATTGTTTACATTCGTTCCTGGTATAGATAAAAAGATAAAACAATGTTAAGTCAAGTATTGTCAACCGTATTTAACTCCCAGGTACGGATATATCCATACCCACTCAATCGCTCTACCTGACCAGGTACGGATATATCTGCTCAGACAGTTAGCTTCAGTGGCTTCCTGTAACGTCGAACTAACGTCTGCATTCAAGCGAGTTGATACACAGTTACTACAATTCTGAGTGACCTGCTGCAGCACAGCTGGTCTCGGCTAAAACAAACTTGGTCAACATAGGTGGGGTAGAAAGTGTTAAGAGAATGATCCTCATGGAGAATGATTTACTTTAGTCTAAAGCACAAAAACATCAAAATCGCCATTTGTTATTACTTTATTTCTCCTCTATTTCTAAGGAGATCAGTTAGTGGGGTTAGAGGGGCGTGTGTGTAGTGTGTATTTTTTTTTAATTTGTAAAGGCATGTGAAGCATTCTTTTTACGAGGACCAAAATACCAAAGAGAACAACATAAGCAATAACAGCAAAAAGTGATTATGCATATCATAGTCTCCTGGAATGTACATGCTTTCCTATACAGTGGCACCCCCCTTTTAAGACCTCCAAAAATCTGAGAAAGTCAGGTCTTAAAAAGGAGGGAGTCTTAAATTAAAAGGGGGGTAACTTTACAAAGGCTTATGAATAGAAAGTCCAGGTAAAAAGGGTCTTAAAAGGGAGGGAGTCTTAAATTGGGGGGTCTTAAAAGGGGGGAGTCTTGACTTGAGGTACATTACCCAATATTGATGGACTGTATGATGATATCTTCTGCTGTGGTCTGTTGAGACAGTGATATCAAAATCGAGACCGGAGGTCGAGATTTTGATATCGCTGTCGAAACAGACCAATAGCAGAAGATATCATCACACAGTCAGTCAATGTTAGATATATTGCTAATTCTCTGGACATGTTGTATTTACTGTAAAGAAATTACAAAAGTATTTGTCTCAGTTTTGGCTGTTCCATATCCCTCCCTCTGATTATTATTTCTTTTTGTTCACTCTTTTCTTGTACTTTTCAGTATTTTCAAATGTCTTTTCTTTCAAAAAATCTTTAGTCACTTGCTCAACTAAATTCTGGAATAATTACATTTTCATATATATTTGTTTGTTTTTAAATTTAGGTGTTTTTGTTTTTGAAGTGGGGAAGCAATAAAGAGGTCGTCGATATCAAAACTGATATCGACGGAAATGTCGTCGATATCACTTTTGCACTGAGCTCAGTTTTGCCCAATTGACCAATGGAAATCCACGTAACATATGAAATAGCAATATTGGGTACTGTCGCATGAAAAAGGCCCTAGCAAAAATCTGTACTTCCTGCTTATTGTATATTTGATTGTCATTGGGTTTTGTGAATGTTATATACAATCATTGTACTTCCTGCTTATTGTATGTTTGATTGTCATTGGGTTTTGTGAATGTTGGACCATCATTGTGCTTCCTGAATTAGACTTCCTGAATTAGATATGTGCACTAGACTTCCTGAATTAGATATGTGCACTACTGAATTAGATATGTGCACTAGACTTCCTGAATTAGATATGTGCACTATACTTTACCAGTAGATATGGTACCTTTTCTGCACTTTCAGAATTGTATTTTCTGTTTCACTTATAGCTTAGTACCTTTACTTCGTGAATGAAATGGCTTCCTTATACTTTTCAAGTTTAGTGCCGTTAATGTGCTTCTACAATTTAATTCACATCATTTTGTTTTACAAGTTTGGTACCATAAATGTGCTTTTTGAATTTCCCTTCCCTTTAGTGTCTTTTAAAGTACCTACTGTGAGTAATTTCTGTGTTTCTTTAAATACTTTTTTTTACCTTTACGGAACATTTTCAGAGAGCTGCATGTTGTCAAGGGTATGTTGTCAGGCGCTCTAATAATACAACACCTCATAATGCGATTGTCTTTATTATCATTTTAATGCAAGGTAAATAAAATATGATGTCATTAAAGTCCTGAATTAACCCTGTGGAAGTGACGTCACATACTGGAAGAAGAGCAACCCTTGGAGATTCATTCAGTTGAACAGTGAACCTCACACAGGGCTAAATCTGGTTATTACCATATTGATGTTTTGTTTCTATGGTTACAGGTGAAGATCAGTGACTTTGGGTTGTCAAGAGCGACAGGGTCTGGCAGTGATTACTACAAGGCTTCACATGGTGGTCGCTGGCCAATCAAATGGTCGGTACCCAAACATCTATTTAGGAAGAAAATGTTCTTTTAGTGCATCATTTACTATCATGTCAATGCAATTACAACTATTTTGGTGATAAGATTTGTTTTGAGAAGGATTATTTGTGGTGATTTCTTTCAAGTCTGTCTTGTATGTTTCTAACTTTCTAATAATTTGCATGTATTTATTTATTATTAGAATATATTAGCTAGTATACAGCTGTCTTTCTTCAGTTATATGTTTTGTGAGAGTTTCACTTGAAAAATTATCGTAGATACATTAGTGTCATTTTACAAAATTCATTGAAAAAAACCACCCACTTCATACACAAAAGCAGACATGTCTGTTGATTTTGGGTAATTTCTAAATGGAAGTACTGAGGAACCTTGCTTTTGAGACCCCCGGCCCCTGCCTCCCACCCACCTGTTAAGAACAGTGATTTTCTCAGATATTTGGAGGTCTGAAAAAAAAAAGGTTCATGTATACCCTTGAAATGAAGACAGGCATGGGAATTGTCCGCCAAATATTCTTTTTTCCGCCGAAAAGGCAAAAGTGTCCGCCGAAAAAATAAATGGGGGAGGCAAAAATGGTTCTGAAAACTGAATTTAATGGCGAACTTGGAGCTCAGATGACACCAAATTGCACAATTTGGGTTCTTTGGAGAAATGTTTTTCCGGGGGAGGCATGCCCCCAGACCCCCTAGTGAGGCTAGGCGCATCATGCCGTCGACTTTGATATTACTTACACATTTTCAGCCTTTTTTATTTTTTTCAATTTCCATGCCTGGTAGAGCATGCAAATTCCTAGATAGAACTGTGATTACAGAACGGTTGGGTTACACAGTCAGGACAGTATACATGTATCTGCAATCAAGTTTTGTGTGACAGGTACGCCCCGGAGAGTGTGAACTACGGCCACTTTTCCCATGCCAGTGATGTGTGGAGCTTTGGTATTACTCTGTGGGAGATGTTCAGCTACGGAGAGTCGCCCTATGGTGATAAGAAAGGCATAGAGGTCAGTGTGCTTCTCTGCTTCCAGTGTGTGTGTGTGTGTGTGTGTGTGTGTGTGTAAATGTTCAGCTATGGAGAGTCGCCCTTTGGTGATAAGAAAGGCATAGAGGTCAATGTGCTTCTCTGCTTCCAGTGTGTGTGTGAGTGTGTGTGTGTGTGTGTAAATGTTCAGCTACAGAGAGTCGCCCTATGGGGATAAGAAAGGCATAGAGGTCAGTGTGCTTCTCTGCTTCCAGTGTGTGTGTGTGTGCGTGTGTGTGTGTGTAAATGTTCAGCTATGGAGAGTCGCCCTTTGGTGATAAGAAAGGCATAGAGGTCAGTGTGCTTCTCTGCTTCCAGTGTGTGAGTGTGTGTGTGCGTGTGTAAATGTTCAGCTATGGAGAGTCGCCCTATGGTGATAAGAAAGGCATAGAGGTCAGTGTGCTTCTCTGCTTCCAGTGTGTGTGTGAGTGTGTGTCAATGTTCAGCTACAGAGAGTCGCCCTATGGGGATAAGAAAGGCATAGAGGTCAGTTTGCTTCTCTCAGTGTGTAATTATGAGTGTGTTAGTGTTAGTGCTAGTGTGTTAGTGCTAGTGTGTTAGCGCTAGTGTGCGTGCATACGTGTGCAAGGCATGTGCGCATACATGTGTTGATGCAAGCATGCATGCCTCTGTGTCTTCATATCTAAACATCTTCACACAAAAAACACAAACAAATTCCTAATCCTTTCTTTCACCATTGTTATAGGTGGTACAGTTCATCGAGTCAGGCAAGAGACTGTCCAAACCAGAGAAGTGCCCCGACGTGGTGTACAACGTCATGCTTCGCTGCTGGAAGGCAGACGCCGCCCAGAGACCCACCTTCAAGGAACTCAACAGACAGTTCCAGGAGGACCCGCTCTACGCCGACGCCAGAGAGTTTCTGAAACAGAATAAGTGATTATCTTTGTCGGCGCTACAAGATTCAGCTTTGTACTACGCTTACTTTTTGAGCAACTGAAGTGATTATCTGTGTTGGCACTTACTTGAGTCACCTCTGTGCGACACTTACATGTGTGCATGGGCGTGTCGAGAGTTATGCTCACTGGTTGAGACTGTCGATCGGGGAAAAAGACCGAAGTTGTAATCACACAAAATTATTTCCGATCGTGACTACCACTATGTGGTCATGCATGCATGAATGTAGGTAGCACACACTTGCTGGTGGAAACTCCTGTGAAAAAGACAGTGATTTAACCACACACAATTATTTTCGATCATTGGTACCATTGTGTGGGCATGTCTGCAGGCACACACTTGCGGATGGAATTTACTCCTGTGAAAAAGACCTCGAATAATCACACAAGATTTTTCACAACACCCAGAGATTGTCCAGCTTGTTGATGGTTTGTGTAAACCGACGGAACACTTTGTTGAGGACTATCCACTGCTTTGCCTTGAAGGAGGTGCATATTCTGACAATCTTCATGCACTTTCACTTGCCTGACAGAACTGATGCTTGGATAGAAATTCTTGGTAAGCGCACAGCTATAGGTACTGTCTTTGTGTTCATCATTTTACCACCCTATTCCGAGAAAAGAATGAGGCGAAGCTGATTTAAGGCACACAACTGTACAATACATTGGTGTTTGGAGCAAAGAATGCTGGGTTTGAGGATGGATTTGAAGATAGATTTCTTTGCATGAGATCCGACGCCGATACATACACAGCCTGGTGGTAACTTTACGATCGATTTTCTTCTGCTGATACGACGAAGTCACAGAGACAGACTTCTTTTTCAAAATTCTTTGTTATATTTCCTGTAAGATGTTACACAATGTTTTACGTGACGTGATGCTTCGTTTTATGACGTCTTCTCTGCCTTTTCTCACTTATGACGTCGGAATACAGGGTCAAGAAAAGAAGTCTTGGTTTGTTTAGTCGACGTCGTTTTTGGCTCACGTAAGTGTAGCCTATGCGATCGTAACTTTGTCTGTCTGTGCGTGCGTGTGTGTGTTTGTGCGTGTGTATGTCTGTGGTAGAAACTCTAACATTTGAAGACGTCACATTACATTGACGTCACATTATGACGTAAGAGGGTTAGACGTCACGCGAAGGAAGTACTGAAAGTCTCGGTCATTATTATTTTGAGCGGGCCGAGACTCTGTTGGCAGTCGTGTCCCTGTAAGTAGGCTACATGCAGACAGACAGATCTAGATCTAGTGTCTCGCTTTCTTGCACAGTTTCACCTATGCTCTTTCTGTGTGTGTGTGTGTGTGTGTGTGTGTGTGTGTGTGTGTGTGTGTGTGTGTGTGTGACGGAGTGATTGAGTTTGTGTTACTGTTTGTCGATTTCTTACGTGAGCCTTGATGGCTTCGCCTCTTGTTCATAAAGCTGTACAAACTTGTTGTGTAGCCCGTCATAGAGACGTTAATCATTGCCAGGAGCATAAGGAAAATTCTCTGTACACCAGTGATTGAGGCTGTTCTAATTCTCGAGGGATCAATCTACACCAGCGTTTGAAGAAGCAGGCTGACTTTTTGCTCTGTTAATTTGTGGAAGACTCAGCCTTGATGGCCAATTCCAATTTACGCATCTGCAAGCAGTTTACAAATCATACAGTTAGTATAGGATTAACGTTTATTTTTGAAGGTTATGGAGTAAGCATGCATACGAAACAACAGAAGGAAGCAATGTATGTGTGCTTTTCCTTGTGGAATTTGTATTCTCATGCTGATTTCACGAGGAGGGGTGTGCCTTTATGAAAACGGCATTGCATCGAGCAACATTGCTGCTTGGCATTTTGCACTGTGATGCCATGATCACTTGCCTCTGGCCATGTGTGTTTGCTTCAGCTTGAAGGGGCGCTACTCTTCCACAACCCGTAAGGTTCTGACAGAGTTATTTCAAAACATTTACTACTGTCAAAATTTCACTTAGTAAGATATCTAGAGCACACAATGTGCTTTTTCTCATTGAGAAAAGGTCATACACAGTAATTACTTATGTTGTCACATCATCCAGCATTTCTATTTACTAAATGTTTTCCAAATAGATAATGTGATTATTCGTACAAGGGAAAAAATGAATCTTAAATGAGAGTTATACGTGCCTTATGAAAAGAGAATCTGAAGAACATTACTTAACAGCAGGTGCTGTCATAACGGTAAACATCATACTGCAAGAATTAACGATAAACATAATGGTGAATGAATTGTTATAGATGAACATCATACTGCATGAATTAACGATAAACATTTTGGTGAATGAATTGTTATAGATGAACATCATACTGCAAGAAATAACGATAAACATTGTGGTGCATGAATTGTTATAGATTGTTATATACCTTTTGTTGTATCATATGACTACTGTTAATTCCAGATAAGCTGGGAGTATATGCTTCAACAGCTCTAATGGATTGCTGTTTTGGTAATGAGCAGAAATTAGCTGTGTTGTGTTTATCATTTGTGTTTGCATGTAGGCGTTATTGCATCAAGTTCATATTGTTGCTTGAAATACTGTTATTGTAATTACTATTATTATTCCAAATAAGGAAGAATTTAAGATGGACAAATAAGGAAGAATTATATATACACAAGATTTTGTGTGAAGTTGTACTACTTTGATCAAGAAAAAATCATCAAATTGTAGTTTTCTTTTTTTAATTCGATAAGCTTTCTTTTGTTATTTATTTGTATGGAAAATTTGACAATTGTTATTAATGTCATGGTTTCAAAGTTTCAGTGGATTGAAGCTTAAATTTGCAAATAATGTTGCCATAACATTTACAAGGTCACATCAATCTTTAAGATTGTGCATGATGTTGCTTTCTCTGTACAGTGGAACCCCCCCACCCCCTTTTAAGACCCCCAATTTAAGACTCCCTCCTTTTTAAGACCTTGTTTTCTAAGATTAAGAATTCTGTTCATAACCTCTGTAAAATTTCCCCCTGCGGGTTAGGGGGAAGAATTTACCCGATGCTCCCCAGCATGTCGTAAGAGGCGACTAACGGATTCTGTTTCTCCTTTTACCCTTGTTAAGTGTTTCTTGTATAGAATATAGTCAATGTTTGTAAAGATTTTAGTCAAGCAGTATGTAAGAAATGTTAAGTCCTTTGTACTGGAAACTTGCATTCTCCCAGTAAGGTAATATATTGTACTACATTGCAAGCCCCTGGAGCAAATTTTTGATTAGTGCTTTTGTGAACAAGAAACAATTGACCAGTGGCTCTATCCCATCTCCCCCCTTTCCCCGTCGCGATATAACCTTTGTGGTTGAAAACGACGTTAAACACCAAATAAAGAAAGAAAAGATTCTGTTCATAACCTCTGTAAAGTTACCCCCATTCTAAGACTCACTCCTATTTAGGACCTGATTTTCTCAGATTGTAGGAGGTCTTAAAAGGGGGTTCCACTGTACTTCATTGTTTATGAATAATGTTGGATTGGTTTTTAACTAATTGAAGTAAGTCTGTGTTGCCTTGTCTTTTCATCTTCTTCTTCTTTTATATTTTTCCCGTTGATTTTAAAACAACTAAGTGTGTAGTCAGCAATGGCAAGTCTAGCACAATGAATGATACAATTTGTATGACGTCTGATTTGCAAAGAGACTGAATGAAATTCATTATGTCATCATTCATAGTCCTGGCTTCTTGAATGCCGGTTTAGAAAAGTATGCTTGGCTTTTTGTTGATGCAGTGTACCATGTTTTGAAAACTTGCTTAGAATTTCATCTTCTTCATTTTCTTAATCCCACCACATTTACAGTTCTTGTCCAAAGTTGTTTATGACTGTATGCTTTTTTTTCTTTCTTTTTCTTGAGGAGAAGAAATAAAGTTTTTGATAATAACATGAGATATATATATGTAATCGGTGCGAAAGTTGAAGCATTCAAATTGTACTTTGCATGTTTATGTACCACATTTCAAAAACCAAAATGCCTTTGACATTTTTTGAATGTTGCTCATTTTGAGCAAATTTGTATGGCTCTATTTTTAGCCCTTAAGTGTGAGTATGTATGATTGGTGGAGAGAGTGTTATGCATATATAAATCGCACAAACAAGGTTTTGTATTATCTTGTATTCCTTAAAAGGGGCCATATTTGATTCAAAAAGATTGAACAACATCAAAACTAAATGATACAATCTTCAAATTATGTGATTAACAGACTCTGTCATCAAAGTTAATGCAAATCAAAGGCAATTGATTTAAATCTTGGATCAAGTTTAACATACCCTTATTTCTACTATTTGTCCAGGTGATACAATAAATGATATATCGTGATTATGGATGCATGCATGTTACAAGAAGTATAATCATCTGGATTACATGAACCACCTGTATAGTCCTTTGTTTAATTGACATTGGTTCTTACAGTTCGGTACTGCAAAGAGCGCACATAATAAATGTCTCATGTGGTTAAATGTATGACTTGCATACAGTTTTCTTTTGTGGAAAAATTAACTTGTAATTCAGGTACATTTGTTGCATGACTTGTTATACTTTTTGTACAATGTCTGCCTTTCTTTTTTTTTCCCTTTATTAAGTTAATGCACTGGACTGGTCCAGTATGAATTGCCCTAGCTAGCTGTCAAGTAATAGAGTTCTTAACTGTAATGTAACAAAAATATTGAAGAGTGCGCACTGTCTCGAAACTAACGCGATATTCGGACAGAGTTGCGCCCCTGGAACGGCAGGTAGTTGCGGTTTGTGTTTGCAAAATGGAACCGCATGACAATCCGCCCTTCAACTTCTTTACCCGCGTAGTTTGAACAGCAGACATAGTAACGTTTCCCTCAACAGCGCCGCGGGCTATGGCAGGGACGGACAACTCTTATCACTTTCGTTTTGAGACAATGCTATAGCTTAGGAGCTATTATTTCCATTATGGCAATTTTGTGTGCAGGATTATGAAAAGCATTCTCTCAGAAATGTTCTGTTTGTTTCTGTGTATGTGTGTTATATTTGTTTCTGCTTTTAGCCTACCTGTAAGAGATAATATTTGTTTGTTGATTAATGAGTAAGCTGTCAATCTATTTTGCTGCCTTATTTGCTTGTTTATACGTATCGTTGTGCTTTTAGCTCAGCCTCTATAATTGTTATGTTAGGCCAAAAAAAAAAATAGGTCTGTTTACGGTAACATAGGCCAAAAAAATAGGGTCGGTAGGTCGGGATTTTTTTTTTTTTTTTTTTTTTTTTTTTTCCCAAAAAACCATATTTTTACGTTATTTTGCCAAAAAAACAAGATTTTTTTTCTTTTTTTTCCCAAATGCCAAAAAAAAGTCTAGGGTCACGCGAAAAAACTAGGGTCGGTCGGGTTACCGTAAACAGACCTATTTTTTTTTTTGGCCTTATGTTGCACAAACTGGTTAATGAGAAACCAAACCTTTCTCTCTCGCTCTCTCTAGCTGTCACACTCTCTTGAATTTGATATCTCTCTCTCGCTCTCTCTAGCTGTCACACTCTCTTGAATTTGATATCTCTCTCTCTCTCTCTCTTTCTTGACTCTCTCTCTCTATCTCAAACCATTCTTGGGGAGTTTTGAGACATTTTTTAATACTGCATGCCTGAGGAAGTTGTCGAATTGTTAAAAAAAAAAAAAGCCCAAAAAATGCAATGTTGAATTAATGGATGCATGCTTTTCAGCAAAGTATATAACAGCTGGTCTGTGTTGCTTTAAAAAAAAAAAAATTAATTTAGAATAAATGAATATGTTAATATTTGTGATATTTAGCATGTCTGTCTGCATTGCAAAGCTTTGCAAGATTGTTTTCTAAATGCTTGAATTGTACTTAATCTGAAGATCACTGTAAAAATACATTGTATGGCACATTAAAACAATGCTTGCGGCAGAAGCGGATGGAATTTTAACAGTCTAGCTTCTACCCACAATGCGTCTCCCATAAATAACGGCTTGTAATGCTTGTTTAATCTTGGGCACAATTTTGAAGCCTCTGCTGCTACAAACAGGCATGGGAACTGAAAAAAGTGAAAAAGGTTGATAATGTTGAGAATTTTGTTCTCCAAAGAACCCAAATGGTGCAATTTGGTGTTATCTGAGCTCCAAATTTGCCATTAAATTAAGTTTTTAGAATCATTCTTGCGTCCCCCATTTATTTTTTTGGCGGACACTTTTGCTTTTTCGGCGGAACAAAAACAAATTTCAGCGGAAATTTGCCTTTCGGCGGACAATTCCCATGCCTGTACAAGCCTCTTCAAGCTCTGATGTGCAGGGGACGAGGGTATAATCATCTTCCTTATTGCATCAGATTTGAGGTTTGGTGGCACAGTTCAGTTGTTATGTCTCAAGCAAAGCCTTTTGTCACAAGGCAATTTGTTTGTCGTATATTTTATATACTGAACGGCAAAAGTTAGGGACCGCCCTTGACAAAACCAGGCCGTCCTGACCTGGGCCTCTCCAGAACGCTGTTGGTGGCCTGGAACTTCTGATGCAGCCTGACCACGACAGAATGGGACACTACAAGTCATCTGCCCACTTCTCGCTTGCGATGGCCCGGGCTTTGTTGAAGGTGGTCACCTTTCGTCTGGGAGGCATAGTGAGAAGATGGTGGCAAGCGGAAAATCACGGGGCTATAAAGCCTAACTGGTGACAACAGTTCACTCTCACGTGCATAACGAATTTTTCATCTTTCCTGCCCAGGCTTGCCCACGCGCCAGCGTAAAAATGGTCCACTTTTTGCAGTTTGGCAGTTTCTGTCTCGTGCCCTAGCCAGGCCTCCGTGGATCCCGAGCAAGTTTCCTGCTAACACAGCATTGCTCACCCACTGGTGTGTACGGCATGAGAGCCATTTGGTTTTTTAAACTTAGGAACAAGGAGTTTGGCACAGATGAAGTCAGCTGGTTTGTTCAAGGGCGGTCCCTAACTTTTGCCGTTCAGTAATTGCATGAAAATATCACCTGTGCTTTATTTTCTGCAGTCAGTGATCTAAACAAAAAATGTCTTTTCCTTATACCAGATGCTTAAAGCTACATTTACACAGAATTTGTTTTGGTTTAGCTAGACTCATTTCTTTTATCATTTAATTGAATGATTATCAACAATAATCCCGATACGCAGTAGGAGAGTTATACGGTCTATTGTACATGCATCACAGTACCCATTACACAGAGAAGATGCACCTCCCATTATGGGCTGGAGTACTACTAGAGCTCCTATCATGCAAGAACCCATCGCAGGAGTGCCCATTGTGGGAGTGTCCAAATGGGACTACCCATTTTGGGAGTGCTTTTTGTGGGAGTGCCTGCTCCGGGAGTGCCCATATAATAGATGCTGTTTGGAAAGAACTCTGTCCGGTTTGCATAGGTTCTGAAAGAGAGTACCCTTGCATTTGCGCAGACAATTATTGCCATGCGCTTCTTGTGCACATGTTTGAGACACGCCCTCTCGCCAGTGACTGGCACTGTCAAGTGGGAAATATAATGTTAAGTGGGGAAACTTTCCGGAGTAATTTCCGGAATTCATCTATTTTGGGAATGCCATAAGCGATCAAATTAAACCAGTACTCAATCAATCAAACTTTGCAGAGTCATGATGTTTTGATTTTCTGCGTAGACTTTTTTTCCTAGTTTATGCACATCTATAACCATCATAAAGTTGAAGTTTATACTGTATTGACTTTTTCTTTCTCTGTTTTTAAGTTTCTGTTGGATGAGAAAAACATAAAAAGTAAGCTACCTTTTTTATCATCACGGGGAAAATACACAATCAGCTAATAATATTCCAGCAAATCTATACCCATATAATATGTAGGTTTTAGAGCAAAATGTTTGGGAACTGCACGCCATTTACCATATATAAGAAAATAAGACACATAATATTGACAACATATTTTTGATCCAGAGACAGCAAATCTTGTGTGTGTGTGTGTGTGTAAACCTTCACCGTGATTTCTGGGTCATAGACGACCCAGAGCCTCACAAAAGCGTCTGTATTTCTAAAACTATTGGGAGTTTTTGATTGAGACTTCTTGACAATTCCTCAAACACCATAGCACCTTCCTATTGACCAATTTGTTATGCATTATCTTTGTAAACAAACAAATAAACAATGTTGTCATTTGAACTACACAGTCGAATGTTGTTGGTCGTGGACAACCTATATGGAATTAAAGCAGACATCATAAGGTGTTTATCCCTGTTGAGATGGCGTGGGTTGTGTATGACCAATTCTCTGCAAAGAGGCGGTGAAGGGTTTATACATATACTCCTATACGGATGGCGTGGGTACAAGACCCACATCATCTGGACTGTATAGTCCAAAGTGTGATCCGGTGAAGGTTAATTGTGTGTGTGTGCATGTGTGTGTGAGTGACACTGTGTGCCTGTGTGTGTGTGTGTGTGTCACAGTGTGTGTGTGTCACAGTGTGTTGTGTGACTTATGTCTGTATCTGTGTGTTCCTCTGTGTGTTGAACGGGTACTACTTGTCTCCAAAAACCCCAAAAACCCCCGAAAACCCCATCTAGACTAACTAAATCTATCTTCAAAGTGAAGTAATTTGGACATGCCTGTGAAAAGTAAGCCTGATTCATGCTACATGCACCCTTCTATTTGTGTTGAGAGCCGGATTATCGACGAAATCGATGCAACAATTTCAATGCAAGGGAGGTAACTCTTGTTACTCGAAAGCACAAGTATTGATGACGTCATGTGATTAGTGCTTCCACTCCTTCGTAAATCCTCGCACAAACACGAAAATAAAGCCATGAACTGTGAAAGTTGCAAATATAAGTCATGATTGCAAACAATTATGTAACAAAACACGATCCAAGGACGAATTTTCTTATTTCTGATGAGGTTTTCGGAGGTTTTCGAGGGTTTTTGGAGACAAGTAGTACCGTGTTGAACAAGTGGACAGTCTTGTCCAACAATTAAGGGAATGCTTCCAACAAATGTTTCCAAAAATTAAATGCTATATGTCAAACAAACATTTTGTCCCGTTGAGCCAATGTTTGAAACTATAGTTTTGAAGAAATGAAATGTTAGTCTTGCATACTAGCATTGTTTTGAACAGGTGTTTTAAACAAATGTCTTTCATAGTTTCAATAGTGTAGTTTCAAACAATAGTGTAGTTTCAAACAAGTGTTTTCAAATATTAGTCAATCAATCAATCAATCAATGAGTCTTATATCGCGCATATTCCGTGGGTACAGTTCTAGGCGCTCTGCAGTGATGCCGTGTGAGATGAAATTTTATACGGCCAGTAGATTGCAGCCATTTCGGCGCATATTTACCTTTCACGGCCTATTATTCCAAGTCACACGGGTATAGGTAGACAATTATTAACTGTGCCACAGCAATTTTGCCAGGAAAGACCCTTTTGTCAATCGTGGGATCTTTAACGTGCACACCCAATGTAGTGTACACGGGGGGAGGTTCGGACACCGAAGAGAGTCTGCACACAAAGTTGACTCTGTGAAATAAATTTCCGCCGAACCTGGGATCGAACTCACGCGGACAGCGGCCAACTGAATACAAATCCAGCGCGCTACCAACTGAGCTATTATCCCCGCCATATATTGCATTACACGCACTAGCTCAGGCATGGGAATTCTCCGCGAAATCGCGGATTTCCGCGAAAAGGTAATTACGTTTCAGCAAAAATAAGAAATTGTCCGCGGCAAATAAAAGTGAAATTAAATTATATGTATACTATTGTCTCTCGATCCATTATTTGCTTACAGGAGAACTATCAAAATATTGGTCTAAAATGCTAATTAAATTCATTTTCCTTCCGGGGGGCTTAAATCTCCCCCTGGTCCCCCCAACGGGGCTCAGCCTTTGTACCCCGCCGCGGCCTAGGCGGCCCCTGGACCTCGGTTAATTTTCAGAGTTTTATCTATTTTGGAATTCCTGTGCCTGGCACTGGCGGGTACATTTTGCCACACAACGCTCCCTGCCTATTTAATCCTCCGCAAATAATATTACATATATACACGGTTTGCATCATTAATAAGAATAGAAATGCATACAAGGGTGTCGATCCATTGATTAAGAATAGGAATGCAATGTGCATCGATTAGGATTGGAAATGCACTGCATCAAAAAAGAATGGAAATGCATACAAGGGTGCATCAGGTAAGGATAAAAATGGTTCCCTGCAGTGTTTCATTTTAAATCATTCTTCTCTGTATATAACATATAATGGGTATTAATCTTTTTTATCCCTGTTAATTTGTTTCATTCAGTTTCTTTTATTTTATTTACATTTGTTCTTCACTCTTTTGTTTGTTTTGGTAAAAATATAAATACATGTAACTGCTTTTGAAAACCTTGTTAAATTTAAATTTAAGAGACTTATATGGATTGAATGGTAATGCTTTGAAGTGATGATTTTCTTTGGCTTAGTGCTAATGTAATAATCCATATGGGACCACATTTAAGTATGTATTGCAGAAGTCTGCACATGTATCAGAAAATGACATTTCTAATATATGTACTGATGTTGAATGATTCACTAAAATCTGTACAAAAAGGTAATCTTCAGCTCTATTATTGACTCGATGCTTTTTTTTACGCACATGATATCTTTCTATTCATGACTTGCCCGCTAATTTTAACCTGAGTTAATAAATATTGATACAATTATAACAAAAACTAATAAGAAAAAAAACAACGACTTTTACATATGAAAAAACCCACCTTAAGTAATGTGAGAGTTTGATACACGAAGATAATGTAACATGACAAAAGAACTCCGTTTTTGTTTCATTACATCTAAAACTTTCCTTAAAATCTTCTTCCAGTGTCTTAGTTGACTGACAACTTGTGATAATTAGATGAAACCTCAGAAAAGCTGGGCTTTTTATATTTGATTTTAAGCACTGCACAGTCAGAATGGTAATTTTGTTTGTTTAAGATATATGCATGGGTGGGACTAAAAAATGTCATGAATCCTAAAGAATTTTAAGGGGGGGTCTGAGGCCACCGTGACCCTGAAGGATTTGTATGATTTAACAACCAAAAAAACGTCACCACACTGACATTACCATGTACATGTAGTTTTTCTTGACTGGTCCTTAACTTCTTTTGAAGAGTATATGCTTCCTTGCAGCAATGTTGCAGTCTGGATTGGTTTTTATAAAACAACACCACAAAAAAGATCCTGCTGTGTCAATGTGTCTTAATTACTTTGTTGATGATTGAAAAACATGTGTTCTGAGTGTCTGCTGCCAAAACACTGCACTAGCTCAGTAGCCCTTTTTTCAGACAACTTCTAAATTTCACATTTGACCTATCCATGGCAAATACTGACAAGTCTTTCTTTCTTTCTTTATTTGGTGTTTAACGTCGTTTTCAACCACGAAGGTTATATCGCGACGGGGAAAGGGGGGAGATGGGATAGAGCCACTTGTCAATTGTTTCTTGTTCACAAAAGCACTTTACTTTACTTTAATTTATTTGGTGTTTAACGTCGTTTTCAACCACGAAGGTTATATCGCGACGGGGAAAGGGGGGAGATGGGATAGAGCCACTTGTCAATTGTTTCTTGTTCACAAAAGCACTAATCAAAAATTTGCTCCAGGGGCTTGCAACGTAGTACAATGTATTACCTTACTGGGAGAATGCAAGTTTCCAGTACAAAGGACTTAACATTTCTTACATACTGCTTGACTAAAATCTTTACAAAAATTGACTATATTCTATACAAGAAACACTTAACAAGGGTAAAAGGAGAAACAGAATCCGTTAGTCGCCTCTTACGACATGCTGGGGAGCATCGGGTAAATTCTTCCTCCTAACCCGCGGGGGGTTACTGACAAGTAAAATATATGTATTTTATATGCTAGGCGCAAAAAAAATAACAAATACCACTTTTTCACATCCACATAAATCGAATGCGTTACAACAAAACCTCAGCTGTTTTAATAAGACCTTGCATTATATATAATAATAATAATGATAATAAATCACTTTTTTTTTAGCGCAAGTCCCGATTCACAGCTTAAGCGCTTTACAATTCCAATAAACACCTCTCTCACTCACACACACACACTATGCAAATCATGATATTAGTCTCCCTCTGCTTCTTCTTCTTCAGTGTTTGATAGAGACTCGCTCCCTCTGCAATATGACTGCATTTTCTCAGATGTGTTCAATATAATAGGATTTTAGGTCTTAAAAGAAAGGGACCCCAGTGTAACCATTTATCATTAACTTTCGCTTTGTATTTTGTAAAAGGCACATCTGTTGTGCATTTACTGCAGTTTAAAGTTTAGTTTAGTTTAATGAGGCATCACAACTGGCAAGAATACCACACACATTAAATTTCATAATGCAGAAATTAAAATAGGCAAAATTACATTATTTAGATGTGAACAAGTGGTCAGTTATTTGTTGTGCCTAGTTTACTATTTAATATGATATACTATTACATCCATACACAACCAAGCTCATTAACAATATAATCAGTCTGAGGAAGACATTACTCCACATCACAACTTTTATTCCACACAAACTCCAACCACATCTCATATTGACAGGAAAAAGGCAGACAGAAAATGTACACAAAACAATGCCACAAAAACTAAGTACTGCAAAAACTCAGTACTGCACGTACATATGTCAGGCCTGATCTACAATGACTTAATCCAGGCACATTTTGATTTTTCAGAACAAAAAATAAAAGCACAAATCTAGATAACAGTCAAACTTTTATTTCAATTGCACGCTCAGTATGTACAAATCTACAATCAAACACAAATGCATCCATGGATAAAAAGCCAATTAATCAAGTCAAAGATTTCATCCACAATTGTAATGATTCATTCAAGCTCTATCATGTTGCAAGGAAGGATTTACACAGCATTGCTCAAAGCACTTAAAAAACATTTCGTTGTTACAAATGTATTGTACTGTTCAGAAGTCATCACAGTGTTAATTTTCAGGCATGGGATACAGACATTTCGAAGGACAGTGCCACTGCTCTACTGAAACTGCTTATAAGTTGTAAGGTATTCATTCAGCATCTTTTCCACCCACAGCTCCAAACATTTCATCTGTCACCCCCCCCCCCCCCCCCCCCTTAATACCCAGCTTTCTACACAACAGAAAAGTTCACACTGCAAAGATGCATGTTGTTGATACAAAATGAAAAATAAGTATTAATTGACACTGAGTTAACTCCCAGGTACGGATATATCCGTACTAACCCATATGGCTCTATCCTGACCAGGTACGGATATATCCGCTCAGACTGTTAGCTCCGGGAACAGACTACTTCCAATTTAGTAGGGGGGCGACTATCCTCAACCCGGCGGGTCCCCAGGTGGCGGATAGGGGAACGGCCCCCAGATATGGGGGCCAGCTGCGAATATAGAATAAGCAGTCCTGGACCAACTATAGCGGTGTCTCTACCAGAACGGGGTGGGTTGGCAGATGGCACTGACTACCCTATAAATGCCCTACGTGTCCGATGACAATTACACCATGCGGGTAAGAGCCGCATTAAAAGCTCTAGCCCCGGGGTGGGACCCCTGGTAAGAAATCCCCCATGTGTTCCTAGGGTTAGGTTTTTGAGCCAGGAACTAAGGGCGGGGTAACCCCGAAAGAAACCTAAGGGCTGAAGTCGGAGGATCTGGGCCAACAGGCGCACCTTAACCAACCACAGATCCACGCAAAAACGCAAAATGAAATGTCGACAGTCCGAAATGCACGCGATGGTGCTCGCCCTGTGAAGTTGATTTTTTTTCGCTCTGCAGTCCGGACTGACGATCTAACAGCGAACGACAAGAAGAAGACTGTTAGCTTCAGTCGTTTCCTGTAACGTCCACCTAACGCCTGCATTCCAGGTGTTGATATAGAGTTACTAAACAGTTACTACAATTCTGAATGACCTGCTGCAGCACAGCTGGTCTCGGCTTTCTTTCTTTCTTTCTTTATTTGGTGTTTAACTTCGTTTTCAACCACGAAGGTTATATCGCGACGGGGAAAGGGGGGAGATGGGATAGAGCCACTTGTCAATTGTTTCTTGTTCACAAAAGCACTAATCAAAAATTTGCTCCAGGGGCTTGCAACGTAGTACAATGTATTACCTTACTGGGAGAATGCAAGTTTCCAGTACAAAGGACTTAACATTTCTTACATACTGCTTGACTAACATCTTTACAAAAATTGACTATATTCTATACAAGAAACACTTAACAAGGGTAAAAAGAGAAACAGAATCCGTTAGTCGCCTCTTACGACATGCTGGGGAGCATCGGTTAAGTTCTTCCCCCTAAAAAAACATGGTCAACATAGGTGGGGTAGAAAGTGAGTCATAAATGCTTTGAGATCACAAGCTAGGTGATGAAACTTCGTAAACAAATTGTTTGTTCTCCATATCAGGTAAGTGAGAATAAAACAACAATAAAAGGATTCAAACCGAGAAAAAAACATTTTTTGTTCAAACACATTTCAACATATCAATAGAACACAATGTTCACTGTGAAAAATACATATACATGTATAAAAACAACAACATTGGAACACAATTTTTTTTACAGACTAACAAAATATCTATAAACAAAATATTTAAAAAAAAAGGAGTATCATGAACACTAAAGTTGAATGCACAGCAGTATAACTGGTATGAAAGGCCCCCACCCTTGAGACTAAAAATGTACTCCTTCTTCTTTGTTCATGGGCTAAAACTTATACACGTTCACTCATGTTTTTGCATGAGTGGATTTGTACGTGTATGACCGTTTTAACCCCGCCATTCAGGCAGCCATACGCCGATTCCAGGGGAAGTATGCTGCGTATTTTCGTGTTTCTATAACCCACCGAACCCTGACATGGATTACAGGATCTTTTCCGTGCGCACTTGGTCTTGTGCTTGCGTGTACACACGAAGGGAGATAAGCAGGCATGGGAATTGAAAATTGTAAAAAAGGCTGAACATTTATAACTGAAGACGCGAAGCGTCAAGTCGACGGCGCGAAGCGCCTAGCCTTACTAGAGGGGTCCGAGGGCATGCCCCCCCGGAAAAAAATTTCTCCAAAGAACCCAGATGGTACAATCTGATGTCATCTGAGCTCCAAGTTTTCCATTACATTCTGTTTTTAGAATCAGAGTTTTTAGTACCAATTTTTGCTTTTTTGAAGAAAAAAAATATATGGGTCATTCCATAAAGCTGTGTACCAAAAGTGTGATATGCATCATGGAAATTGAAAGTGTCTGAATAGGTTGTTATTACGGTTTATGTGAAAGATATAGACATATGTCACGTTGCCATGCTAAACAAAAGATAAGTTTAATCTTTTTGGATACGAGGGGTGGTCGGAAAGTTGTGTAACATCGCACATGTTTAACGTAACATGGGATCTAAACACACAAGACAGATAAAGCCATTGTATATAGTAACAAGCTTTTCTTGCTTCACATTTAGAGCGTATTCCGAACAAAATTCAGTCAGGGGAAACAGCTATAGGTAACAAAAACGTATTTTTTGGTTGTGTCAAACAACAAACAAACATCGTCTGTGTGAAGTAACAAACAAATCCACTCGTGTGAGTCAATAAATAACATTGAGTCAACATGTAGCTTCAAGATGTACACTGAATGCCCAGAATCAGGTTATCATAGAGACAAGTAAGGCTAGGTTAGCCGAAACCCGAAGGTTGAGACGGTGAGCGCGTCTCCGCGAATACCGTTTTGCCTAATATGTGTGCAAATTGTTAAAGCAAACATGACATATCTATATCTATTTTATTCGGAAACTGATCAAAAATGCAAAAAAATCATGTTTGGATTTGTCATTACAGTTTTCTTAGTTGGGAAGAAATTCAGCCTCAGAAATTATTTGCCCAAAATTCATACAAATTTAGTGTTAAGGCGAAGTGTGGCACTAAAATTAAACTTGGAGAATACATGGAATATCCTAGTGTTCTTGGTAGTCATTGAAGTGACTTATAACAATCAATGAAAAATGTGCAAATATTAATGGACACAGATCAGCGTTGCTATGGAAACAGCCGCCATATTGGATTTCTAGGAAACGGTTTTACAGCAACATCATACATCAGAAATGCATGATATTTGGCATAAAAATACACATGACTTTTATCTACAATCACATATCTATTTCGCAACAGCATTTAATCTGATTTTCTTCGATTTATCGTTTTCGGAAAGAAAATATAGTCGAGTGTGTTCCAATGTTGATGAAAAGTTAACAGTTTTTTCCCTTAACTCTTACAACTTGAACAGGACTAGACTACAAAGAATAGCCTAAGACTTGACAAAGAGACACCGAGCACGTCTATCACAAAATAAAACATTGAAATGTCGAACTTTAAAAAAAATATTAACTTTAAGAGCGAAGAGTCGCAAAAGGTTGCCTACGTAACATTCGTCCCTCGTTGGTAACGACTCATAAAACGCCCCACGCCTGCTGCGTTCCAAAAATATATGGATTTTTTTTTGTGGAGAAACCTTTCAGCGATGCTGAAGAACATCACATGCGAAAGAAACACCAAGTTTGATGCGTTGATAAGTGACAAATATCATTTTTAACGATCCAGCGTAACCAGAACAAATAGAAACGAAGCTCAGTGGCGACACGCGAAAGGCAAAATCACATTCAAATCGGATCAAATGTACACGGCGCACATTCTAACACGTTCATTTCACATCAGTTGTGCCTAATAATACACACAGTCGCATATTCGTGCGTGCAGAAGTTATAGACATGTTCACGTAGTTCGCGGTTGGTTTTAGAAACCAAATGTTACGTAGGCAACCGGTTTTTTTTAACGATCCAAATGCACACTGTAAACATGTGTAGGGGAAAACAGCTAAGTGCATATGTAACACTAGCACAAAACACAACGAAGATGTATATCGGGGAGTTCTTGGTCGCATTTCATTAGCAGCCACACGGATACTTAAAATCAAGATTTAAGCATGTCACACAAAAACCGCCATTTTTGACGTCATTTTCAGTGTTTGCTTTCATACAAAACACTAACCAACTGAACGATTTTCTTGATTATATTATCGTTATCTCTTTGGTTAATTTGCAGTCTGTTGATATCCTTATATCATTCGAGAAGCAAGAAAAACATTCCGAAATTTTACTCTAAAGTCATGACCCTCTTGTGGTACACAGCCTTGTGGAAGGACCCATATACATGTATTATATGGTTTAAATTTGTTAAAAAAATTGATCTGTTGAGACAAACAGGAAAATGTAACTTGTAACACAATCTGTGCAATCTGGTTTACTTTCAAACATAAAAGTTCAAGTAACTGAGGCGGGCGGTAGCAGTGCGTGAACAAAGTACAGAAAGTTCTCGCGGACTTTTGGACAAAGGCAAAAGTAACCGGTGCTTTTTTTGTGTGCCTCCCCCCTTTATTTTTTCGGCGGACACTTTTGCTTTTTCGGCGGGAAAAAAAAAATCGGCGGACAATTCCCATGCCTGATAAGGCACTAGCAGGTCTGCACATAAGTTGACCTGGGAGACCGGAAAAATCTCCACCCTTAACCCACCAGGCAGCAGCGGCCGGGATTTGAACTCATGACCGTCCGATTAGGACGCCGATGTTTTAATCACTAGGCCACTGCGCCTGTCTAAAATGCCCTTCATTTCAGGACGTGGCCTGTTATGACAGGTAGAGTATCATGCTTAAGGTTTATAAATGTGTGCAAACTCCTTGTGAAAACAGTTCAGCTCACCATCTCAGGCCTGGCCAAGCTTTTACATAGGTTATCCAATAACGGGGCTTGTTTGTTTGTTTATTTGTTGCTTAACGTCCAGCCGACTACGCAGAGCCATATCAGGACGAGGAAGGGGGGGATGAAGGGGGCCACTTGTCAAGCGATTCCTGTTTACAAATGCACTAACCCATTACTTGTGTCCCAGCAGGCTTTAGTAAAACTAAATTAATACCTACTGGAAGATTACCAGTTTCCAGTATGTTAAAATAGGCTTAACCTATCTACTGCTGGACTTACATCAGAACACTAACAGATTAAACTATACATGAATCGCGAGACAAGCGGCAAGAGAAGAGATTTTTGGAAAAAATACAGGTGAATGAGCAAGAAGGCAGAAAAAAGAAAAGAATTCATGAAGAAAAGGAGAGCATGACAGGAAAGAGGAACCAAAAATCTACCTAACAGCAAACTAGAAAGCTCCTGCGGTTCCAAAAACAGGAGGGGCCTTTAATTTCATAACCGCAGTGCCCCACTGCGGGAAATATCGGGGCTAACACCAAACAAAAGTAAAAAACCTGAAAGGCCAGGCCGGGTCCACGACGGCAGGGGCAAAGAACAGCCTCTCCTGGTGCCAAAAATGTATGTTCATAAATAATAAAATACAGTAATACGGATTTTTCCTCTACATGTATCAACCATCCAAACGAAACAAAACTACATGTATTATTTTTTAAAGTTTTACTTTAAAAAACCCGGATTTTCCGGTTTTAACAGTTTTCAAAAACCGGATTTCCGGCGAGAACCAGAAAGGTGTTAGCCCTGCGATAAGAGTCCAAACCCCATCTTGTCACTGTCAGTAGCTCGACGGGATATTTTCACGTGAGCTTTCTTTCTTTCTTTCTTTATTTGGTGTTTAACGTCGTTTTCAACCGTTCAAGGTATTATCGCGACGGGGAAAGGGGGGAGATGGGATAGAGCCACTTGTCAATTGTTTCTTGTTCACAAAAGCACTAATCAAAAAATTGCTCCAGGGGCTTGCAACGTAGTACAATATATGACCTCACTGGGAGAATGCAAGTTTCCAGTACAAAGGACTTCACATTTCTTACATACTGCTTGACTAAAATCTTAACAAACATTGACTATATTCTATACAAGAAACACTTGAGGGTAAAAGGAGAAACAGAACCCGTCAGTCGCCTCTTACGACATGCTGGGGAGCATCGGGTAGCATCTTCCCCCTAACCCGCGGGGGGTTTTCACGTGAGCTGCCTCTGTCCCAAGACCACAACTGCGATAAAACTGATCAATAATAAATTAAACTAAAAATATGTAAAGATGTATACAGCTAGCTTTCTCTCACTTTCTCTCTCTCATGGAATGTTGTCACCAGTAATTATCAGCACTGCGTCAAGCATCAACTTGGCAATTAATGCATGGAAGACCTGCTTTCTACTTCTACATGTCATGACTGATCATAAACTGTCACACACCCACACAGTAAATTGTGCATTCAGTAGAGTACGGTTGGATTCCGATACCCAACTGAACTACATCAATACTTTCACCCAATACAGATTGTAAATTTAGTGGATTATTGTTGGTATCACTATCAGACATATTAATCATACTATCAGAAACTCACCCACACAGCTTGTACTGCACTTAGTAGTTGATCATTATCATACGTACTGCTTGCGTCAGACATAATGTTAAATCAGACCATTAAAACGTTCCCCCGTACAATTTATACATTTAGTTGAGAATTCTGCTGGATTCAAATACACCTGTCGGCCTACTCTTGATGTCATGCAAACTGAAACACGTGTATATAAACTAAATGTTGATACTGTACTTTATGTATCAAAATCTCACCCACGCAGTATGTACATTTTGTACAGAATACATGATGCACTGTTTGTGTCAGACTCACAACTAAGTCATTCCATCAAAAACTTTCACCCTCACAATTTAAACAAAAATTCTGCTAGATCCAAACACACACCCAAACTACTAATTATCAAAAACTGTCATGCACCCACGTAGTTAATTTCTACATTTAGTAGAGTACTGCTTGTGTCAGACACACAACAAAATCATACCAACAATGACATCCCCATTCCAAGCCCACAACAATGAAATCCAACAAGGAAATGAATAGAACAATTGCAGTCAGTATTGAAACTTGAAAGTCAATATTACTTTTGGTTTTAAATTGGACACTGCTTTACTTTCTCAAAATACAATCTCAAAGTATAGAACAAAACTCTATGACACAGTGAAAAGGCAGTAAAAAATGGAAACCACCATCTCCTTCATACTTGCATTTTTCGATGGTTAGTTACGAGCTTGTGCGCACACAGGCATACAGTCAATAACTTAAATGATATGAACAACTATCTAGAGAATATTTTAAGTCCTTCAATCATAAGCAATGTACTGTATGAATAAAAGCATTCACTGGACTGGATATATTCATAAAATATACTGCCTGATTGAAAAGATAAAACTACAGCTGATGAGAACAGTAGGACTCTTATACATCATCTGCAGTTACACTTCGACTACAATCTTCAGTTTCAAACATTCACCCCACAATTCTCACACATTTAGTATAAATTTACATTATGTACAGTGTTTACATGTTCTACCACAATTGCTCAGCCATTATCCTTTCACTCAGTTTCAGTTTCAGAATCCAAAGCACGACCACCCCAAGATTCACACTGGTGACACACACTACCAGACTTGTTCAAGATTGAGTCAGTGATTTATATAGTGTTCCCCCTCACACCTACCCACCCCACCCCAAACCCCAAATTTCCATCCCATCTTCAATTTGCTTCCGTCTACGTCTCAGTCAGCACACGCACATGAGCAACAATTAAAGTACACGTATTTCTTTGTTCTATCAGACATCCACATCACGTTTTGTTTTTGTTCAGCTAACGTTACATTGGTATCCAATTAGGCGGGTAATAGTCTTCTCGCACGGTAGTGTTCCCGATGATGGTGTTGGGTTCTGGAAAACCGTGGTAATAAATCACCTCCCCTCTAATGAGATACCCCGCCCACCATGAAAATGACCCCGAGGTGATAACCACGTGATCACTGTTAGCTAATATGGCTAAGTCCACCGCTCCGTCCGTGTTGGTGGAGTAGTGAATATCCGGACCTTGATCTAAATTATCCATAGCCCAGAAAATATCATTGGTGCAGATGATAAAAAGCACGTTCTTATACTTGCGGCGGAAATAGTTCATCGCTTTGTAGTAGTACGGTATGGGAGCGGCAGTGAAGCCTTTAATTCTCTGTCGAACAAAATCGCCGCGGCGGACATGGATGCTGATTAAAACCGAGTCGTGTTTGTTGAGCGAGTCGCGGACCCCCTGAATGTAGTCTGAAGCCTTGCGCTGGATGGGTTTGTGGAACACAAAATGCTTGTCGAGAAGCTCGTCGCGCACGTTCAGATAGTACTTCCACGACTGGTGGTACCCCTTGATGAACGCGTCGCGGTGAGGAACCAGGTGTTCCGTCTTGTTGTCATACTCCCCGGGTCGCTTGTCCGGGTAGCTGATCGGGTTGCGCAGCAGCGTGTTGCTGCCCTGAGGGGTGGGCAGGTCGAAGACGTCTAGCAGGTCGATGTTGGGGGGGATGATGGGGGTCATGTTGTTGCGCTTGGCGACGCCAATCAGCGTGGAGTACTGGAACATGTGGTTCCCCATGCGGCCGTACCACGTCACCATGATGCGAGGTTTGCGCGGGTCGATGCGGTCGACCACATCTTCAAAACGGATCTTCGGTCGCTGGACGGAAGGGTCCATTCCGTAGAGAACGGGTGTGTAGCCTGAGACGTAGATCAAACCGACAAACAGAGCCGTCAGTAGGAGAGCGATGTAACATCGCTTTTGTCGTCGGATGCGCATGTTGATGCAGGAGGCGTAGCTGTCTCTCTTTACATTTTCTGACGATCTGCTGCTGGTGTGATTGCCCGAGACTGTTATGCGATGGGCGCTGGAAAACAATTTGAAATCTGTTATTTCTGAAATTTAGAAGTCGATATTAATTATTATATCAAATGGTAACTAACTTACTAATTAGAATGTCTAAATCTACAGCCAAAAGTCGTCTTAAAACACCACTCCCTCTTGTAATTGTGTTGTACTAGATGGAGGTACAACTTAGTCACTGCGCTTGCGTACAGTGTGTGTGTGTGTGTGTGTGTGTGTGTGTGTGTGTGTGTGTGTGTGTGTGTGTGTGTGTGTGTGTGTGTGTGTGTGTGTGTGTGTGAATAAAAATGAATGCATGTGTACATCACTACATGTGTAACTTTCAGACAAGCTTTTGAATCTTGTTTTATCTGGTACCTATTCATCTCTGGTACAGCATACACTTTATTGATGTTCTCTCGGAGCCTTAAGTTAAAACTCTTTAGTAATCATCTTAAAAGCTATAAGAGACACCGAATGGACATGATATTTATATCTGGTAGTGGTACCAGGTAGTAATTACTTGTTCAGGACATAATACTAGTGACAAACTGAATAAGTGAAGTTATAACTTCAGTTCTGTTTTGTTCTACTTCTACTATTTTTCAATTTAAACAAGAACTTAAAGGCCGAGGTCCAACAGGCCAGAATACCCATGGGTATAGGCGGAGCCTATTTTCAGTGACCGACAGGTCTCAAGTTACCGAGTCCGGTGGATGCAGCAGCCAAGGCATTCCGCTTGATTAAACAAGCCAACAACAGCAGACTGCATACAGCTCGCCTTGGTGTGTGTGCCTTTCTTGTGAACCTCAGTCTGTAAAGTCCCGTTATGTGTGTGTGTGTGTGTGTGTGTGTGTGTGTGTGTGTGTGTGTGTGTGTGTGTGTAAGCGTGCATGTGGTATTCACATTTTTTTCTGACGATTATTTGGAAGCATTATTAGTTGCAATAATTTATTCACACTAGCAATAAATCCTCTGAATGCAGATTACACGCACACATATACACACACTTGTGCAATACAACTGAGCACATGGTGAAAAAGTTATGCAGTGCCATGCACTAACGCAACTGGTCAACCTGGCTTCGTGTTGTAGACTGAAGAGTAGAAATACCCTCTCTCTTGGTGCAGAACCTGAGTGGAAACTCGCACCAACAATCGGATGCCAAGAACTTGAGGGACCATCTACAGAGTTAAAATGTGTCGCTGCTTTCTGTACATGCATGTTTGAATGTTTCACCCAAGACATTGGCGCCACTATGTAGCTCTGTGTCTTGGTTTTACAGTTCCCAAGGTATCAAGGTCGGTACCGTTTTCAAGACGAGTACCAGCTTTTGGAACAGTGGAACCCTTGTTACACAAACCGACTGCATTCTCTAAAGAAAATATATTGACCATTGTCTTTGCCATAATAAGCCAAATGTAAAGCCTGTGAATCTAACAAGTTGAAACTGACTTGTTAGACACCCTTATTTTGAACAAAAGATATAGTTTGCGGTTGTTAATTACGCATGTGACCGTTGGCTTCAGGTTGACCAGTAAATCCAGATACATAACGGCACTGTGAGCGTGCATTTCGCTCCCCGAGCCCACATGTTTGGTTTTGTCTAAGACTAACTAGGTTACCACAATTTGCGGGAAGAGGAGAAATTTGGTGGGAAAACTTGCATTTAGTCAGTCATGGCATGGTCTCGCGTCGTGTCCGGAGGAGAACAGCTTTGTGACTAATAAATGTTTAATTAGATAGCAGAGCATCACTATTGCTGGATGTTGATGAATATGATATCTGTGACAGACAGGGATTACGACATTTGCTGCAGAGTCGCCTGAAGAATGGTGTTTTAGTGTGTGAAAAAGTGAAGAAAGTGTCTTTCATGAGTCATGAGTGCCTGGTTCCAACGTGCATGACTGTGATACGCGGTGTTCTACCGGAAACATCAAGCAACGCGTATACAATTATTTTCTCTGGAAAAGTCTGCCATAAATTCAAGACATTGGTACCTAACTCACGATCGTATTCATCCACCAAATAACTTCAGCTTCCCTTTTCAGCCCAAGAAGAAAACTTTTTTTTCGGTTGAATATGTTTCACTTAAAAAAAAAAAAGTAATAAATACCAAACTAACATTCGTAAAGTGCAGACTATCTTTGAAACGATTTATTAATTACAGAACGATTATTGAAAGTGTTTCACTCTCAGGCAGATTAGCCAGTGGTGTCATGTAGCATCCATGGCGGCTGCAATAGCGCGGAGTGACCGGAACTTTGGGGTCAGGCAACATCTGGTAAACGTTATGTGGCGGGTGTGTGTTGCCGAAAAGGAATGAGCGGTGCGTGGACATTATCTTTCTCGTGTCTTTAGCTCCGCCCAGTCCACCACGACTGACAGCCGTTTGATTTTGAATTCAAATTTGGCGAGTGAATTTTTTTTCTGAAAGTACGTTATCCAGGGGTTATTATAAACACTTTTTGGGGTGCATGTGTGGTGTACACCTTCAAATGCTTGCTTGACAAACATGGTGCTTTTGAGTTTGGTATAGACAGAGTATTTTTGAAAATAATATTTCAAGTGAGAGCTCGTTTCCTGAAAAGGGCTGGACATTAAACTGAAGACTGAAGTGCCACGCGCCGCTCTGCTTTTATACCCGACCCTCGGCCTTTAATGAAAGAACTCAGACTCAAACGAAGGGAGTGCCAATTGTCGTTGTGCTTAATCCCTCATTCAATACTTGCTTTGTGTGCTCAGCATAGGATGATAGGGCAGAATCTGACAAACACAATCATGAATCTTATTTGAGCATTAAAATCCTGGCCTGCATGATATCAGACTGCCGTGCGGATTGTCACTGGCCATTGATGACCAAAGTATGCAACGTCTTGCGTGTTTCTGAAGACGAACACGCACCCTAACAGTAACAAATCACAGTGATTGTGATCTAAATTCCGCTTTTGACGACTCACAAATCGCAGCTAAGTGGTATCATTGTTTGTACATGATGAAGAGGAAGATGTTTACCTTGTGAGGGATCTGACAGCAGTCAGCATTGGCAGTGATTTGTTGTTCGATGTTCTGTTACAGTGTTTCCCGGTGGAACACTACTTCCTGTCGACACAAGGGAGGCCACCCTCCCCTCCTCGCGGAGTGTTACAAGTGTAGATTATGTGTTGTGTGCTCGTGATCATGTGTTTGGGCGAGGGTGCGTTCTTTTTTTATTTGTGTGTGTGTGTGTGTGTGTTTTTGTTGCATACTCAGCCCAAAGTCCTGCCAGTTCACTCACACACACACACAGACATTCAATTTGCTAATCCAAATTCTGCCTAAAAAGTAATGTTGGAACAGTCACAAAAGTATATAAATATAAATATTTTGTGTTTTAAAGAAAAATGTGCTAAAAAATAAAAATAATAAAATATCACGCTTTGCTATACCGGCTGTTACTTTGGGTAACCACAAAGAGCAAGTAATGAATCATGTACTTCTGTATATATATGCATTGCTATGTCCAAACGCTAACCAGCTTAACTTTCAAGCTCAGCCCAATAGAATGGTTGTGCACAAGAAATTTGCAGCGAGAAGCAGTTATATTATTCATTCCCTGTAAAGTCTGATCCTGTGTGTCGAGTTTCAATCTCTACAAGGCCAGCAGACTGACCGTAATCTATTGCTTTTGGTTGCTTATTGTAGCTGCTTATAGTTCTGGTTCTTTCTACTTTTGTTGTTGTGTTGTCTTTTTTGTTTTGATTTGTTTTTTATGGGGGTGTCTTTCTCTCCAGGCAGCTACATTTGTTTGTTGTTCACACAAGCACATGCAAAATTATGGCTATCACAAATCTGATTCTAAAATGTTATACAAATTTTATTTTCATGAAATAAAACACATCAGCTTGTCCTTTAGTGCCAGGCAAGCACATACAAGTACATCATGATAAGCTTGTGTATAACTATCCACAGAAAAGAGTCCTGATGAAAGCCGTTCTCTCATCTGCCAGCAACATTGTTTCATTCACTCACAAAAAGAAAATACAATTTCCACAAGCCTAAGTTTACCACAGCTCTCGTAAAAACTGAGCGATAATGCAAAAACACTGGGGGGGGGGGGGGGGGGGGGGAATCAGATTTCTGGATTTTCTGCACCAAGCAAAAATCACAAAATCGTATTAAAAAAAAATCCAAAATGGATACGTGTATGCCTTATGAAAAAATGAACTGAAATAATGAATGCCGATTTGTCTTAAATGCGATGATTTGGTCTGGAAGATGAATAATGAAAAATGTATTCTATATTTCAAAAACTGAGACAGCATTAAAACAATGCCTTTAAGGCAAACGTAATTCAGCCCACGTTGATTGGTCTATTTTCTCGTATTTTTTTAACGCTGTAATTAAGTGTGATATCATGCAGAGATTCATCAGACCATCCCGACTTTCGGCGCCAGGAACAGATCAATGAACAGTGATCGTGCTAGAAGTTTTGTAACTTGGTGAAGGCTAGAAGTATACATCCCACACAAAACTGTCACTGGGTCATGGCAACTAGCAAATGGACATATATCAGTGGCTTTCTTTATTACTAAGAAATGTCAAATGTGATTCAAAACCAGTACTGACTGCTCAATGATATTTCCAATTTAAAAAAAAAAAATTGTGGAAAATTTCCAGTTAACGTCTATGCTGCTGATCAGCCAATTTTTTCCTTTGCATATATACTAGAAAACCGTTTTCATGAGCAGTGAAAGCTTGGAGTCACTGGACATACCTTGTGCCTTAGTAATTTGAGCTTTTTATAATACTTAGTGCAATTTCAACCTAAATAATACGCTTCTTTAACAGCTAATCCACCATAAAATGAACAAAATGAGTCTACGTGAATCAATGATAAATGTACATGTTAGTTCTTCCTTCATCATTGTATTGATGCAGTAAAATGTCACACACTAAAATCCTCTTCTTGTATCCAAGTCCCACAAGAACTCATTCATTATAAAATGAAAATCCATGTTTACATTCACACCCGACATTGGAGCTTGTTGGTGACAAAGCCACACATACACTCACACTCATTTACAGATTCAACAATCTTCTCCATCAATAAAATCTGATGCAATAACGCAACAGGGAGGATAAAAAAAAAGAAAAATGTATTTACACACAGGGTTATGTAACTTGTTACTCAGCATACCTGCTCAAGGCAGATTTTCACTCAGTGCTAACGAGTAGCACTACCAGTACAAGTAGTACTAATGGGTAGCACTACCAGTACAGTACAGTAGTACTTCTACTGCAAAACATTACTAAGGCAAGAGCAACAAGTATTCAACACACAATACCCCCGTTCATATACTCTGTCTCCCAATCTCTCTCCTGTCTGAACACATAATTTCATCAAACATTTGACAGTGAAAACCATGATAATGCCATTCATAAACAGCTTCAAAGTCTATCAATTCTCAACACTTTTGGCTTTGTCAAAATGCAAAAACACGACTTGCTTTTTTTAACACAACAATTTTGTCTTCCATGATTATTTACAATGAATGAACTGAGTGAGAGTTTAGCTTAACCCTTATAGTTATGTATTGCCTTTCACGTTAGTGCTGGCCCATAATACCTAAGAAAGCTTTCAATACTATTTACTTCAGTCACAGACACAGACTTTTTTTTAATCTGACACATCGTTCCGACTCTTGGGTCGTTATGACATTGAAGTTTTCAGACAGAACAATGTTTATGAAGCCAGGACATTTGGACCTTTACATAATTTCAATCCCGGTCCGATTGATCTTTCTGCATGTACTACAAAAGTACTTCTGGCCATTATGCCTAAGTCAATATCAAGAACACTGTCTCAAAATAGAAAAAAAAAAAAGGATCTCTGGCTTTTCTTCTTGCACTAAAACTCTTGCTTTCAACAAAATGCACTCTGCCATTTGCACTTCAACCCACACCCAAGCAGTTCACACTAGAGTTTCTCTCCTTCAACCGGACACCATCTTTTGAAGCAACAAAGTCGTGGAACACAAGAGAGAATCACTGCTAAACACAGGTTCTTGAAATACAGTCTCAGTCGCTGTCTTCTGACTTGGATTTCTTCTTCTTTTTCTTCTTCTTTTCAGACGTTGACTCCTGAAACACATACCACAGTTGACATCAATGTCAAGATAAAAGCAAGCAAACTGAGGCAGGCCACATCAAGTCATATTTCAATGCATATATCTTTTTTAGAATTTAAGAGTGTGTGTGTGGGGGGGGGGGGGGGGGGTAGAGTGGAACTCCCCTTCAAGACCTACAACAATCTGAGAAAATCATGTCTTAAAAAGGAGGGAGTCTCACGATAGTAAATTTAGGCCAAATAAAAAAAAAAGTCTGTTTACGGTATCCCAACCGACCCTATTTTTTTGCGCGACCCTAGACTTTTTTATTAGGCATTTGGGGGAGGGGAAAAAAAAAGTCTGTTTTTTTGGCAAAATAATTCAAAAATATGGTTTTTTTGAAAAAAAAAAAAAAAATAAATAAAAAATCCCGACCTACCGACCCTATTTTTTCCCCCTATGTTACCGTAAACAGACTTTTTTCTTTTTTTGGCCTTACAGAGGTTATGAACAGAAAGTCTACAAAAACAGGGTCTTGAAACAGAGGAAGTCCTAAAGGGGGGTTCCACTGTATCTTCAACGATACCCGGAGCACTTCTAATCAAGTACTAGAAAATTAAGTATGGACAGATCTGGGATAAACTGCCTCAGAATTGCCGATACCCAATGACAATAGAAGTAGAAAATCCTTTTAACAGAAAAAGGTGGTTTTAAACTTTTCCGCCATCAGCTATAAGTTTTTATAACTACAACAACATATGAACAACAATCAAGAGTGTTTCACATACACAGATTCTAGAAACTCTATCAACTTTAATTCTTGGCACACAATACCCCTCAATCCAACAACAGTATGTGTAGCCTCATATGAAAAGTTTAACAATTTTTTACTACTATGAGCTATCAGAGCTACACATGAATGAAGAAATCCAACCGAGCTCAGATGTGAAACAATTTCTGTTCTGCAAAGCGATCCTTTGAGCTCAAATATTCTTCTTCGCTCATGCCTTGAAACTCCCTCATACACTCGTGCTTTTTGTACGAGTGGGTTTTTACATGCATGACCATTAATTTTTTACCCCACCATTTTGGCAGCCAAACGCCGATTTCAGAGGAGAGCTTAAATCTAAATCAATTTCTGTTCTGTAAAACTGTTACACGACACTTGAGATTAACGAAATTCTCAAATGTCGTATAGTTGTGTTCTTTTATTCTACGTGGCCCGTCTTCACAGCAGCAGACAAAAACTCGTCAAATTGAGTTCAAGGATGTATTTAACATTCCATACATACAACTGCACATAGTAGCAGAACTCAAAGTAGAAGCCCCTCAACATACAAATCGCGCTGGCCTATATAGTAAATACTCAATCTCGAGATAATTCCAGACCGAACATGATAGAACTAAAATTAGATGAACTGTCCACGGACTAGAATAGTGACATTCTCTGTGACGTACATCAAAAGTGCCGACGCACTTAATTCGAGCGAACGCCACGAACCCACGACTCAAAACAACGTGGTAATCAACTTGTTTTGACAGGACTAGAAAGTTCACCTACATTCTCGTCCAAACATAAATATTGTGTTTACAAAATATAATATCCGTACTTTCCCACAAAGTACAAATAAGTCAACTACATGCAACACACAAAACTGAACCAAAGTTCAGCAACGGCAGCGTTTCCTAACAAAAACACAAAAAAGTGTATTCTCACATCCAAATTTTCCTCTTCCTTCTTGTCTTTCTTCTTCTTTTTCTTCTTCTTCTTCTCTCCATTGGTGTCCCCAGCAGGCGTAGGAGTAGCTACGCTTGTGTTAGCCGACTCATCACTGTCGTCACTGCTGGCTGCTCGCTTTCTCTGCACAACACAAAGAACGTGGTCCCAATTAGGCCTAAAAAAAAAAATAGGTGTGGTTACGGTAACCCGACCTACCCTAGCTTTTTTTTTGTTTTGAAAACCCGGAAAACCGGAATTTCCGGCTTCAGACTTTTTCAAAAACCGGAAATCCGGCAAAAGCCGGAAGAGTAACACCCATGTATACGACTTGTTTTTAAAACATGCTCGACCTCAAACTAAAGCATTTACATGTCATATTTTTGTTGATCTGGTATTTGTCCTTGATTGTTGAGACACACATGAGTTTCTGGCTTGTAACTTGTGTGTTTTACATGTTCTGTTTGGATAAAATGTTCTCTTTTGTGATGGGGGTTTCCATTCATGATTGAATCACTGTGCTCAATGAATGAATGTTGTTAAAACACACTTGTCTTGTGCCTTTACTATCAAGTAGTGTTTTTGTGCATTCTGGTTAAAAATTTGTGAGGGGTGTAAATCACTAAATGTGTGTCTGGTTGGAAGTGTACTGTCTTTGTACAATGTAGGTGATTCTTGGTACAATAAATTTACATTTAAACATGCTTTGCATTTCAAAATTACAGTGCCGTTCAGTGCTGAGAAAAGTGTGTTTTTCTTATGTGTGAAATAAGGCTGATTTCTTGTTTTTGTGTGTGTATGTGAGCATGTATTTAGTTCTTGTGGTGATTAATCTAACGACTTCTGCAATTTTGCACGTTGTCTTATGCTTTTTGGTGCAAACTTATGGTTTTGTTAGCAAAATCTTATGGTGAGAGCCCACAAGAGCTTGACAGGTTATGATGTCTGCTCACAAAGCTATGAAAAACTATGGACAAAATTATCAAAATTTGTCATAACTGGTAAGTGGGATCTCTGTACAGAAGTCATAGAGTACCAAATGATTCTACACTCGGGTGGGAACATAAAACATTGCCATTCTGAATTACTTCTGATTTTAAACTTCCAAAAAATGTTCTGTTCAATTCTAATTACTTCTGATGAATTAATAAGTTCCGGAAATGTTCTGTTCAGCACAAGTTCTGAAATTTCAAAGCCTTGCTAAAATTTCCCATATTTTTCCAACATGTGAACACGAAAAACAACTTCTAACTTGTCAAAAAAGTTCACATCTCGAAACTTGGAAGCCTGCACAAAATGTCAAAAGAGCCGCTACCTTTGCAGGTTTGGTCGGTGACGTGGTGTCCGCTGCCTTGGTTTGGCTTTTCTGACTGCTGTCCACACTGCAAGCATAGAAACAAACAGTGAGTAAGACAAAGAAGATAGGTGCACATTTCTTATCTTCTCAAACTTGTTTCTACTCGCCATCACAAACAACAGTGAAAAATATAATAATTTAATACCAAGTACAAAAAGTTTGTATGAGAACAATTACAGAAGGGTACTTTTTTCCTTTTTATATTTAGTCAAGTTTTGACTAAATATTTTAACATCGAGGGGGAATCGAAACGAGGGTCGTGGTGTATGTGCGTGTGTGTGTGTGTGTGTGTGTGTGTGTGTGTGTAGAGCGATTCAGACTAAACTACTGGACCGATCTTTATGAAATTTGACATGAGAGTTCCTGGGTATGAAATCCCCGAACGTTTTTTTCATTTTTTTGATAAATGTCTTTGATGACGTCATATCCGGCTTTTCGTGAAAGTTGAGGCGGCACTGGTATTGCATTTCAGCTTGGTGGCTTAAAAATTAATTAATGACTTTGGTCATTAAAAATCTGAAAATTGTAAAAAAAAATAAAAATTTATAAAACGATCCAAATTTACGTTTATCTTATTCTCCATCATTTGCTGATTCCAAAAACATATAAATATGTTATATTCGGATTAAAAACAAGCTCTGAAAATTAAATATATAAAAATTATTATCAAAATTAAATTGTCCAAATCAATTTAAAAACACTTTCATCTTCTTCCTTGTCGGTTCCTGATTCCAAAAACATATAGATATATGTTTGGATTAAAAACACGCTCAGAAAGTTAAAACAAAGAGAGGTACAGAAAAGCGTGCTATCCTTCTTAGCGCAACTACTACCCCGCTCTTCTTGTCAATTTCACTGCCTTTGCCATGAGCGGTGGACTGACGATGCTACGAGTATACGGTCTTGCTGAAAAATGGCATTGCGTTCAGTTTCATTCTGTGAGTTCGACAGCTACTTGACTAAATATTGTATTTTCGCCTTACGCGACTTGTTTTTTTTTCAATGAAGGAACTTCCAAATGCTGCTGCTGCTTTACTATATCTGTCAATGTGCTTGCTAATTGCAAATTCTCGCTCTTGGGTGAAACATCCTCTCTTCCAAGCCAACCAGTCAAATCAAATTATTACATTAAAAAAAAAACAAGAAGAGCAAACGCTCGATCGAGTCACTTTCGCAGTTCTGAATATTATATGAGGCATCAGATGGACAGGAAGAAATTGCTATTCACAACACAATACAGATGTAAATAATTTGATGTAAAGAATAATCCTATAAAGTTTGAATCAAATCCGATGAATAGTTTCAGAGATATGATATTTTAATTTTTTTCCTTCAAGACATACCTGTGACCTTGAAAAAGGTCAAAGGTCACCAAAGCAGACGTCAAAGTGTAGAGGTCACTGGGAGTCACGTTCACATAAAATTTGAGCCCGGTCACTTTTATAGTTTCCGAGAAAAGCCCAACGTTAAGTTGTGTGTTGCCGAACAGAAAAGGCTAGTTATCTCCCTTGTTTTTCTGATAACGTTCGTAAAAGGCTACAGATGTAAATACTTTGATGTAAAGAATAATCCTACAAAGTTTCAATCACATCCGATGAACTTTGTCAAAGATATAAAATGTCTAATTTTTCCTTTGACGCTGACCTGTGACCTTGAAAAAGGTCAAAGGTCAACGAAACCATCGTTAAAGTGTAGAGGTCATTGGAGGTCACGACTAAACAAAATATGAGCCCGATCGCTTTGATAGTTTCCGAGAAAAGTCCAACGTTAAGGTGGTGTCTACGGACGGCCGGCCGGCCGGACAGACTAACACTGACCGATTACATAGTCACTTTTTCTCAAGTGACTCAAAAATGTAAATCGTAAAAAAAGATACCAACTACATGTAGTTACCAGTGTGTGCGAGTATGGCCAGTTACTGGTACATTCCAATTATTATTGTCATATATATACTGGGAATTTTCAGATAACATGACCTGTGTGTATGTGTATGTCTGCACCATTGACTATGACCACTGACACAGGAAAGTCGGTGGCCAACTCTCAGGTGCAGTACAGGGTAGATCCACCCAGCCAACACTACACCAAAACGGTGAGCGTCAGCAAGCAGCTACCCCCATTCTCTCTACCACAAGTGTAACACCGCAGCTGACAGGGAAACATCACTGCAGTTGACTGACCTGTGGCCCCATGTATTAAGATTCTTTCTTTCTTTATTTGGTGTTTAACGTCGTTTTCAACCACGAAGGTTATATCGCGACGGCATTATTCATGTTTTACTTTAAACGCAATCATTGTTATTTATAGATCACAGGCACTTGATGTAAGTAGGTCACACACGTGTAAATGTTGTGCCCAGTCCTTGTTTTTGTTTCTGTTATTATTTTAGTTAGCAGGTCTAGTTGAGCACGTATTAAGTATCATGTACCCACTACTAGTCATTGTGCATTTTAGTTAATGGACTGATGATGTCATTTGTATGGAGTCGACGCACGTGCGAGGATATGTATGTGTGGGAGGGGGGGGGGGGGGGCGCGGGAGATGGAAGCTTGCTGTATGTTATGTAATGTATATATTGTGTGTGATACGTGGAAATGTGATACTATTTATTTGCATGTATGATACAGGTACAAATGTGATAATTGTAGGCTTATACTTGTGATTACTGTGTGGAATACATGAAATGTGATATTTGTTTGTTTATTTGTTGCTTAACGTCCAGCCGACTACGCAGAGCCATATCAGGACGAGGAAGGGGGGGATGAAGGGGGCCACTTGTCAAGCGATTCCTGTTTACAAATGCACCAACCCATTACTTGTGTCCCAGCAGGCTTTAGTAAAACTAAATTAACACCTACTAGAAGATTACCAGTTTCCAGTATGTTAAAATAGGCTTAACCCATCTACTGCTGGACCCACATCAGAACACTAACAGATCAAACCATACATGAATCGCGAGACAAGCGGCAAGAGAAGAGATTTTTTGGAAAAAATACAGGTGAATGAGCAAGAAGGCAGAAAAAAGAAAAGAATTCATGAAGAAAAAGAGAGCATGACAGGAAAGAGGAACCAAAAATCTACCTAACAGCAAACTAGAAAGCTCCTGCGGTTCCAAAAACAGGAGGGGCCTTTAATTTCATAACCGCAGTGCCCCACTGCGGGAGAAATGTGATATGAATGCTGTTTTTATACGTTATACTCTTACTTTTTCCCAAGCGCAAGACAAATTCTTCTTCTACAAATTGAAGCTAGGGGCAAGTTTAATAAGACACTCCTAATATAAGGACAGGATTAGGGCTACAGTGATACCTCTGTCTCACGACTTTGAAAATGTAACTGAAATTCGGTCGTCATATGGAGGGGTCGTAACATGGAGGATTGTTTTGTTATCAATGATCAATAATGGGCGGGGATGTAGCTCAGTCGGTAGAGCGCTGGATTTGTATCCAGTTGGTCGCTGTCAGTGTGAGTTCGTCCCCTCGTTCGGCGAGAGATTTATTTCTGTCAACTTTGTGTGCAGAATCTCCTCGGTGTCCGAACACCCCCGTGTGTACACGCAAGCACAAGACCAAGTGCGCACGAAAAAGATCCTGTAATCCATGTCAGAGTTCGGTGGGTTATAGAAACACGAAAATACCCAGCATGCTTCCTCCGAAAACGGCATATGGCTGCCTCAATGGCGGGGTAAAAAACGGTCATACACGTAAAATTCCACTCGTGCAAAAAACACGAGTGTACGTGGGAGTTTCAGCCCACGAACGCAGAAGAAGAAGAAGAATGATTAATGATCCGGAATGACATTGGCGTTTTGATCGATGCCGCCCACAAAGTAATGTTATTCTTTCCTTAAACGATTATGGTAACCTGTTTTCTATTCAATTAATTACTCAGTTTTCTTGCTTGTTTAATCAAGCCCCGTAACTACTCGTGGGTTAAGGTTTGAAATAAACAAACTGAGGTCGAACGAAAGCATGCGGTCCCAAAACATGCACATCGATGTCGATACCAGCTACTAATCATAGTCATACGATACCCAGCAACGAATTGGTTAAAAACAAAGAAAAGTGTCCCAAACGCGAGGAACAAAACGAATTAGAACCGCGGCAGTGTGTTGAAACTGATGTAAAATTGTAGCCAAAAGCGTCAGTTTTCACGATGAAACTTGACTCACTCATTCAAGGGACAACTGCACTACGGACTGTCCACAGAGTTGAGTAATTTAGGACACTCCACTACTCACCTTCGAACTTCACCGACGGGATTCTGAGGAGAATTTATTGATTCAAACGAACGCGTGGTTGTATATCGCGTCATTCGGTCACGGATCGGGGAAAACCAAGAACAGTTCCAGATTTCAAAACCCATGTTCGTCGGCCGCCATTGTCAGCTAGACCGAAAATGTTTACACGCGATTTGCATACGTACATCGCAAAATTTCATGACGTCACCACAACTTTCGGTTTTGGTTTGATGTTCGGATTACTTTCATAACGTTTCTGTAACTTTGCGTGTTTAAATGGTTCATGCCCAGTTCTTTGTGAAATGAAGCAGGCATCTGGCCAATGACCTTTATCTATTCAAAATAAAGTAATGACCTGAAATAGAAACGAAAAACCATGGCTTCAGCCGTTAGCGTGCCGAAGTGATGTACACGGACAGGATTTCACCACGAGTTTGTGTCCGTATCGCGCACTGACTCGACTGGAGATATAAGTTGGAGTAAACCAAACCCGTGATAATTTTGGGAAAAGTCGTTATAAGTCCACGTATGGACGGTCGTATGTCGTATTAGAGAGGGGGACGTAATATGGAGGTGAGAAATACTAAGAAAAAGAAGGAGAAAAAATCCGCCAGAGAAAAGTCGGTCGCAATATTGAGGGACCCGTAAAAGAGAGGGGTCGTAAAGGGAGGTACCACTGTATCTATAACTATAAGCGTTGCATGACCCGAAAGCAGTTGGACAGTTGGTTACAAGCCAAAGTTGGTTCTTTTAAGCCCTTTTTTTCTCTCCACTTTTTCTACATAAACAGTGTCCAAAGTCATTGTGTCACACCAAGTATCAAAATGTCCTGAGGAAAGAACACATCGAGCAGACAAGTCCTGGCAGATGTTTCATCATAGATAACATACAAGTCAAGGAACAAATTTCCTGCCTTGCAAAGCTAAGAGTCGTCCTCAAATCTTACGATTTTTATGACCAGTTGCCAATTTCAATTCTATAACTGTTTGTGGTAAAATACAGAAAATTTTCACTCAACGCGATCGGTGTGTATGAAGTGTCTGCACCATTGACTATGACCACAGACACAGGGAAGTGGGTGGCCAACTCTCAGGTGCAGTAAAGGGTAGATCCACCCAGCCAACACTACACCAAAACGGCGAGCATCAGCAAGCAGCTACCCCCATTCTCTCTACCACAAGTGTAACACCGCAGCTGACAGGGAAACATCACTGCAGTTGACTTACCTGTGGTCTAACGCACTTTAATGCTACCGGCAGATCAAAAAATTATTGCACTGTATTCCTCATCTTCTGAATTCAAAAATATATAGATATGTTATGTTTACTTTAAAAACGCGCTCAGAATTAAAGAGAAAAGGTTGAGTATGATGTTCGTATGCTTCGCAGAGACGAGCGTGACCCGTCTCGGTCTTCAATTATGGTTAACCGAGACTATCTGAATTGTCGCTAATGACGGTTTTTTTAAAAAGATAATCTTAATTTAGTTTGATGCCAACAGATAGACTAAATGTTTTTACATCGCTTCACGCGACTTGTTTCTTCTTTTTCTGCATAAACAGTTTCTAAAGTGATTGTGTCACATCCAGTATAAAAATATCCTGAGGAAAGAACTTTGAGCAGGCATGTTTTATGAAATGTCAGCACCATTTACTATGACCACAGACACAGAGAAGTGGGTGGCCAACTCTCAGGTGCAGTAAAGGGTAGATCCACCCAGCCAACACTACACCAAAACGGCGAGCGTCAGCAAGCAGCTACCCCCATTCTCTCTGCCACAAGTGTAACACCGCAGCTGACAGGGAAACATCACTGCAGTTGACTGACCTGTGGCCCCACGCTCTCTAATGCTACGGGCGATACAAACATTTCCTTGTGCACACAAACAGAATTTTAACCAGTTTTATCGTTCATTCCAATGCTGAGGGTATGTGTCTTCAAGCACACAAATGCAACCCACTGAAGATTTGTTTATGGTTATGTCTGATATGCAAACATCTTCACAAACCTGTTTCTTTCATGCATAAAGCAACGCTACAAAATGAAACTAGGGGAACTAATGTTTGGGACACCTTTTCTCGCTAGGTCTAATAAAAGTATTTAGGGATCACGTTCACCGGAAAATTCTGCTATTTTATGGGGGAAATATCAGAAATGAAATTGGCAACCAGTCATACAATACAGGCTGACGTTTCATCAGACTCTTTTCTCTCTCCCGATAAATACAATTACAATTTTTTTCAGACTTGTTTTGACTGATCGGGGTAACAAGAGCGACTGGTTTGTGTGAAAGCCAGGGTTCATGCATACAGGTTTGAAAAGTGGCTGCCATGATCACTGGGTATGTAAAACCAACCTGACGTCCTGCAAGGTCTTGGCGAAATCTTTGGGCGTCTTCTCGTTCACTTTGCCGTACTTGTCCAACAAGCCTTTTGCAATCATGCCCTTCTTCTGTACTGCCTGAAACAGTCACACCACAAACGGTATTAGTAAAGTACTGGCAGTTGCCATCGACACATTTGGGAACCCCTGTTTTGCACTTGGAGAATTCTCAAACAAACTTGGTGTATTTTTAGTAAAATGAGCGTATACCACACTACATTTGAACATCCATGATTCAAACATGCTTCACACGCGTCTGTGGCACTGTAAGTTAAGTTTACCAATACATTTAAAACAAATACGTATTTCAATGTTTTCTGACAAAAACTGTAATCATGTGTCTGGATCCGCTTAGGGTTGTGCTTGTGAAGAAAAGTAGTCCAGGAATTTTTCTCATCGTATTATTTTTTCCAATGGCCGTACTGATCGTATTCTAGACAATCATGCATACAAAATACGGAGAAACCATATGGGTTCCCAGGTCTGAGACACATATCTGGCACCTACTTCATCCACAAAATGCAACAGAACAGTACGAGTAAATGGTTATGGTCGATTCTACAGAGTGCTTATGAAACTTGAACATAGCTTTTAAGATGGCAAGCAACAACCATGCATTTGGTCAAGCAAATTAACATCTGGTGGTACCTAAAGGTGTGCAATTTCTGAACATTAAAGCTTGTCTGTCAGTATCTGACATAACCCCTTCCTGAGCACTTGTGAAGTTTCATGATGCTAGCCATTGGCACTGAATAGACAATGTTCACAAATAACTCTGTCAGGTTTGTATGGGTTGTGAAAGAGTGAATACCCTTGCTGTTAGTGAGCTGAACTTTCACACGAGATATCACAGGCCAGTCACTAGCGAGGGGTGTGTCTGAAACACGTGACATCACAGGCCAGTCACAAGCAAGGGGTGTGTCTGAAACACGTGACATCACAGGCCAGTCACTAGCAAGGGGTGTGTCTGAAACACGTGACATCACAGGCCAGTCACTAGCAAGGGGTGTGTCTGAAACACGTGACATCACAGGCCAGTCACTAGCAAGGGGTGTGTCTGAAACACGTGACATCACAGGCCAGTCACTAGCAAGGGGTGTGTCTGAAACATGTGACATCACAGGCCAGTCACTAGCTAGGAGTGTGTCTGAAACACGTGACATTATCGGCCAATCACTAGCAAGGGGTGTGTCTGAAACACGTGACATTATCGGCCAATCACTAGCAAGGGGTGTGTCTGAAACACGTGACATTATCGGCCAATCACTAGCAAGGGGTGTGTCTGAAACACGTGACATCACAGGCCAGTCACAAGCAAGGGGTGTGTCTGAAACACGTGACATCACAGGCCAGTCACTAGCAAGGGGTGTGTCTGAAACACGCGACATCACAGGCCAGTCACTAGCAAGGGGTGTGTCTGAAACACGTGACATCACAGGCCAGTCACTAGCAAGGGGTGTGTCTGAAACACGCGACATCACAGGCCAGTCACTAGCAAGGGGTGTGTCTGAAACACGTGACATCACAGGCCAGTCACTAGCAAGGGGTGTGTCTGAAACACGTGACATCACAGGCCAGTCACTAGCAAGGGGTGTGTCTGAAACACGTGACATCACAGGCCAGTCACTAGCGAGGGGTGTGTCTGAAACACGTGACATTACAGGCCAGTCACTAGCAAGGGGTGTGTCTGAAACACGTGGATAAGAAGCACGTGCAAAAACCATGCCTTATTAAAAGCAAGGGTATACACTCTTTCACAACCTATCCGGAGTTATTTATGGAATTTATCTGTTCGAGGAATTTCTTGATTCTACTTTATTAAACGTTAAAAATACTACACATTCCACAAGGCAAAATCTGTCCTAATCCTGGATTTTTCTTTTAATTCATTTTGGAATGTTAGCTTCACCTTTTAGATTTGGCTTTTGATTAGCAATTTTGTTGGGGAATAATGTCAGCACACTGCTCCTTTTAGATTTAGCTTTGATTAGCAATCATCTGCAGTAAAGTAAATCTCACCATAGGCCCGAGCCCCCACTTGCGTGGATACAGGTCTCTCTGCATGATGACTCGTTTGATCTTGGCCACAATTCCGTGGTCACACGATGCCATTGTGGCCGTCGTCATCAGGGCAATGGCTGAAAATATACACATACACATTAACCTTGCACAACCAAACACACATTTCTAGGAAAAACGAACGGCAGACCACCATGCAATTCAAAGATCAGCTGAATAGAACTCTAACAAAAATATATGTTGGTTTAAGGTAACCCGACTGACCCTATTTTTTTCACGCCGACCCTAAAACTTGTTTTCATTTCTAAAAAAAACTAAGCACATTTTGCAAACCATACCGAGACTATAACCTTTAAAATCGACTAAATTATTATTTTTAAACAAGAAGGGCAAAGCCCATACGACTCACATGCTTTACACATTTTTCCTACCAAAAGTACATGTGACCTTGACCCAAGGTCAAGGTCATCCAAGACAAAGCTGTTAATTCAAGACATAGGAAGTACAATGGTGCTTATTGGCTCTTTCTACCATGAGATATGGTCACTTTTAGTGGTTCACTACCTTATTTTGGTCACATTTCATAAGGGTCAAAGTGACCTTGACCTTGATCATATGTGACCAAATGTGCCTCATGATGAAAGCATAACATGTGCCCCACATAATTTTTAAGTTTGAAACAGTTATCTTCCATAGTTCAGGGTCAAGGTCACTTCAAAATATGTATACAATCCAACTTTGAAGAGCTCCTGTGACCTTGACCTTGAAGCAAGGTAAACCAAACTGGTATCAAAAGATGGGGCTTACTTTGCCCTATATATCATATATAGGTGAGGTATTGAATCTCAAAAACTTCAGAGAAAATGTGAAAAATGTAAAAAATAGCTGTTTTTTAGGCAACATTTATGGCCCCTGCGACCTTGACCTTGAAGCAAGGTCAAGATGCTATGTATGTTTTTTGGGGCCTTGTCATCATACACCATCTTGCCAAATTTGGTACTGATAGACTGAATAGTGTCCAAGAAATATCCAACGTTAAAGTTTTCCGGACGGACGGACGTCCGGACGGACGGACGGACGACTCGGGTGAGTACATAGACTCACTTTTGCTTCGCATGTGAGTCAAAAAAAATATATATATTAAACATGAAATAAAAAAGCTGACCCACCGACCCTATCTTTTTTGGTCACGTTACCCTAAACCAACATATAGTTTTGTTTGGCCTAAACACCAGAGATATACGTGATAATGGAGAGACAGACAAACAGATAGTGGAACCTATGCACCCCGGAATATACCAGGGTGTAAAAAGCTGGTGTGTGTATGCGGATTGGTGTTGCCAACTGGCAAATCAACGCCTGCAGCAACAAATGCCCCATATTTCTCAGGCCACAAAAAGAAGGAAAATATTACACAGCATTGAGACAGCTTTCTTTTCTTTCTTTATTTGGTGTTTAACGTCGTTTTCAACCATTCAAGGTTATATCGCGATGGGGAAAGGGGGGGGGATGGGATAGAGCCACTTGTTAATTGTTTCTTGTTCACAAAAGCACTCATCACAAAAATGCTCCAGGGGCTTGCAACGTAGTACAATAATGACCTTACTGGGAGAATGCAAGTTTCCAGTACAAAGGACTTAACATTTCTTACATACTGCTTGACTAAAATCTTTACAAAAATTGACTATTTTCTGTACAAGAAACACTTAACAAGGGTAAAAGGAGAAACAGAATCCGTTAGTCGCCTCTTACGACATACTGGGGAGCATCGGGTAAATTCTTCCCCGTAACCCGCGGGGGGGATTGAGACAGCGAGTTCCACACACACAAACACAAAAGAATTCTGCACTGCATTAAGGCGTACTAACCACTTTGACTTAAACATAAATATTGTGTAGTTACTCTCAAGGACATCAGATACAGATAACACAGCAAGCCACTCACCCAGTGCCACAGCTTCGCCCTTTGTGGTGACGATGACAATTTCCTCGTTAAGGTCGATGCCGTCTGAGTAACGAAGCACACCTGGTAACATCACTTTGGCTCCGTAACACACAGCATTCACCTGAAAATCAAAACGTTCAACTTCACCCACTAGTCAAAAGCAAAGAAAGCCAGAAACAGGGCTACTGCTTTACTTTGAATCTTCAGATTTCTGAGACGTAAACATGAGAAACCTACAAATGTTCTCAGATTTGCATAAGACTGTCTACTTTGAATGTGAATTTCAAAACATTTTTGGAACCCTCCTTTTCTGCAGAGGAAACCCTAAAATGTTGCTGTTTTTGCGGTAGAATTACAATCTTTTCCCACATGAGAGGAAAGCTGATGCCAAGGACTACTTATAACTACTATTCACCAAACTTTCATACTCATTGCCATTGCTGAAGCAAATAAATCCTAGCAAATCCTTGAAAAAAATATATTTGCCTTGACCTAAAGAACACTTACAGCCGAGTCTTTGATGAAGATCTTCTTGTGGTTGGTGAGGAGAGCTTCCAGTGGTTTGATGGCGCGGCGAAGATAATCGTCGCTTTTCATCTCGTCGTGCATGTACATGGCGTCTTTCACGTCGTGCATCGTCACCATCCCGTCCTGAAAGTACAAGATATTTTATTATCCGATTTCTCTCCTGGACAGTGGTACCCGAGATGAAAGGACCCAACTCAACTCAACTCAACTCAAATTTTATTGGCTTCAATTTTCATGGAAGAATTTGTCTTGCGCTTGGGAGAAAGTAAGAGTATAACATATAAAAACAGCATTCATATCACATTTCATGTATCACACACAGTAATCACTAGTATAAGCCTACAATTATCACATTTGTACCTGTATCATACATGCAAATAAATAGTATCACATTTCCACGTATCACACACAATATATACATTACATACATACAGCAAGCTTCCATCTCCCGCGCCCCCCCCCCTCCCACACATACATATCCTCGCACGTGCGTCGACTCCATACAAATGACATCATCAGTCCATTAACTAAAATGCACAATGACTAGTAGTGGGTACATGATACTTAATACGTGCTCAACTAGACCTGCTAACTAAGATAATAACAGAAACAAAAACAAGGACTGGGCACAACATTTACACGTGTGTGACCTACTTACATCAGGTGCCTGTGATCTATAAATAACAATGATTGCGTTTAAAGTAAAACATGAATAATGCCGATGTTTACTAACAATGAATACATAACAACTAAGATAAGAATGTATGTGTTTTCATAATATGATTATTTTATAAAACACAGTGGGGAAATTTGAGACCAGTCTTTCTTTCTTTATTTGGTGTTTAACGTCCTTTTCAACCACGAAGGTTATATCGCGAGGCGGGGGAGATGGGATAGAGCCACTTGTCAATAGTTTCTTGTTCACAAAAGCACTAATCAAAAATTTGCTCCAGGGGCTTGCAACGTAGTACAATGTATTACCTTACTGGGAGAATGCAAGTTTCCAGTACAAAGGACTTAACATTTCTTACATACTGCTTGACTAAAATCTTTACAAACATTGACTATATTCTATACAAGAAACACTTAACAAGGGTAAAAGGAGAAACAGAATCCGTTAGTCGCCTCTTACGACATGCTGGGGAGCATCGGGTAAATTCTTCCCCCTAACCCGCGGGGGGTAAATAATTAATTCTTTATTGCAGTGTTTAGCAACAGTTCTCCAGGACTTAAGCTATTCGTGACGTTTCGTAAACCAAAGATGGCGTTTGAGACTGTTCTGTTTACATTCGACACTATCAACACCACTTTGCAATACTGAAATAAATTTTTTTTTGTTCGAAAGCTACAGCCAATCGTTATTATATCCCCTTAGGTACAGTTTTATAACATTATTGGCACATGTAAACAATATGAATTAATTAATGAACGCTACGAATATGGCAGCCTTTAAACCGTAGCAAATATTCTTCAAATATTTAAACAGTTTTGGAGACAAATGCAAGTATAACTCAGCTTTGCATAAGAATCCTACTGCTCTTTTTCAAAAGCTTCAATAAACCTAATTATAATTTTCTTGAAATATGGTGTTCAGACTTTTTCTTCAACACACTTCCCCCTCATTTACAAGCGTAAACGCTGTACTCGAGCTTAAAATATTAATAAAAATAGTAAACAGACGACTCACGCACACAAAACTGGTTGAGAATACACACTGACAAGAAGCACAGATCAACAAACCTGTTCCGACTGAATGCCTGAGCGAACTCGCCGCAGTTCCTGCATCTGACCTCCGACCCCCAGAAAGAGGCCAAGGTGAACACACATGGTACGAATGTAGGTGCCAGCCTCGCACTTCACATGGAAGATTCCTGTGTGACAAACGAGGCATGCCCTTTACTGAACTGTGCCTGAGGCTTACTCATGTTTCACTCTAAAACATGGGTGAAACCTAGGAAAATCAAATTGACTGAATTTTTTTGAGGCAGGGGTCCAGGGGCCGCCCAGGCCCTGGCGGGGGACGGTGCAGGGCCCCGTTAGGGGGGCCAGGGGGGCAACACCCCCCGGCCGAAAACGAAATTTTGCATTATTCATTGTGATTTTGTGGCCTTTCCTGGCAAAAAAATACACTATCATGCAGGTCAAAAAATGCCTTCAGATTCTAATGATAATGGTAAAAAGGGTAAACAAAATCAAAACAATTCACAGAAGTAATCATTTTTCTTTTGTATTCTTTCACACTTGCATCTTCCAACACAACGACACAATTGATAACAATTAACATTGACAACAGCCATACTACATGAAATAGAAAGTGAACAACTGAACAACTGAAATAAAAGTTCGAAATATTTAAATTATAAGAAGCAAACATTGCCAGACAGGCATTGAAATAAATGATGAAACAAAATGTCACACATGCAAACAGCATGATGTAGCACTGCACAAAGTAGAAACTAAGCAGTAGCATCTCTTATAGTGCGAAGTTCTCACGGAAAAGCACTTGAGTTTCAAGCACCAAACTTATCACACACAGTTTTAGTTTCATGAACTCCAACCAGTCCCATCGCCATTTGTTGGCTAGACCAGCATCAACAAGATCTGTCCGTGTGTTTTCCGTCAAAACCGGCATCTTTGTCACAGAAATCGTGTCACCACTTCGTAATGCCTGCCAAAACGTGAGAGAACTTTTTTTTATTTTTATCGTGATGCAGAGCAAATCCGAAAGCGAAGAAACCTCACCTACGGGGCTTACCGCGAGCACGGGCAAAAGCGCTTCCGTCTCCAGGCAAACTGCAACCGGTTCACTATAGGCCCATTGCAGAAACTCAAGTTAACAACAGCATTTCTACTCGGCGCGCGCGGTATGAGAATCACGGGTCGTAACTCTCTGGAATTGGTCATCCGCCGCCATGTTGGATGCCTTGCACGATCTCTGACAGTGCTTGAGCGTTGGGTGGCGACTCGACAAAAGTGAAAATGACACGTTGTGTGGCCAAAAACTGCAGTCAGCAGGCACACTTTAGGATCCCTAAAGTTGTTTACCATCAGGGTGACAACTGGAAGGAAGTTACTGAGCGGAGAAGACGATTATAACTGGTTATTTTTTGCTGTGTGCAGTGCGCTAATCAACAATTGTCCATCGGTTGTGCCTTTAGAGTGAACACTGTGATAGGATGCTTTGAAAATTATACTTTGCAGTAGTTACCTGAGCTGCATTGTACCTCATTTGCCTGTCTTGAGAGCTTTATCTTGTGAATTTTGGTGCACTGTCTGCATGGTAATTTGAGATAAAGAATAAATAAATGAATATAATAATGTATTCTTGCTTTACTTTTTATGTTGTGCTGTTGTGTTAAAAAGGCAGATCCCCTTTGGACTCATGCATGCACAGTTTTCTTCATTTTGTCTGCATACACAGTGAAATACGCAAAAAGAACAAGAGTGCAATGAAGAAAACAAAGACGGCATCCAATATGGCGGCGCGAAGAGAGTATGAGCGGAGTTGTGCCCCTCAGGGCTAAAGCTAGCCGATCCATTTGATAACGTCACGCCGAGTAAGAAGAATGAATTGGACCTATAGCAGCTCGAAAACGCGTTCCGCAAGTAAAATTGCGGATTGACGGAATTTCCGTCAGACTTATTTTCAGATTGACAGATTTCAGTCAATTAACGGGTTAGTTTCACCCATGCTAAAATATTGTGTGATAAAGAATACATGCCCTACCCTGTACAGTGGAACACCCCCTTTAATACGCCCTGATTTAAGACCCCCCCCCCCCCCCCCCTCTTCATACCTTGTTTTTTTTCATTAGATTTTCTGTTCATCACTTCTGTCAATTATCTCCACAGGGGTGTGCAAATCCACTAACCCGTGACCCGGGGGGAGTTAAAAATTGGCCGGGTTAGCTGAGGTCTTTGAGTAGCATTCCCGTGGGTTAGCTAAACATTTCACAAACAAAACTCAAGATAGAGCTTCAAATGCCAACTCCTTACGAAAATGAATGGCCAAAATACATTTCCCCTTGTTTTCCATAATGAAAACAAAGCCCAAACCGAAGCCCAAACAGTAAGTACTGTTTCTAAGGCGCTTTTTCTGAAGTATTGATCGTGTTCGAAAATGTCGTCTGCTTCAATGATGTGAGTTACATCCCTTAGTTTAGTTTTACATTTTGACCAATGAGAAAGCGCTCCCTAATTTGTTTCGGGCCACTGAAAAACAACCATGGTTCGGGTTTTCTACTTCAAAAGCGGAAAGCAAAAGTGTTGAGATAAAGACTAAACAAGCGACGGACAAAGAGTAGGATCGTCACAAACGTAAGAGGACGTTTCTTTCTAGTTGGTGTGATGAGTTCCCATGGCTACAGTTTGATGAGAGCACAGGAATCATGACGTGCAAGTGTTGCAAAAACTTTCCAAGTCTCGCGAATTCTAAGTCCGAGTTTGTTACGGGTTGTACAACTTATCATAAAGGAACTCTCAACTCTCATGATGGCAGCGTTGCTCATCGGCGATGCCTGATTAAGCATCAACGTGAGGAGGATAGTGGGTTACCTATTTTTTGCCCGGGTGAGCTGGAAATGAGATTCTACTAACCCGTGGGTGAGTTGTTTATTTTTAAATTTGCACACCCCTGCTCCATTTTAAGACTCCTTTTCATCTTTCTTTATTTGGTGTTTAACGTCGTTTTCAACCATTCAAGGTTATATCGCGACGGGGAAAAGGTGGAGATGGGATAAGGGAAAGGGGGGAGATGGGATAGAGCCACTTGTTAATTGTTTCTTGTTCACAAAAGCACTAATCAAAAAATTGCTCCAGGGGCTTGCAACGTAGTACAATATATGACCTTTGAATGCAAGTTTCCAGTACAAAGGACTTAACATTTCTAACATACTGCTTGACTAAAATCTTTACAAACATTGACTATATTCTATACAAGAAACACTTAACAAGGGTAAAAGGAGAAACAGAACCGTTAGTCGCCTCTTACGACATGCTGGGGAGCATCGGGTAAATTCTTTCTCGTCCCAACCAATATGGGACTCCCCCTAACCCGCGGGGGGTAAGACTCCTTTTCAGATTTTTGAGGTCTTAAAAGGGGGTTTCCGCTGTACCAAGCTGTGGCCTGGCTGTCAGAACATGATTCAAAGTTAAAACTTTAAATTTGTCGGCAATATAACAAATTCTGAACAGATTTTTTTTTTTAAAGCCTGCAGAAAACTGTCAACCAAGCAAAGCCTTGAAAGGAGACAGTGGAATTTTTATCAGTTACAAATACTGAAAATTTCCACTTTAACGCTATCGCTGTGTTAAGCGTACTGACCCATGCCCCTGTCCATGTCGTACTCGAACATCTTGCAGCTGTAGACTGTGCGGATACGTAGCTGTCTCTTAACAGCCGATATCAGAGGTGGACGCTGAAACATGGCTCCTGTCAGCTGCTCCAGGTTCTGGGAAGGAAGAAACAAACTGATGATGTTACAGGAACAAAACCCACTCCCTATGTAGACTTCGTACACATTTTATTACCCCAGACTCATCAAAAAGATTAAGACATGTTTAAGAAAGACCAGCAAAAAAAGCTGCTAATTTAAAAAGCTCTGTGCGCAACAGAAAAGCAATGCTTATCCATCCCCACACACATGAGCAACTGTGCATAAAAAACAAGGCAGGTTACTGGAACGTTTAACATAGACAAAACAAAAATATGTTTTATGTAAATGGAACGTTTTGTTTATATTAAACGTTGCAATAACCTACCTGACTTGTTTAAAAAAAATTATTTTCAATTTTGGAACGCTAGGACTCATCTGTTTTTGGATTTTAATGCATGACAACAAAAAAACACAGGCAAATCCGCACTCACCTGAGCAACTTTGTCGTAGTCTTTCACCGGGCTATGGAGACGGAAAATGCAGACATACTCTTTGCCGGCACTCTGCTGTGACTTGACCAGACGCGTGGCTCGCTCAATGCAGACGATGAGACAGCCTGTGACCTTGGGATCAAGGGTGCCGCTGTGACCTGTTTTGTCCACACGCAGAATTCTCTTGATCCAGGCCACGACTTCGTGAGATGACGGGTTGGCCGGCTTGTCAAGGTTGATAAAACCACTCCTGAAAGTAAATAAATTAACAGGTTAATTTTCTGCCATAGAATCATGTGACCTGCATGCATTATCTCTAAAAGTAAATACATTGGGAGTCAACAGATTCATTTTCTGCCATAGCATCATGTGACATGCATGCATAATCTCATACGCAAACAGAAAGAATGTGGAAGCAATTGCTGCTTAAAAGGTTCTCCGTTTCAAGGACTGACCAGAATGAAAAACCAAAGAGCTTTGAAGCCCTTGAACATGAAACCAAACAACACGAACAAGGAGTAGCTGATTCCCAGTACTTCAACAACTTCATCTCCCAAATCACATCCTTGGAGATTTTTTTTAATGGAACTCCACCCTGGGGGCACGCACTCGACGTCTCCAGACCTCTTTCTTCCCCCAAGCTGTTTCCTCCCTTAACGCATCCCATCCCTCAGTTGGGCAGCTTCGCAGTCGGTGATCCTGCTGGCGGTGAGCTCACCACATCCTGTGACTCAGTGTTAGGTGGTGGTGGTGGTGGTGGTGGTGGGGAGGGGGGGGGGGTTGAGTGGGACTTTGATGTGTGATTTTTATTTTTTTCTATATTTTTAGCTGCATTATTTTAGTCATTCATGAGTGGGTGGGTGGAGGGGATGGGCTAGTTCTAACTATGCATTAGATTATAAAATTGTATTCTGTGTAGACCCTTCCACCAGCATCCTAGACCACTCTTTGTACTTTTTCTTTTAATAGATGATTGTCATTTGTTTTACCTCATGTCTGCCCTGCGTGTGATGGTGTGATCGTGACTGCTGTAGTGTGGGCGTGTGTGTGTTGGTGTGTATGTCAGTGAATGTGTGGGCGTGTGTGTGTGTGTGTCAGTGAATGTGTGGGTGTGTGTGTGTGCGTGATTTTACCAACACTACGCTAAATTCCTTGTGCTTAAAATGTTTTTTTAATGTCACTTGGCTCAATAAATACTGTATTCTGTATTCTGTATTCTACACTCAAACTGAAGATTTCCCACAATTCTTTATTTGGTGTTTAACGTAGTTTTCAACCATTCAAGGTTATATCGCGACGGAGGGAAGGGGGGAGATGGGAAAGAGCCACTTGTCAATTGTTTCTTGTTCACAAAAGCACTAGTCAAAAATTTGCTCCAGGGGCTTGCAACGTTGTACAATGTATTAATTACCTTACTGGGAGAATGCAAGTTTCCAGTACAAAGGACTTAACATTTCTTACATACTGCTTGACTACAATCTTTACAAAAATGGACTATATTCTATACAAGAAACACTTAACAAGGGTAAAAAGAGAAACAGAATCCGTTAGTCGCCTCTTACGACATGCTGGGGAGCATCGGGTAAATTCTTCCCCCTAACCCGCGGGGGGTTTCCATCGAATAAGGAGGTAGAACTACAAATATGAAATTTAAACCAACAGGCAAGAAATGAAAGATCTTACTTGATGTACTCATCTGTTGCTCTGTGGAGTGGTGAACAGCCATTAGGAATGGGTGTGTAGTGGTTTGTCTTGACGTTCAGCTTGTTGAAACCCTGCACAGTGAAAAAATACATGTACTTCTTTCATACTTTCAGATCATCACATTCAGGGGTGTTGCTCCACATTTTCATGTTGGGACATTTGGCCGAAACTGTCAGAAAGCTTCAGGACATCTTGGAACATTTTCAGCTATTATTTTGGCTCATACAAAGTCACCACAACATTGAAGCACAAGACTCAAGAGGGGAACACTAATACATACAATCATTGTCTTAGGAACACAGATTACAGGGGCGGAGCAGTTAAGCCCGGGGGGGGGGGGGGGGGGGGGGGGGGGGTAACACCTGGGGTCCAGGGTCCCGTAGGGGGAGTCTTGTGGCTTATCCTTGATTTTAAACATGATCAACTGGTGTCAGCAGCCACTCATTATTTTTTTTAACGTTAGTATTAAATAATGGCAATTTATCTTCACTGATAATTTATCTGCTCCCGACATCATATAGTATGGTTAGAAGGAAGACATGTCGCATACTGTGACAATTAACTCTTCCCCCGGCTTTACAGACAGAATTTAAAAAAAAAAATTGGGGGGGGGGGGGGGGGCGGATGTGTGTGTGGCCGGAACCCCTGTAACACCCCCTAATCCGCCCCTGGATAAAATGTTGCCTACTGCAACTGAAACAATCAGCTTTGCTGATTTAACTACATCAGACACCAGTTCTCTGAAACTTTTTCAAACCTTTAACTTTAATTTCTTGAAAGTAAAACTCTTCTGCTAATCTTGACAAGCCTTGGGACACATGACTGGTAAAACACCAATAAAAACAATGGGTAGGGCGAGCCATTTTGCTTGGAAACCACGATTTGGAGGACGCTTTTCATTCTCTGGCTCAGCAGATTTCGATTCGCGGTGACCATCGTCTGTTATGTCGTCTGCTTCGATCGACTCGACAACACTACTACCATTGTCCACATTCGCGGTGTTCCTGTCATTTTGTCCGAAATCACTTACCTTGGCGACATGTTCAAATCCAAAACACTGACCGACTGATAAACTATCGCGAACCGACGAACGCAAACTCAACAAACACAAACACTCAGGAGCGGCCTTCGATATGCACAATGCTTCTAATTCAAGGTGCATACATACTAAACACACTAATTCAAGGTGCATACTCAGGGCCTAGTAGTGGAAAAAGTGAGTTCAGCTTGCAAAGGCGGGGAAGAGAATTTGTACTCCCACAAGAAAAAGTACACACGCAAGAGATGGGTAGAACAAGACAAAAAGACGTCTTACCACAGTAACTCAACAGATTTCGCCAAACCTGTTTACAAGGTTTTATAATCCAAGCCAACAATGTAGGTTTAAATCACACATATTAGCATTCACACACACACACGAAGTTTACCTTGAGCAACAGCGGCCACTGACTAGCATCAAGCTGTGCAACTTTGGATGATGGTTGCAGCACGAACGTCTCCGTTCTCTGTATTTCCTGCACAGTAGAATAGAAAAAGTGAGACAGTTGCCAACAGCAAAAAGTTAACAATAACAGCATTAGGCATAAAAGAATAAATTCAATAATGTTTGATTTCAATGACAAGACCCCCCAAAAAATGTTTGGCCCAAGGTAAACTTTATTTACTTATAAATATTTTATTGTAATTTTTCTGGATTTAAAACATGTTAGGTCAGGGAATCGGACACTGAATTATTAAGTTCATCAACATCATCAGTGACAAATGACACTGTTCTGATTCAACTCCCGAATGTTACTGAAAACACAAGTACACTTACCCCGAGATCCATGGAATCATCGCCACCCTTGCTCTTTCGCTTCTTTTTCTCTGAGGAAGAAAGATAAGAAATAATCATGAAAAAATTTGCTGCAGCTGGGAATACAATCATTGACATTTATGAGGGAAAGCAAAGATCAGAAAGACAAGGAGTAGCAACCCCCCCCCCCAAACAGTTCAGGCGCGGTCGCGGCAGACTCCCTTATTTTTAAGGGAGGGAGAACTTGAGCTCCTGTCAGTCACTCCAGTACACGCGTTCGGAATGCACGAAAAGCGAGTGCTTGATACGGTTAATTAAACACTTCCCTCGGCCTATGGAAATTTGACACTGAGAGCCGAAAGCGCCGCTCCTGTGCCCAGACAATAAAACAAGAGGCACATACAATACACACGCACTGGGGTAGAGGCATAGATATATAGAATGTATTCTATATCTCTGTGGGTAGAAGAGACGAAATAGGTGAACAAGAATAATCAGATATGTAATAGTTTTACTGCATTATAACAAACATTTAGTGTTAATGCTACTACATTTAAATTAAAGCCATGTTTTTTTTAAGGTGTGACGTCATTTTCTGTTTTTGTTTTTGTTTTTGTATCCGGGGTTGTAAGAATGTACATGACAAATACAGAAATGTGATCATGCAGGCGAGTTGCAATGATACAGGCAACACAGATTCCAGGCAGTTCGAGTTCATCATTGTCTGCTGTTGGTCTTTGAGCAGTCGCTGTTATTCAGAATAGTCCGGCGCCTGTGGGTGGACATGAATAGCGAAAGCTGTTCCGAGAAGGGTTTAAAAAATTTTATCAATTTTAAAAGGAATATAAAAAGGGAAAACATCAATCTACATACAAGTAAAAGCTGTCTGTCGTGAAAAAGGTCAATGTATTCAATGTTTTCCTTACACACTGGGCCGTGTAAATGAGAAATCATACATCTCAGCAACTTTTCAGTAAATGCGATACATGCAGATACACACACGAAATCAGCAGCAGCATGAACGGAAAGCCGAATTTTGGTGGAGTCCTGACTTGGGTGTCAAGATAATTGGTGGGGTGGGGTGGGGCTGAATTGGTATTGGGAATACAACATAATTATTCCCACTGTTCATGTCACTACTGGAATTGTGAGTGTGCCTTATTTCAGTTTGTGAACAATTGTGTAATGTAAATACTTTTTGTTTGATAACAATTTCATGTCTGGGTGGGTTTGCTTTTTCCACTTGGGACACATTTTGTCGCTGGGCCATTGCTGTTTTGGCGTCTGCTTTTGTACATACCATTTTTCTGTCTGTCATTGGTTTGATCATTTTGATGAGCTTTGAACGGTTATCATCTTCGTTATGTACACAAAAGACCAAATTCAGTATTACATTCCGGAAAGTGTCATTATTTGTTAGTATGTTTACTTTCATGATATGCATAAGGTAAACGCTGATAATGGCTTTTGTGATTTGTATTTTTTTGTTTAACTATGTTTACAAACATGCGTCCCATTGTATGTATGATTACTCTGTATCTCTTGCTCTTGTTCAATGTTCAGAAACATACCTTTGTCACAATCATTATTAAAGGTACTGAACTTGTCAAATCCAAGTGCACGGAGCCCTTGGGGCTTTTAGTCATACCTCAGGCAGGTGGGTGTAAAAATCAAGGGTCTGCCAAACCCGGCAAATGCTGTAGGCAGCCCAGAGATCCCTTGGGTTTGTTTTACTACCATAGGAGGATTTTTGAACTGTAAATGCACTCACCTGCAACAAAAACGCAAAACGAAGGCTGTGAGCTGCACTGTGCCTTTAAATTTCACTTTAAAATGCTGACGTTTTGAAAGTTGTGTTGTTACGCGACTTGAGTTGCTGCATTGAGACAGCTTGGTTTTGCTGAGGTTTCTGGCCTGGTGGTTTGGAGCCTGTATCGATACTGAGCTAGCCATTTGTTTTGGGTTGGTGTGTGAGTTCAGGTGTTTTATGTGTTTTGTTTGCACTGGTGTGTTGTTGTTGTTTTTAAACATGTCTTCATTTCCTTGACAGTTTATTGTGATTTAGAAGTGGATGGATATCATGTTTTCCATTTTTAGTTCATGCTTGCACAGGATTTACGTAAGCTCCTTAAAGGCATATGTACGCGCTCCCGTGTTTACAAAGTGTAGTTTGCCCATAATCGATGTCAAACGCACCATAAGACCATGTAATGACGATATGTCGCCATGCGCGGACCATATACATGCATTACAGCTTGTTTTAGAGTCTCAAAAACTTTGGATGTAAACAAAGACGCGGAGTTATTTCCCTTGCGTCAACGCTACCTCTGTTGGCAAATCTATAAATAGGACGATCCAGATCAAAATGAAAATTAACATATCTCAACATTGAAGGGGTCCTAGACCACAATATTTTGCAGGGAACTTAATTTAGCATGTCTCCAGCTGTTGGTAAAGCAATTAGCGTGTATAGTCATCGAGTACATATGGCTTTAAGTCTATTGACTTTTCACCATGTTTGATTTCTCACTTGTTTTGCTGTCTGTTGTCTCCCCCACCCCTCTCTCTCTCTCTCTCTCTTTCTCTCTCTCTCAGTCTCTGTCTCTCTCCCTCTCTCTCTCTCTCCCTCTCTCTCTCTGTCTCTGTCTCTCTCTCTCTCTCTCTCTCTGTGTGAGTGTGTGTGTGTGTATGTCTCTCTCTTTGTCTCTTTCTGTCTCTCTCTCTCTCTCTCTCTGCAGCTGCAGGGGTTTCCCTCTTTCTTAAAAAATAATTGAACTCAGTTTACAATGATGCCAGAACGATATCGTTTGTTTTGTTCTGTCTGTCTCCCCCTTTCTCTCTCTCTCTCTCTCTCTCTCTCTCTCTCTCTCTCTCTCTCTCTCTTTCTCTCCCTTTCTCTCTCTCAGTCTCTCTCTCTTTCTCTCTCTCTCTCCCTGTCTGTCTGTCTCTCTCTCTCAGTCTCTCTCTCTGTGTGTGTCTCTCTCTCTTTGTCTCTCTGTCTCTTTCTCTCTCTTTGTCTCTGTATGTCTGTCTGTATGTCTGTCTCTGTCTCTCTCTCTCTCTCTCTCTCTCTCTCTTTTTTTTCCCTTCACTTTTAGTTTAAAACTGTCAACACATTTTCCTAGCACTGTGAACACATTTTTCGATGTCAGTTTTGATTTGTTTTGTTTTAATTTGCTTGCTGGGGATTTTTTTCTTGTTTTGTTTTGCCACGATCGCCTACCCTATCAATGTATGACTCCATGCTGTTAAAGAATGTGAAGGAATGTTTAGGATTTTGAACGGGAGCAATATCTTCCAAACGGTAACCGAGTCGAGATAATAGAGCATAATTACTTCTTCAATATTGAGCACAGACATATTTGTCGGAGAATGCAAAGATAATGTAAATAATATGTGTGTGTTGAACTGTTACTTAAGTCAACTAATTCAATTGAAGTAGATTTAGTAAGATGTGAGAGAGAGTGTGTGTGTGTGTGTGTGTGTGTGTGTGTGTGTGTGTGTGTGTGTATGTGTGTGTGTGTGTGTGTGTGTGTGTGTGAGTTTGAATAATGAGAGAAAATCGCCCGCCTTTTACGTGTATCCGTGTTTCTGATTGTGGTGTGTGTGTGTGTGTCAGTGTGTGTGTCACGTGTGTGTGTCACGTGTGTGTGTATATGTGTGTGTGTGTGTGTGTGTTTGTGTGTGTGTGTGTGTGTGTGTGTGTGTCTGTTATTGCTGAGCATAAGTCATAATGATTCAAAAAGTTCAGAAAGCCTGCACTTGGTCAGATTTGTATCTTTCAACCTTTCAGCTGAGTAAACTTTGATCAGTCTTTCTGTGCTCGAAGTAAAAAAAAAAAAAAAAAAACGGGCCTGGTTTGAGCAGTGACACAGGGAAATCTGTACAGCAAACCTCTGCAGCCCTTCACAGAGAGAAATTCTCTCCAGAGTCTTCGGAGTTGTCAGCGTTTGGAAACTTGATAGTCTGCTACAGACGGTGCATGGGAAAGTTCTTGACCGCAGCATGGCCGGTCAAAATAACACACTGGGACCAAAGGCAAGCGGCGGTGGAGCTTAATTGATACCGACATGGTTACTGCACAAACGGCCAGCTAAGCCACTCCCCCTACTGGCACGTGCGAGCACTGCGTGGCGCGTGCTGCGACCGCGCCTAGACTGCAAAGATCAGAAAGACAAGGAGGAGCACCCCCCCCCCCCCCCCCCCTGTTAAACGTGCACTTGACTTTGTCACAGTTTGTGTGTAATTTACTGTAACCGAACCAGTGTGAACTGTCATTGTCATGTGCATTGCACAAGCTTAACCTGCATTCTTTGGACTCAGTTTGAACATTGGATAATGGAAATGTGATCCAGGCCTTTATTCATTTCTTCCGCATACGGAAACATTATCTGGAGATGTGCTAGAGCCCCACCATGCATGTTAATTGAGTGTTTATCTATGTGTCCAGACAGATCCATTGGTTGTCTAATTTTTAAAATCCGAGTGTTTAAAGTTTCCCCTTAAAAATTACTTTAGATGTAAATTTCCAGAAGCAACCAATATATGAAGGGAATAAATGCAATATTACATCCACACACTGTACACACATAAACATTTTGCTATTAACCTAATACCTACACACGCATACACAAAGTGACTATCACATGTTCGCCGACTCAAGAATTAAATGTCTACTGAAGGGTAAAGTTCACAAATCTATCCTTCGGCACAGTGCCACTTTGTGAGAAGCTTTGAGAAAATACCAAGTGGGAAATTAAGAAACATCAGGGATTTGGGTAGGAAACATTTGGCGAGTAGATCAAACTCAAAGAGGATGCTCCCGTCATACACTGATGCAGTCGCTGACAAAACAATCAGCAAATGGAAAGCACGTGGTCAAAAATTCAGTCTGCGAAAAAGGACGCTTTCCAACAAAGAAGAGCCCGAAGACCTTAAATAAGACTTTGAATTACACCACTTTGCTGACATTATACCCAGTAGCAATGTGACGAGTGACTAAATCAAACAGAAATCTCGTGCATGGACAAAAACAAAATAGCTTGGGCACCACATGGCTCACGTGTAATGTGTATGCATGGGAACTTTGCTGCACCTAGCAAGTCAGTCTAATATTTGCAAGAAATAGGCGATCCAGCTGAACAATAAGTCGATTTTTATCCTGCCTCATCTATCGTAAGTACTCGGAGTAAAATGCTAATTAATGCCATTGGTGCACACATCGAAAAACACAGTTCTTACTTTCAAACACTTCTCCAGAATTCTCAGCCGCCATTTTCAACAGGAACACGTGTGGTGATCTAAACTTGCATGGCGCATGCGTGAAGTATAACTCTTTTGATTGTTCCGGTAAACCGGGTTGTCGTCGATAGCGCAGCTATACCCAACGGAGAAAATAATTTTTGTTTTGATATTAAGGCAGACTCTCACCTTGGGCACATAATTGTGTGTGTATGTGTGTGTGTGTATGTGTGTATTATATTTAGTTTCGCTTGGACACACAGTAAACACTGAAAATCTAGGCTTAGCCTATAATCGAACAACTATCTGCGCAGAGTTAGATTTGGGGGGGGGGGGGGGGGGGGGGGGAGGGGGGGGGCAGGGGGGGCTGAATCAGTTTTATAACACAGAAATCATCCCAAATCTGATTTGGGAAGCTGCCGGGCCATAGATTTTTTTCATATTTTTTAGCTGTAATTCTTTTTTTAGTTTAGGTTTGTTTGATACATCTTAGTATATGATCTGTTTATAGTCCAAGCATATTAGAGAACAACGTTGAAGTGACAATGACTAGGTTTAAAATGTCCCTTATCAGAAAGTTCAACCTCAGTCCTTTGATGTTTATTAAACACATTTTCATATAAAGTTGGCGCTTCATATGGAAAAGTGGCTTTGAAATTGACCCTAATCCTTCTTTGGGCTCTGTAAATGTCGTTTGGGGCTATGGTTGTAAAACGGTATCTACTGGTCACCCCAATGTATAAACTGAAAACTCTTTCTGCACCAGAACACGCAGAAAGGATTGTATCTGCCTGATGTCTGATGCTTTTCAAAATCCCCAACCACTAACACCTTCAAAACGGACATTAACTGACACTGTTGTTTTTCCCTATATAATCCTTACTATTTTTCCGAGACGTCGTCCTGTTGTGTATTTAGCTTGCCACAACCTCATACATGGTCCTAAAAGTTAAAGTTGAAGAAAATACTAAAGATAAATGAACAAGCTGACGCAGTGTCATTCGCACCGTGAATCCCCCCATGGGAACATACTAAAGTCTGGTTCCAAATAGGCTCAATTTCCTTCTATTTCTTTGTATTTCTGCCTCGTAGGGGTAGGGGTGTTCAAACCAAAGGCACCTTTAAACCAAAATTCAAATCACACATCTTACAATACTAAGACACTCAGCAGTGAAAGGGTGTCTGCTGGTAAAAAAATTCCAAACAATCCTAAAAGTACTTCACTACTAAACGTGCTTTTAAAAAGAGCCGTTATTTTTCCCTCTATAATCAGTATTGTGTTTTCTGCGAACATGTAGTCTATTTAGATGGTTGTCATGTGCACATGAGTTGCTAAAGCGTTTTCAGTTGGGCATATGTCGAAAAGCAAAGAATTAGCCCTTTGAAAACCATCAGAACTGTCACACAAAAATAACATTTACCTATCTCACAAACTGACCAAACATAGGGCTTTTCCTTATGTATTATGTATTGTCGTGTTTTTTGTAGCATACTTGTGAAAACAGCCACCACTGTTGTAAATGATACTTTAAAGAGCATTATTTCATTTTTACAGTTGAAGGACAACCTGGACTGCCGTATATTACAGCTGTTTTACAATCAGCCAAAATTTTCTTAACAAACGTATGTTAAGAACAACTCCCATAGTGAAATTGAAGGAAAACAAAGTGAAAACCCCCCTGCCATAGAGGAGCTAAAGAATCAACAATAAACGACTGCATGGATAGCTTGATGCACGAATGCATTGCGGACATGTTTGTCTCCAACCAAGAGAAAGTTCCAAACAATCCCTTTTGTGCTTCTTATTATACAGTGACGTCAAAGACAGCCTTTTCTGCTGTTCATACATTCAGGGGTTATGGTTACACTAAACGACGTAGTTGTAGCCATACTGCCATCCAGATTTATTTTTTCCTTGCGAGCAGTCACAGGGTGTTTGTGCTGTCTGCCAACCGTCAGACGACCCCGCCCAAGTCTGTTAAGGGACCGTTTGACCGTTATAGAACGCGTCTTTTTGATTTTTTGGCACATTTGGAAACGGTTGATTTTTATCCCTACCATTGTTTCCAAACATTATATAGGAATGTTTTGTGAACAACGGATAATAGCCGCTACTCGCATGTGTAGCAAAAGTGAGCGTACATACTCACCCTGGTCGTACAGCCGTTGTCCGTTGCCCGTCTTCATCTGTCTGTACAAATCATTACCTTTGGATTTTTCTCGAACGCTATGAAGTGAAGAAACACCAAATGTTGCAAAATGTTGTATGACCCCAAGAGCTCAAAAAAGATACTTGAGAACCTTGACCTTACCTTAAGGTCAAGGTCACAGGGAGAATGAATGTGGTCTAAAAACTGCAAAATTTCACATTGTGCCAGTTTTCTGGAAAACAAATTAAAAACAGCGGGCTTAGTTTTGTATGGTATACAAGAAAAAGAAAGCCTTATCTTCTGATACCATTTTGGTTGACCTCGCTTCAATGTCAAGGTCACAGGAGTCCTTCAAAGTTGAATTGTATACATGTTTTGAAGTGACCTTGACCCTGAACTATGAAAAAAATCTTTCAAACTTCATAATTGTGTGGGGCACATGTTATATACTGATATTGAGCCACATTTAGTCACATATAATCAAGGTCAAGGTCATTTTGCCCCTTATGAAATGTGACTGAAACGGGCAATTGAATCACTAAAAGTGACAATGTCTCTTTGTAGAAAGTGCCAATAAGTATGTTTATGCTTCCTATGTCTTGAATTGATAGCCTTGTGATGTGTGACCTTTGATGATCTTGACCTTGGCCAAAGGTCATGTGTAATTTGGTAGGAAAAATCTGTAAACCAGTTCTAATAGTGTACAATGTCCTTGCCAGCTTCAGTTGTTAGACCTTCACCTTCAAGGTCACCTGAAGGTCAAGGTCACTTTAAGACAAAGGTCAAGCATGAGAGTCGCATGGGCTTTGCTTTGTTAAGATTTTTTACCAAGACACATGGATTTCTTTACCCGGCTTGGTCACATTTTTCATAGGGGTCAATGTGACCTTGACCCTAACGATATGTGACCAGATGTGGCTCACTATGAAATTCTAACAAACGCCCCACTCAGTGTTTAAGTTTGTAAGAGATATCGTCCATAGTAAAGTTAAAGGGGCAAGCTCACATCAAAATATGTCTACAATTCAACTTTGAAGGGCTCCTCTGACCTTGACATTGAAGCGAGGTCAACCAAAATGGTATCAGAAGATAAGGCTTTCTTTTTCTTGTATACCATACAAAACTAAGCCCGCTGTTTTTAATTTGTTTTCCAGAAAACTGGCACAATGTGAAATTTTGCAGTTTTTAGACCACATTCATTCTCCCTGTGACCTTGACCTTAAGGTAAGGTCAAGATTCTCAAGTATTGTTTTTGAGCTCTTGGGGTCATACAACATTTTGCAACATTTGGTGTTTCTTCACTTCATAGCGTTCGAGAAAAATCCAAAGGTAATGTTCAGTACAGACAGATAAAGACGGGCAACGGACAACGGCTGGACGACCAGGGTGAGTATGTACGCTCACTTTTGCTACACATGCGAGTAGCGGCTATTATCCGTTGTTCACAAAACATTCCTATATAATGTTTGGAAACAATGGTAGGGATAAAAATCAACCGTTTCCAACTGTGCCAAAAAATCAAAAAGACGCGTTCTATAACGGTCAAACGGTCCCTTAACAGACTTGGGCGGGGTCATCCAACGGTTGGCAGACAGCACAAACACCCTGTGACTGCTCGCAAGGAAAAAATAAATCTGGATGGCAGTATGGCTACAACTACGTCGTTTAGTGTAACCATAACCCCTGAATGTATGAACAGCAGAAAAGGCTGTCTTTGACGTCACTGTATAATAAGAAGCACAAAAGGGATTTTTTGGAACTTTCTCTTGGTTGGAGACAAACATGTCCGCAATGCATTCGTGCATCAAGCTATCCATGCAGTCGTTTATTGTTGATTCTTTAGCTCCTCTATGGCAGGGGGATTTTCACTTTGTTTTCCTTCAATTTCACTATGGGAGTTGTTCTTAACATACGTTTGTTAAAAAAAATTTGGCTGATTGTAAAACAGCTGTAATATACGGCAGTCCAGGTTGTCCTTCAACTGTAAAAATGAAATAATGCTCTTTAAAGTATCATTTACAACAGTGGTGGCTGTTTTCACAAGTATGCTACAAAAAACACGACAATACATAATACATAAGGAAAAGCCCTATGTTTGGTCAGTTGGTGAGATAGGTAAATGTTATTTTTGTGTGACAGTTCTGATGGTTTTCAAAGGGCTAATTCTTTGCTTTTCGACATATGCCCAACTGAAAACGCTTTAGCAACTCATGTGCACATGACAACCATCTAAATAGACTACATGTTCGCAGAAAACACAATACTGATTATAGAGGGAAAAATAACGGCTCTTTTTAAAAGCACGTTTAGTAGTGAAGTACTTTTAGGATTGTTTGGAATATTTTACCAGCAGACACCCTTTCACTGCTGAGTGTCTTAGTATTGTAAGATGTGTGATTTGAATTTTGGTTTAAAGGTGCCTTTGGTTTGAACACCCCTACCCCTACGAGGCAGAAATACAAAGAAATAGAAGGAAATTGAGCCTATTTGGAACCAGACTTTAGTATGTTCCCATGGGGGGATTCACGGTGCGAATGACACTGCGTCAGCTTGTTCATTTATCTTTAGTATTTTCTTCAACTTTAACTTTTAGGACCATGTATGAGGTTGTGGCAAGCTAAATACACAACAGGACGACGTCTCGGAAAAATAGTAAGGATTATATAGGGAAAAACAACAGTGTCAGTTAATGTCCGTTTTGAAGGTGTTAGTGGTTGGGGATTTTGAAAAGCATCAGACATCAGGCAGATACAATCCTTTCTGCGTGTTCTGGTGCAGAAAGAGTTTTCAGTTTATACATTGGGGTGACCAGTAGATACCGTTTTACAACCATAGCCCCAAACGACATTTACAGAGCCCAAAGAAGGATTAGGGTCAATTTCAAAGCCACTTTTCCATATGAAGCGCCAACTTTATATGAAAATGTGTTTAATAAACATCAAAGGACTGAGGTTGAACTTTCTGATAAGGGACATTTTAAACCTAGTCATTGTCACTTCAACGTTCCCTTCACTAAAGTGGCTAAGATGCCTGGACTATTAAGCTTTAAGATATATACAAAAACAAATTCCGCAATTAATTGCACTCTCAATACACATCAAAATACTTTCAAAAGCGTTTTTACATTTAGTCAAGTTTTGACTAAATGTTTTAACATAGAGGGGGAATCGAGACGAGGGTCGTGGTGCATGTGTGTGTGCCGTGTGTGTGTGTGTGTGTGTGTGTGTGTGTGTGTGTGTGTGTGTGTGTGTCTGTCTGCCAGTCTGTGCGTGTGTGTGTGTAGAGCGATTCAGAGTAAACTACTTGACCGATCTTTAAGAAATTTGACATGAGAGTTCCTGGGAATGATATCCCCGGACGTTTTTTTCATTTTTGCGATAAATACATTTGATGACGTCATATCCGGCTTTTTGTAAAAGTTGAGGCGGCACTGTCACACCCTCATTTTTCAATCAAACTGATTGAAATTCTGGCAAAGTAATCTTCGACAAAGGCCGGACTTTGGTATTGCATTTCAGCTTGGTGACTTAAAAACTAATGAATGAGTTTGGTCATTAAAAATCTGAAACTTGTAATAAAAATTATCATTTTATTAAACGATCCAAAAATAATGTAATCTTATTTTTTGTCATTTTCTGATTCCAAAAACATATATATATGTTATATTTGGATTACAAACAAGCTCTGAAAATTAAAAATATGAAAATTATGATTAAAATTAATTTTCCGAAATCGATTTAAAAACAATTTCATCTTATTCCTTGTCGGTCCCTCAGTCATTCCAAAAACATATAGATATGATATGTCTGGATTGAAAGGGGGGAGATGGGATAGAGCCACTTGTTAATTGTTTCTTGTTCACAAAAGCACTAATAAAAAAAATTGCTCCAGGGGCTTGCAACGTAGTACAATATATGACCTTACTGGGAGAATGCAAGTTTCCAGTACAAAGGACTTAACATTTCTTACATACTGCTTGACTAAAATCTTTACAAACATTGACTATATTCTATACAAGAAACACTTAACAAGGGTAAAAGGAGAAACAGAATCCGTTAGTCGCCTCTTACGACATGCTGGGGAGCATCGGATAAATTCTTCCCCCTAACCCGCGGGGGGTAAACAAATTCAGTAAGCTAAAAATAATAGACATACAGAAAAGCGTGTTATTCTGCTTAGCGCGACCACTACCGCACTATTCTGCATGGCTTGTCGATTTCACTGCCTTTGCCATGAGCGGTGGACTCGACGAAACTACGAGTATGTGGTCTTGGTGAAAAAAGCAGGGCGTTCAGTTTCATTCTGTGAGTTCGACAGCTTGACTAAATGTAGTTATTTCGCCTTACGCGACTTGTTATTTAAAAAAAAAAAATTGTTCTCTTTCTGTGAAGTTTTTTTTTATTTTATTTTTTTAACATGTATATGCTGTACATTACAGGACATCACCTAACCAAAGGGACAGAACCATACAACAGAAAAACACTTGAACAATTACAACATACATGGGGTGGGAGGATGGGCGGGGTAGGGGGTATGTTCAGGGCTTGGTGGTCGCAGTATCAAAAGGATTTAAGAGAGAAAAAAACTAAGGGTTACATCAAAACATGCATATATACAGGCGCAAATCCTTGTACA
>NC_090257.1:28023796-28043034 GCF_037325665.1 Littorina saxatilis
GCGGACTACGGTCATTGTGAAAAAATGCAGTGCGTTCAGTTTCATTCTGTGAGTTCCACAGCTTGACTAAATGTAGTAATTTCGCCTTACGCGACTTGTTTGTTTTTGTTTTTGTTTGGAGGTTCATTATATTTCTCCAGTTTTCGAGAAAGACTGACGATTGAAAGTGCCCAAGTTGAAGTTGTAAAAACATAATTATGATGAAACCGCATATGATTAAGGCAAAAGTTAAAATGAAAAAAAAAGTCTTTGGTTTCAACTGTGACTACATGTACTATATATAGGTCGCATATCACAACATATTTCCCCAAATTACGGTCATACTAGTTATGTAATAGGTAACAGCACAACATAAATATTGCAGCAAAATGTAATGCACAACTGACAATAGTAGTAGTACACAGGAACACAAACTTTTGAACATAATCATCAATGTACAGACCGCTGTGCGTATGGATTTCAAATGTGCTACTTCTTTAAATTATGGCCGTGTCATATTAGTGATAATAGCACACAATACATATTGCTGCTAAAAGTGTAATGCACAACACAATCATGTAGTAGTACACACCGGGAACACAAACTTTTGTTGAACACAATTCAATGTACAGACTGATGTGCGCCGTATAAACTTACAGATGCACCATTTATTTACGTTGAGACATAAGGCTTACACCCTAAAGATGCAGTCATGGTCCAAGGATTTGAGCATAGTCACTAGTGACATTTTAAGAATTTCATTCATCAAAAAATTACAACTCACCACAGCAAGCAGTCACGCGTACGGTATTGAGTTTTGGTATCTGACCAAGTGGAAGGATGGTCTTATCCCATATGAAAGCCTGCCCAGATCTGAGATGGTGAGTCGAACTGTTCTCACGAGAAGGACTGTGGCCTGAAGTGTCTCTATCCGCGCTGCGAGTACAGTAAACCGACAATAGATCGAGGTCTTCGTGGTCATTTTTGAGCAGCTTGTTGAGCGGCATTTTGAGCACTGGATTTTGATTTTTGAGCAGCCATGCAGACCATTCGCTTGAACATCTCCACGTCCTGAGCGCCACAGAACATCCTCTGTCCGTTGATGTAGAAACACGGCACACCTGAAATGAAGAACAAGAACAAGAACACAGTTATCGTCTGACCGTTGAAAATGCGGAGCACTATATTTGTCATTGCTCCTTATCTCTTCAAATACGTGAAGTCACCTTGTCAACACTGTCCAGCTATGATTTGCTAACCGCTGATGATTTTCTGTATGGCAATAGAGACAAGTCAGACAGCGAAAATGCATTGATATTTGACCAGTTATTTAGGTTTATCTTATTAAGCAAACGTTTTGAATAATGAATGCATTTATCTCATCCATGTTCGAAACGACCATGTGCAATACTGTTTACATTTTCTTGTTCTGGTAGTATTCTATTTTCTACCATGTGGAAGTCATTGTGTGCGTGTGTGTGCGAGTGAGTGTGCGAGCGCGTGTGAGTACTGTTGTTAGTTTAGCATTGTTTTTTTTGTTCCTTTTATTGTTACATGATTGTCTACCATCACTCACCATTATTATTTTGACATTATTTCAAACTTGTTATATTACAATCGTCCGCCAAATTCCATTTGCTTTTAAGAGTACGCTCATAAGCCTAGCTTGTTGTGCTCCATGTTCCTATTTCATGTATGCGGCAATATTCCAATGAAATTTACTGAATAAACTTGTTTAAACCGATGTAGAAACACGGCACACCTGAAATAAAGAACAAGAATAAGAACAAGATCATATCCTCTGACCGTTGATGTAGAAACACGGCACACCTTAAATAAAGAACAAGAACAAGAACACAGTTATCGTCTGACCGTTGATATAGAAACACGGCACACCTGAAATCAACAACAAGAACAAGAACACAGTTATCGTCTGACAGTTGATGTAGAAACACGGCACACCTTAAATAAAGAACAAGAATAAGAACAAGATCATATCCTCTGACCGTTGATGTAGAAACACGGCACACCTTAAATAAAGAACAAGAATAAGAACAAGATCATATCCTCTGACCGTTGATGTAGAAACACGGCACACCTTAAATAAAGAACAAGAATAAGAACAAGATCATATCCTCTGACCGTTGATGTAGAAACACGGCACACCTTAAATAAAGAACAAGAATAAGAACAAGATCATATCCTCTGACCGTTGATGTAGAAACACGGCACACCTGAAATAAAGAACAAGAATAAGAACAAGATCATATCCTCTGACCGTTGATGTAGAAACACGGCACACCTGAAATCAACAACAAGAACAAGATCATATCCTCTGACCGTTGATGTAGAAACACGGCACACCTTAAATAAAGAACAAGAATAAGAACACAGTTATCGTCTGACCGTTGATATAGAAACACGGCACACCTGAAATCAACAACAAGAACAAGAACACAGTTATCGTCTGACCGTTGATGTAGAAACACGGCACACCTTAAATAAAGAACAAGAATAAGAACAAGATCATATCCTCTGACCGTTGATGTAGAAACACGGCACACCTTAAATAAAGAACAAGAATAAGAACAAGATTATATCCTCTGACCGTTGATGTAGAAACACGGCACACCTGAAATCAACAACAAGAACAAGATCATATCCTCTGACCGTTGATGTAGAAACACAGCACACCTGAAATAAAGAACAAGAACAAGAACACAGTTATCGTCTGACCGTTGATATAGAAACACGGCACACCTGAAATCAACAACAAGAACAAGATCATATCCTCTGACCGTTGATGTAGAAACACGGCACACCTGAAATAAAGAACAAGAACACAAACACAGTTATCGTCTGACCGTTGATATAGAAACACGGCACACCTGAAATCAACAACAAGAACAAGATTATATCCTCTGACCGTCCGTTGATGTAGAAACACGGCACACCTGAAATAAAGAACAAGAATAAGAACAAGATTATATCCTCTGACCGTTGATGTAGAAACACGGCACACCTGAAATAAAGAACAAGAACAAGAACAAGATTATATCCTCTGACCGTTGATGTAGAAACACGGCACACCTTAAATAAAGAACAAGAATAAGAACAAGATTATATCCTCTGACCGTTGATGTAGAAACACGGCACACCTGAAATAAAGAACAAGAATAAGAACAAGATCATAATAAATTATCCTCTGACCGTTGATGTAGAAACACGGCACACCTGAAATAAAGAACAAGAACAAGAACAAGATCATATCCTCTGACCGTTGATGTAAAAACACGGCACACCTGAAATAAAGAACAAGAACAAGAACAAGATTATATCCTCTGACCGTTGATGTAGAAACACGGCACACCTGAAATAAAGAACAAGAACAAGAACAAGATTATATCCTCTGACCGTTGATGTAGAAACACGGCACACCTGAAATAAAGAACAAGAACAAGAACAAGATTATATCCTCTGACCGTTGATGTAGAAACACGGCACACCTGAAATAAAGAACAAGAACAAGATTATATCCTCTGACCGTTGATGTAGAAACACGGCACACCTGAAATAAAGAACAAGAATAAGAACAAGATCATATCCTCTGACCGTTGATGTAGAAACACGGCACACCTTAAATAAAGAACAAGAACAAGAACACAGTTATCGTCTGACCGTTGATATAGAAACACGGCACACCTGAAATCAACAACAAGAACAAGATCATATCCTCTGACCGTTGATGTAGAAACACGGCACACCTGAAATAAAGAACAAGAATAAGAACAAGATTATATCCTCTGACCGTTGATGTAGAAACACGGCACACCTTAAATAAAGAACAAGAACAAGAACAAGATTATATCCTCTGACCGTTGATGTAGAAACACGGCACACCTGAAATAAAGAACAAGAATAAGAACAAGATTATATCCTCTGACCGTTGATGTAGAAACACGACACACCTGAAATAAAGAACAAGAACAAGATTATATCCTCTGACAGTTGATGTAGAAACACGGCACACCTGAAATAAAGAACAAGAACAAGATTATATCCTCTGACCGTTGATGTAGAAACACGACACACCTGAAATAAAGAACAAGAACAAGATTATATCCTCTGACCGTTGATGTAGAAACACGGCACACCTGAAATAAAGAACAAGAACAAGATTATATCCTCTGACCGTTGATGTAGAAACACGGCACACCTGAAATAAAGAACAAGAATAAGAACAAGATCATATCCTCTGACCGTTGATGTAGAAACACGGCACACCTGAAATAAAGAACAAGAACAAGAACAAGATTATATCCTCTGACCGTTGATGTAGAAACACGGCACACCTGAAATAAAGAACAAGAATAAGAACAAGATCATAATAAATTATCCTCTGACCGTTGATGTAGAAACACGGCACACCTGAAATAAAGAACAAGAATAAGAACAAGATTATATCCTCTGACCGTTGATGTAGAAACACGGCACACCTGAAATAAAGAACAAGAATAAGAACAAGATCATAATAAATTATCCTCTGACCGTTGATGTAGAAACACGGCACACCTGAAATAAAGAACAAGAACACAGTTATCGTCTGACCGCTGATATAGAAACATGGCACACCTGAAATCAACAACAGGAACGAGATTATATCCTCTGACCGTTGATGTAGAAACGCGGCACACCTGAAATAAAGAACAAGAATAAGAACAAGATCATATCCTCTGACCGTTGATGTAGAAACACAGCACACCTGAAATAAAGAACAAGAACAAGAACACAGTTATCGTCTGACCGTTGATATAGAAACACGGCACACCTGAAATCAACAACAAGAACAAGATTATATCCTCTGACCGTTGATGTAGAAACACGGCACACCTTAAATAAAGAACAAGAATAAGAACAAGATCATATCCTCTGACCGTTGATGTAGAAACACGGCACACCTTAAATAAAGAACAAGAATAAGAACAAGATTATATCCTCTGACCATTGATGTAGAAACACGGCACACCTGAAATAAAGAACAAGAATAAGAACAAGATTATATCCTCTGACTGTTGATGTAGAAACACGACACACCTGAAATAAAGAACAAGAACAAGATTATATCCTCTGACAGTTGATGTAGAAACACGGCACACCTGAAATAAAGAACAAGAACAAGATTATATCCTCTGACCGTTGATGTAGAAACACGACACACCTGAAATAAAGAACAAGAACAAGATTATATCCTCTGACCGTTGATGTAGAAACACGGCACACCTTAAATAAAGAACAAGAATAAGAACAAGATCATATCCTCTGACCGTTGATGTAGAAACACGGCACACCTGAAATAAAGAACAAGAATAAGAACAAGATCATATCCTCTGACCGTTGATGTAGAAACACGGCACACCTGAAATAAAGAACAAGAATAAGAACAAGATCATATCCTCTGACCGTTGATGTAGAAACACGGCACACCTGAAATAAAGAACAAGAATAAGAACAAGATTATATCCTCTGACCGTTGATGTAGAAACACGGCACACCTGAAATAAAGAACAAGAATAAGAACAAGATCATAATAAATTATCCTCTGACCGTTGATGTAGAAACACGGCACACCTGAAATAAAGAACAAGAACACAGTTATCGTCTGACCGCTGATATAGAAACATGGCACACCTGAAATCAACAACAGGAACGAGATTATATCCTCTGACCGTTGATGTAGAAACGCGGCACACCTGAAATAAAGAACAAGAATAAGAACAAGATTATATCCTCTGACCGTTGATGTAGAAACACGGCACACCTGAAATAAAGAACAAGAATAAGAACAAGATCATAATAAATTATCCTCTGACCGTTGATGTAGAAACACGGCACACCTGAAATAAAGAACAAGAACACAAAATACACACTTTATTGTCAGTTGTAAAATGTATAGTGGACACTGAAAACATCGTTGAATGCCTGCACTGCTGTAGATCTGATTGGAAAAAGTATATTCTGCTGTATGTTGAAGCAAACTAATATCAGGCTTCTTTCTGTATCAGCACACAGTACACACAGTATATAGGCGGCACATTGCAATAGGTATACTTTTATACAATATTGTTCCTGTGTTGACATGATGAAACCAATATGACCGTAGCAATTATCACTGCACCATATGTCGTTGTGTACATACACATTCGTACGTGTGCCGTTATTGTCTAACTTTTTAGACTTGAAAGGCCATTGTTTTCACTGTTTCACTCTTTGTGGATGGAACATAACTTTCACGAGGCTCATGTTACAGCCTTTCGAATGAATTATAGTATGCTCCCAGAATCAACCACACACACATCTGTGTCTGTGTATTTCATTAAAAATAGTTTTATAAAAATTCGATATAGGGAAAAACGACACGTTTATGCATCCCAACTGATAGTGTTATCATAATACCCTATTCACCACACGACTTTTTCCTTGGCTATTTACACCCCCGGTATAGGGGTGTGTATAGGATTCGCTTGATGTGTTTGTTTGTTTGGGTGTGTGTTTGTGTTCGCATATAGATCTCAAGAATGAACGGACCGATCGTCACCAAACTTGGTGAACAGGTTCTATACATTCATGAGACGGTCCTTACAAAAATTGGGACCAGTCAAACACACGGTTAGGGAGTTATTGGTGGATTAAGATTCTACAAGGACTTATTAATGGTCAAAGGGAAATAACCTTCTCAGTTGGTGGCAGTGAGAATGGTTATTTCCCTTTGACCAACGGGGGTGTTTTTTCTACCTGGGAGGAATTTCTTGTTTGTGTAGCGTTTGAAGATTTATGCACTCTTTATTTATTAGCAGGATGTTTGCTGTGACCCTGATACACGTACATATGCACACGCACAGAACAGGCACTCACACACATTTTACACTCAGACACAGCGCACACTCGCAGAAACACACGGACTTATGGACAGAGAGAGAAGTAGACAGAATGACAGAGTTGTCCAGACAGGTAGACGGAAAGACAAAGACTGAGACAGACAGATAGACACACGCGCGTACGCATGTACGCGTTTGGGCGCACACACACACTTACACGACACACACACACACACACTCACACACACACACACACACACACACACACACACACACACACACACACACACACACACGCACATACACACACACACACACACATTACCGGTGACCCCTCTTTTGGTCCAGTCAGAGGCCGTCGCTCTGACGTCATTGAGATTGCTGTCCAGCGTGATGTAATGCTTGACGTCATCTGCATCCAGCCCGGCCTCCGTTGCTATAGTGAGCAGGTCGGATTTCGTCAGGCTCTTGCCTTCTGTCAGATTGGCCTGCAATGAGTCAATGTCAAGCAATAGACGAATTCAGAAATATAACTCTGTCGGGTTTGTATAGGATGTGAAAAAGTGATACTCTTACTTTTAGGAGGACAAACATTGCAGGGGACAATCCACTAGCAATAGACTAATTCCGAAAATCTTTCTTTCTTTATTTGGTGTTTAACGTCGTTTTCAACCACGAAGGTCATATCGCGACGGGGAAAGGGGGGAGAGGGGATAGAGCCACTTGTCAATTGTTTCTTGTTCACAAAAGCACTAATCAAAAATTTGCTCCAGGGGCTTGCAACGTAGTACAATATATTATTACCTTGCTGGGAGAATGCAAGTTTCCAGTACAAAGGACTTAACATTTCTTACATACTGCTTGACTAAAAATCTTTACAAAAATTGACTATATTCTATACAAGAAACACTTATAAACAAGGGTAAAATGAGAAACAGAATCCGTTAGTCGCCTCTTACGACATGCTGGGGAGCATCGGGTAAATTCTTCCCCCTAACCCGCGGGGGGTAATTCCGAAATATAATTCTGTCGGGTTTGTATAGGATGTGAAAAAGTGATACTCTTACTTTTAGGAGGACAAACATTGCAGGGGACAATCCACTAGCAATAGACTAATTCCGAAAATAACTCTGTTGGGTTTTGCTTGGGATGTGAAAGAGTATATCCTCGCTATTGGGGGTTCAAACTTTGCACGGGCCAATCTCTAGCCAGGGCTGTGTCTAAAACACGTGGACAAGGAGCACGTGTGCGTTTATTTGTCCCCGAAAAAGGGGTATTCACTCTTTCACAACCCATACAAACCTAACAGAGTTATTTCCGAACATGGGCTGTTAATGACGGATGAATGAGGCAAAAAGGGCCGTGAAAACTGGGAAAGGGTAATTTGGGGAAACAGTGATTAGGGAATTTGGTAATCGGGGTTTTGGTTTGGACCCTTAAAAATTCCCAGCAGGAAATTTGGCATATTGTACAATAGTTGGAATTCGTTGTATTTCAAATTCTTATTTGACAGAATAGATATATATATAGGGCTTATTGTGACGCGATACTGATGAGTTGTGCAGTCCATGTAGATACACTGCCGACATATATGGAGTGAAATCAGTCTCGGTACCGATCGAGTCTGCCATTTCAAAATCGCCATTTCCCATTTCGCCTTTTCCATCCCAATTTGCCGCCGTTTCCCGTTTGGCTTTCTGAACGTTTGCCTTCGCGATTTAGTTTCATACTGCCGTATAGTCACCCCTCCCCCCTTTTTTGTGTGTGTCGTAACAAGGATAAGTGGGGTTTTTTTGTTTTTTTTGTGTGTGTCGTAACAAGGATAAGTGTTTTTGTTTGTTTTTTTGTGTGTGTCGTAACAAGGATAAGTGTTTTTTGTTTGTTTTTTTGTGTGTGTCGTAACAAGGATAAGTGTTTTTGTTTGTTTTTTTGTGTGTCGTAACAAGGATAAGTGTTTTTTGTTTGTTTTTTTGTGTGTGTCGTAACAAGGATAAGTGTTTTTGTTTGTTTTTTTGTGTGTGTCGTAACAAGGATAAGTGTTTTTGTTTGTTTTTTTGTGTGTGTCGTAACAAGGATAAGTGTTTTTGTTTGTTTTTTTGTGTGTGTCGTAACAAGGATAAGTGTTTTTTTTTTTTTTTTTGTGTGTGTCGTAACAAGGATAAGTGTTTTTTTTTTTGTTTTTTTGTGTGTGTCGTAACAAGGATAAGTGTTTTTGTTTGTTTTTTTTTGTGTGTCGTAACAAGGATAAGTGTTTTTTTTTGTTTTTTTGTGTGTGTCGTAACAAGGATAAGTGTTTTTTTTTTTTTTTTTTTTGTGTGTCGTAACAAGGATAAGTGTTTTTGTTTTTTTTTTTTGTGTGTGTCGTAACAAGGATAAGTGTTTTTTGTTTGTTTTTTTGTGTGTGTCGTAACAAGGATAAGTTTTTTTTTTTTTTTTGTGTGTCGTAACAAGGATAAGTGTGTTTTTTTTTTTTTTTTTTGTGTGTGTCGTAACAGCAGTGTTTTTTTGTTTGTTTTTTTTGCAAATTTGTTCCCTTTGTATTTCAATGTACTATCCTCCGATTTTACAAAAAGTGGAAAACGTTTAAACGCTAACAGCACCATTCAAACAGACCATGAAGATTCGTTCCACAACGGAGCTCTGCAGAGACGGATGTCCGGCGGTGTCCAGTGTTCCGGCCAGCCTGACCAGAGCATGGCTTTGTGCTGTGCACGGAATGAGCGGCGAGGAAAATGTCAGGTCCAGTCCAACTTCATCCCCTGCCCTCTTGGCTCGCTTCTGTCTGCGCAGAAAAAGAGGTGGGGTGGGGGTGAAACTAAACAAGGTGGTGATGTGGAGAAACTTGAACACTACAGCGTCGAAATGGTACAAGAGACACACTGTCAGCTGGAACAACAACACACCAAGAAAGGTTAGTTTATGGAAAGTTTGATTTAGAGAAAATGAAAGTTGTCAGATAGGTCCGAGAGCGGGGAGGGGGGGGGGGGATGTAGACAGCTGGCTGCAAGCTGCTAGAAGAGACCTGAAATGGGCTAGGGACCGGGTTGGGTCGTCTTGGGTCAGTGCTGAAATGGTTACTTTATTGGTTGTTGGCCGAACGGACACCCGGGCTTCATATTTTTGCATGCATGTATTCGTGTTTCCAAGGCCTGAGGCTTTCGCTGTGACCCTGGGATCTTTATTGTGCGCATGCGTGCACACGGGGGTGTTCGGACACCGAGGAGAGTCTGCACAAAGTTGACTCTGGGACACACATCCCGCGCCGAACTTGGGGGTTGAACCCACGCTGAAAGTGACAACCGGTTTTAATAATAATGCAAACTTTTATAGCGCTATTCTAGAAAAATGTCTACTCTTAGCGCTTTACAATACATACATCGACCAAGCATACTATACACGCACAGGCAAAGAAACCGACCAAACATAACCAACAAACTATACATGCACAGGCAAAGAAAACGACCAAACATACAATACACGCACAGGCAAAGATAACGACCAAACATAAGCAAACATACTATGACCAAACATAACCAACATACTATACGCGCGCAGACAAAGAGAACAATCAGCACATGTAATAATTACTGACAACTAATAATGCAGGCATACAGTGACAGTCCAATACACAGCCTAAGCACAAGAACCACAGTAGGCTTCTATATAAAAACGTGTCAACAGTACTATTTACACACACACAAACAGTGCTGACACAAAGCGCAGAAAATATATATACACGTTATTTTAGGCACTAGGTAGGGGGTGAGGTGGGGCGGGATGGGGTGGGTGGGGAGATGCTGGAGGGAAGCCAGCGCCTCTGCCGACTGGGCAAACTCCCCACCCAATATGTTGGGGTCAAGCGTTCTCAAAAAAGGAGTTATTATATTATGCGGAAACAGTCTCCCAGCGGCACTTGGGAGAATAGGAAGTGACTGCGGGAAAAACCTTCAGTATCCCAGCTCGTAGCACACACACACACACACACATGACAAACACACTGACACGCATACTGGCACTCACACACACTACGGCACGCACGTACGCACCGGCCGCAGGCACACACACACTGGCAAAACACAAAATAACAGAAAGTTAACGGTGTATGGCAGTTGAGTTGCAATTATAACACACACAAAAGAAACCAGTTACGCCTTTGTTCTTGAAGTTGAACAAACATTAGAAATTATCGGGAAAAACTTGAGGTAACAGCCAATGAAAAGTAAACACGGCCGCATCAAACAAAAACTGAAAGAGAAAAATCGATAACGAGCGCCTGTGCACGCGCTTTCACTTTCAAGTGTGTAAACAAACCCGCGACACCCGACTAAAAAAACGCAAGTATTTCGCACTTATTCCCTGACTCATCATATCTCGTCCTTTTTGTTTGTACTCACTCTGTTTTTTTTTTAGCGGGGCTCACATCCTCGTCTTCCACAGGAATGCCTTGAACTGGAATGTCGGGTCTGAGAAGATACGGGCTCCATCGAACATGGAACTGGAAACGATCCGAGAGACTTTCCATCGCTTTCTCCAGTTTTCTCTTCCCTATCCAGCACCAAGGGCAAACCAGGTCACCTACAACTTCCACACTCACAACCGGTTTATTTGCCTCCATTTTCTTTTTCAGTGCAGTTTTTTGTCTACACAACTGTCAGTGTTTCTCTTCTCCTCTACTGTGTACACATTATCACTGCAGTGATGTCTGCTGTATGGCAGTTTCAGTGCTATCGCAGTGCTGTCGATCAATGTGTCGTCTGCTTCACTGCAAGCGGAAGTTCCTTTCCAAGGGGAGTAATATCGATGAGTATGTGATATTTTTAATTACTGAATTGTGTCCCTTTACACGATGCTTCAGTGTGTGTGTGTGTGTGTGTGTGTGTGTGTGTGTGTGTGTGTGTGTGGGTGTGTGTCTGCTTGTGCTTGTGCATGTGTGTGTGCGTGTGTGCGGTTGTGTGTGCCTAGTTGAGTGTAATGCCTTTTTAGTAACAATAGTTGTCATATACAGTCGGGCCCGCTTAGTAATGAGCGCTCGGGGACCAAATATTTTACTCCTTATAACCGAGGTTCCTTATTCAGAGCTTTCGGATATAAGGAGTAACCCAAGCCCAACTACCGTATAAGCGGGCTTCTGCATTTTAGTAGTGTCAGTATTAGCAATTCTTCTTCTTCTTCTTCTTCTTCTTCTTCTTCTTCTTCTCTCTCTCTCTCTCTCTCTCTCTCTCTCTCTCTCTCCGTCTCTCTCTCTCTCTCTCCGTCTCTCTCTCTCTTTCTCCTTTCTCTCTCTCTCTCTCTCTCTCTCTCTCTCTCTCTCTCTCTCTCTCTCTCTCTCTCTCTCGCTCTCTCTCTCTCTTTCTCTCGCACAGCGGATTGAAAATCAATGCCCCTCAGGCTCATGTCTATGGAACAACAGTAATTTGTTCCTCTCTGTTCAGACTGACATTTTCACTTCTGCATCCAGATCGAAGGTAGCGCATTTAACGATGAACGGAAGTTTCCGCGAAAGCAAAGGTGGATATTTCTTCCCTAACAGGATTAATTGATGAAATAATTCGACCTACTTTCGGTTTGAAGCCGGTGGAAGAAAATGTAAGTTTTACGCCCTCATGGCAAAGCCATCAGGGGCATGTTACACGGGAAAACCCGGCTTTGTATAAGAATTAAAAATAAAAATGCGGGGGGGGGGGGGGGGGGGATGTAGACAGCTGGCTGCCAGCTGCTAGAGGAGACCTGAAATGGGCTAGGGACCGGGTTGGGTCGTCTTGGGTCGAGCCAGTGCTGAAATAGTTACTTTATTGGTTGTTGGCCGAACGGACACCCGGGCTTCATATTTTTGCATGCATGTATTCGTGTTTCCAAGGCCTGAGGCTTTCGCTGTGACCCTGGGATCTTTATCGTGCGCATGCGTGCACACGGGGATGTTCGGACACCGAGAAGAGTCTATGTCTGCACAAAGTTGACTCTGGGACACACATCCCGCGCCGAACTTGGGGGTTGAACCCACGCTGAAAGTGACAACCGGTTTTAAAGCCAGCGCCTCTACCGACTGGGCAAATTCCCCACCCAATATGTTGGGGTCAAGAAGTTTCATGGAGGGCGGGGGGTAAGGAGTAACACATAGTGTTTTGCTCAGAACATTCCCACCCAAGCAGAGCCGGGCTAGGGGTACGCATTACCGTGAAGCTGGCAGTCATTGCTACCAAATGTTGTCTGTGTCTACCACTCGGTGGTGACTTAATGTGGGTCTATGTAAGCAGATGCCAGCGCAAGCAATCTGATGCAGAGTCAGGAGGCGATTTGGTACAAGAGAACCTTAGAGGCCACAGCCTCGGCCGTCCAAGGGATCTGTGTGTCTGGAGGCACATTTGGTTTCTGAGGTTCAAGCGGAGCTGTTGCCTCTGCTCCCAAGTTCCCGTGTCTGGAGGCGTTTTTGGTATGGAAGCAAACCTGTATGTTGGGGCCTCTGCCTTTCAGGATGCCAGGACTACAAAATGTGTGTCTTGAGACACATTTAGCGTAAGATTCCAGAAATGGATCTGTGCTGTGCTGGGTCTGCTGCAAGCACACTAGAACCAGCTCGCAACAGTTGAGGTGAACAGATTGGTGACCAAGACCATCATCATCGGTTTCTCTCCGAGTGATGGGTGTGGGCGGAGAAAGTCTCCCAGACTTTGAAGCCGGTGCTATTGGCACTCCTTATAACCAGACTCAGGGCCGGTTTGGGGCCTAATTTGTCACTCCTAATAAGAGAAGTATCGTATAACCGAGCTCCTTCTAAGCGAGTTTTCGTAAGTCATAACAAAGAACAATGTAATTCGGGGATGATTTTTTTTCCTTATAAAAGAGGTTCCTTATAACCGAGCTCCTTATAAGCGGGTCCGACTGTATTTATATTGAGACAGGTAGTATGCTTTTTGAGCGGACAAAACATAGAGCAGATATCAGACATTCAAGCAGTGTCAATGATATACACATTAACACAGAAGAAGCAGTGTTTCAAAATGGGGCTAAGTTCAAGGATTTTGTTGAAATTTGTAAGCTGAGTTGAAAGAAATATGGTCAGTTTAAAATGTATAACTTTGAGTATTTTCGTTAGCTGTAGGGAATGATATGCTTTTCTTAATTTTCTTTATTTTTCGTTTTGTCACTGACACGCATTACGTTTGAATGAATGCGAGTGTATGAATAGTTCTAAAGTTAGCATTGGCACAAAATGGTCAACTAAACACGCAATTCAAACTCATGGAGAAGATAATTGTTCGTTTCTAATGCATCCGTTATCTTCTTTTTTTTTTCTCCTTTTATTATCTGTGCCGATTTTGTGATCAGTGTCTGGCGACATATTTCTAAGGGAAGTAATAGAGGTGAGACTAGGACATGTTGATTTGCTGAATTGTTTCCCTTTAATCGTGGCTGCCTTGGGACTACCATTTTTTCATGAAATTTTACTGCTTCTCTCCAGACCTCCATCCTGCTTCCATCATAAATAACACCTGTGTCAAGGTGTAAAATTAATTCCGCAAAAGCAGAAATAACACACGATCTATAAACTGCAACCGAAGGTACGCCATCACTGCTTATTTACTCAGTCGTTATCAATGCTATTTTGGCCAGAGGGGGCAAGAAAATGTCCACAAACGTGCAAAAACATGCACACAAAAAATGCCCAAGCATAATTCTATGTTGTTGATTTGTCACTGTCATCCTTTTCCTTGCAATAAAGTCAGATATAACATGGCTCTGCTCACCATGTAAGATCTGGACATGCTTTCAGATGGAAAAGGCTACCCCTCCACTTTGTCACATACCAAAATTAAACAGCCTGGGTGCTCTCTTAGAACAGCTTGTTACTTTTTTAAAAGTCACTATATTGACTTTAAACAAATTAATTCATCGCAAAATCCAACTCACGTGATGCAGCAAGCAGTCAGGGAGTTGAGTTTTGGTATGTGACCAAATGGAAGGATGGTCTTATCCCATGTAAACGCCTGGCCAGATCTGATGACGATCTGAACTAGTTTTCCGAGGAGTGTACAGTGCCTTTAAAGTAAAGACCAGCTAGGCGATGTTCTTCGGCCGGTTGTTCTATGATGTGTGTTCTCTGTAAACATCAGTCATGTGACACCAGTACTTACTGACAATTGTCATTATAATGCATTCCACTGATTTAAATAAAATCTTCTTTTTTTTTTTTTTAGTCTGCGGAACATTGTCTGTTTCGGATAACCAATCAGCAACGACACATATGATATAAGACAAAACACAGAATGAACACACGCACCGACACATGCACATCGCGAGCACACACGACGCACACACACACACACACACACACACACACACACACACACAGACACACAGCCTGAGACACACACACAGAGACACACAGACACACACACACACACACACACGAAAGTAAAAGTCAAGTTAATGATAATCAATTTATTTCAGATTCATGGTACACAGAACGGGTATAAAAAAAGTAAGAAATACGACTGGCGCTCCACATGCATCAAACACTACAAGCATAATTGGTTGGCGTGGTAACAGGTGCAATGATTCACACAGTGAATCAAGCCCAGCATCTGCTTCACTTGGAAATATGACGATAGAAACATGGCATTTGTGCAAATGAAAAATGTACATTGTTTCATGTTTCAAAGAATAACATAACAACACGCCCCAGACGCACACGTATGCTCCTACACGCCCGCGCACAAGCGTGCAAGCACAAACGCACATACACACATGCACGCACGCACGCATGCGCACACACACACACACGCACATGATACACACACACACACACGCACATGATACACACACACACACACACACACACACACACACACACACACACACTGTCATAAAGCAGTGCAACATCATCAATAGTTCATAATGTGATTATGCTCTTTGAGCGAGTTGATTTGAACATGTAACGGATATCATTTGATATGAGATTCATTCAGTCATATCACACTGGTAGCTTCAAACCAAATGAGTAGTAACAGCACCGAGCAGCAAGAATTTTGTTTTAATTTACGTTTTCAGTTTGCTGTGCTTTTCCTTAGACCGGTCAACATGCGAGCAAATAATCAACAGCTCTGCATAACAGCAACAAAAATTGAAACAAATCCACCATCTCCCCCCCCCCCCCCCCCCACTCTAACACCGACCCCTTCCCAAAGCTCCATCTGATTAAAAATGAAAATAGTCGAGAGTATTTGATTACGATTTTTTACAAACCGAAAAAAAATAAAAGAAATAAGTTAGATTCTATAGCAAATTGAGTGGCAGTTTTTTGGTGAATGTGAAATGGCGTTATTATGGAAAACGAGCTCATTCATACGCGCATATTTTTCGATGATTTGAAATAAATTGCCGTTGAATTTTAGCAAAGAGAGAGAGATATCAGAATCAGAATGTTTTATTCGCGGAAACAATTGTTTTTAGCGAAAGGGTGTTGTGGGGTTGGGAAAGAGAGAGATAGAGATAGAGAGAGAGAGAGAGAGAGAGAGAGAGAGAGAGAGAGAGAGAGAGAGAGAGAGAGAGAGAGGGGGGGGGGAGAGAGGGAGTCCTATCTTTATCTCGAAGCTGAATCTTTCATACAGCATAAACATCTGGATGGTTTTTTTTTAAATAACAAAAAGCTTCCACAAATACTTGACTTGAAGGCACATTAAACATATATACAGACAACACAAATATAATGCACAGTCAGGTACCACTTGGTGAATTATACACGTAATATTATATCCGAAGAATGAGTAATTCAGTCATCGATACACATGGATTATTCTCTTCAAGGTGTTGAGTTGGTGGAGAAAGTGGGGGGAGGGGGGGGGGGGGGGGGGAGGGCGGGGGGGGGGGGGGGGGGGGGGGGGGGTTATAGGAAAAGGGGGTGTGGGGGGGGGGATAGTATTAGATGGGACACTTCGTTGTTAGAAAAATAATGACATTTTTGTCACATTCCATACCGTGTAAACTAAGCGGGGGTAAAGGGGAAATATGAATGGTGTGGGACAGAAGTCAAGGTGAAGAATTATGGCACACCATTCGTTAATACTTCCCGGTTTTCTCTTCGATTCGGAGTTTCCCTCAAGTTTTGACTTTACAATCCAACCACACCGCATAATCCCAACAGAAACTTTTAATCTAGGATCAGCAGTAAAATATTCCGGTCGTCAGAAATGAATCAACATAGGAAGACACTGCATTTCATGGGCAGGATCAAGATATTAATGACTCATCAAAACAACAAAATACAAATGACGAGGATAATTTGTTTATTATGTAATCATTACTACTTAACGCATGAAAAGTTAGTCTGGTGTTAACATGCAAAAATCATTCACTTTGCTCCGTCCACATGTAGCACATTTCATTCAACTGAAAGTTTAAAAGGCATGCACATCACACGAATCCTCTTTGTCTTAAAACTCGAAAAGACTAGACTGTCACTCTAGGTTCCACTAGAATGTTGTTAGTCATCGTAAAGAAACCGGCAGCGCTGATCTCTATTTCTTCGCAGCTTTCCGAACATACTAGAATTGGTGTCCATCGCCTTATTTTCATTACTTTACTATCCCATTGTTGGGAAATTCTGGCCGTTTCCTTCCAATGTGCTGTGTTTCCCGAAATCATTCAACACCGAAAGACGTAGAACCTAGTTGGATTCTAATTTATAACTTATACATATACAACTGGCATAAAACAGCAGTTGAAAATGTATTTACTTTGGCGATACAGCAGTCGTTCATTTCAGCAATATCGTCATGGCGGCGATAGGAGAAAAACGCATGTATTGTGCACGTCTCGCGCACATTGTCATCGTGACTGCAATCCAGGCACTACACCACTTCCCTTGACGTTAACACTTTCAAAGCAAGCGTTTTTAACGTGACTGCAATCCAGGCACTACACCACTTCCCTTGACGTTAACACTTTCAAAGCAAGCGTTTTTAACGTGGGCATCTTCCTCGAGCATTTGACAGCAAGAGTTAACTTGATGTTAACATCGTCTGAACGAACAATTCAGTGAAAGCATAGTTCAGGCATTGCAAGCGGAGTTCCCTTGCCACCAATAGACGGCGAACGACTCAGTGCGAGCCTGTACGAGCGTGTAGTTTAGGCATTACAAGATGTTACTTTACGTTCAAGCTTTGTGAACAGAGCTAGTTCAGGCATCGCAAGAGTTCCCAATACGCGATGAACGATTCAGTGCGAACGGGTAGTTCAGGCGTTGCAAGACTGAGTATCTTGGACGCCAAAAACTCCCGCACGAACGACTGATTCGATCAACACAAGCATATAGTCCTCCAATAGCAAGGAGAGATGGTATCACGTGACCTGTACTTGCGGCCGGCTGGGTAGGGCAAGGATCTTGAGCGCATCGTCGTAGGATGGGGGCGGGGTGGGCACAGGGTCCGGGTAGATGACCGCCATCAGGTCAAAGATGGACAAGTGCATACCCAGGAACCGTCTACCCGAGGAAGGCTGCACAGCGGGGGCGGAGTGAGAGGGGGGAGGGGGACTCATGTCAATGGTTGTGTCGGACCCCGCGGGCAGTACGACAGTCACGTGGTTCGACCTCCCCCCGTGTCCTGGCCAATCGTAAGGCGGGGGAGGGTCGTGGTGGATCACGTGACCGTCGGAAATGGTGGACGGGGGCAGCAGAGCTTCCGTGGAGGTGTTGGAGGTGGTGGAGTCGGACGACGTCGTTGAAGTCCGCCTGATTTCCGACAACGGTGACACTGCTGCAGCCCCGCTGGCGGAGATGGACGGCGGAGGATAGTACGCTATGAGGGCCGAGACGGGAAGACTGTCCGAGGCGACCGGAGACGACGAAGAGGAGGCGGACGACAACGACGACGACGACGATGACGTCAACGCTGTCGACACCCCGTGGATCCCCGCTCTCTCTCCGACCAGCCTCTCCCCGCTGCCTCGTCGGTGGTCATCCGTCCCCAGACCGCTGTCCAGGGAAGAGGTGGACGTGACGGAGACAGTCTCCCCAGCTCCCCCGAACAGCTCCTCATAGGCCGGAGGGGCATCCGCGTGTCCAGCGGCCTCTTCAGCCCTCGATCCTTCCTCGGCGGCTTGACGGGATTGTTGCAGTCGCCTTCTCTCCTCGCGCTTGGATTTGCGCAGCTGAACGATCAGCACGCACACCAGGGGGAGGACCACTGAGCCACCTGCCGCCATGGCGATGAAGCCGCCGTTCGAGCCCAGGCCTTCGTGTCGGCTGTCTCTCCCTGCGTTGCTCTCGTTGTCTGTAACACACAGCAGTGATAGATGTGAGACATTTGCTTTGATTGCAGACACACACAGACAGACACAGATAGATACATACAGACAGACAGACAGACAGATAGACAGACAGCCACC
>NC_090257.1:28043234-28045734 GCF_037325665.1 Littorina saxatilis
TTCTCTCGTCTCTCTTGCTCGCTCTCTCTCTCTCCCTCCCTCTCTATCTCTCTCTTACTCTCGTCTGTCTCTGTCTCTCTCTCCCTCTTCTCTCTCTCTCTCTCTCTCTCTCTCTCTCTCACTCACTCACTCTCGCTATTATTATTTTTCCAGAATCGTTTACCACGCGAAGGACCGCACTGTGCCTCTGAACACCACTAAATTCAATTTCACCTTAAAGATCTGCAAACTCAGGGAAATAACCAAGCTCCATCAAACCACCAAAAAACAAAAGCAGCTCGGTAGGTGACCGTAAATGGCCTACGTGCCATGGATATTACGGGCGCCATAAAAAGAAGCAAAGGCTGCATTCAGACCGCAAACATCAAGACGGAAACAGGGGTTCGCTACCTGTTCACATTGACGGAAAAGAAACGCGGATGGGTTTGCTTAGGATCAACAGAGAGTTTGGGGAGACTACACACCGCCCTTACACTCATTCCTGTCACTCTGACACGGCACCTTTTTTACCTTTTGTTTTTTGTTTTGTTTATTTTTTGGAGGGGGAGGGCGGTGTGTGTGTGTGTGTGTGTGTGTGGGGGGGGGGGGGGCTAAATGGACAAGGAGCGCTGGGGAAATGAAATTTACGGTGCACGAATGTTGTGCGGAGTTGGCAGTTAGCAACACACCGATGTTTCTTTTAAATCGCCGAAAATGTTGCCATTATTTTGGCAGAGCTGCCAAACCTTTTCCACGGCGGACAAAATAGGTTACGCAAGGAACTGCTTGGACGTTTTCGAAAATGGTCGACACTATTGTGGTCTTATCGGCAAACTTGACAAAAAAATACATCCTTTAGGCCAAAAAAAAAATTAGGTGTGGTTACGGTAACATACCCCCCCCCCCCCCAAAAAAAAAAAAGGGTAGGAAGGTAGGCAATCACTTTTTTTTTTTAAACTTTTTTTTCTAATGTGTACAAATTAAACCTACTTGACAGGGAAATAAGTGTGCGACTCGGGCGCTTTCGCTTTCATTGCGTTTTCTGCACTCGTTTTCTTGGTTTTTGTGGTTTTTTTTTGACAAATGTAATAAAAAGTTATAGGGTCGGCCCTTAAAAATAGGGTAGGTCGGGTTACCGTAACCACACCTATTTTTTTTTTAGGCCTTACCACCATATCCCTGTAGGCCTTCGTTAATTCAGCCCGAAGTTGACTTCACAAAGACTTTTACCGAAAACTCAGTGCCAAAGGTTCGTGGAGCGAGCCTCTTGACGAAGACCTCGCGAAGGCGACTTTGCCCAATTAATATCAAGCTGAACGGTGATAGAAACGAAAAGGAAACGGGGGTTGCGAGGGGGGGGGGGCGTTGGGGTGGGGGTGGGGGGCTTAGATGAGGATGTTTGGCAGAAAGGAACGTAGATGCTGACACAGAAAAAAGAACTGCAATTGGGGATGTTTGGTTGCTTTCAACCCCTGTCAAGCTCGGCGTCCGCCCAGTGAGTTAGAAGAAGAGACACAAGGCTGTTTGTTTGTTTGTTTGTTTGTTTGTTTGTTTGTTTGTTTGTTTGTTTGTTTGTTTGTTTGTTTGTTTGTTTGTTTGTTTGTTTGCTTAACGCCCAGCCGACCACGAAGGGCCATATCAGGGCGGTGCTGCTTTGACATATAACGTGCGCCACACACAAGACAGAAGTCGCAGCACAGGCTTCATGTCTCACCCAGTCACATTATTCTGACACCGGACCAACCAGTCCTAGCACTAACCCCATAATGCCAGACGCCAGGCGGATCAGCCACTAGATTGCCAATTTTAAAGTCTTAGGTATGACCCGGCCGGGGTTCGAACCCACGACCTCCCGATCACGGGGCGGACGCCTTACCACTAGGCCAACCGTGCCGAGACACAAGGGTAACAGGAATGAACGGAACAAGCGGAAGAGAAGACGGGGAAAAAAAGACAGTAGGAAACATAATGGAGACATGATCCGACACAATTATCAGCAATTGATGATCAATGTAGATGAGTATGCTCCAATACATAGACTTATAAGCTGAATCTGCAAATGCAGTTTCACCACATGTCTTAGAACACACATGTATATAAGCAAGGCACAGGGATAAATAAACAGACCAGACCTATTGTTTTCATGCTGAGTTGTGAAAAAGTATTAGTCATGAATATTCCGTAGAAAGGTTTCAACTGAACTTAACTTGTCTGAAACAGAGTAGACAACGGATAAGACTAGAGGAACTCCGAAAATTACTTTGTCGGGTTTACATAGGTTGTTTACATACTCTCTCTCTCTCTCGCTGTCTGTCTAACTGTGTGTCTGTCAGTCTGCCTGTCTCTCTCTCTCTCTCTCTCTCTCTCTCTCTCTCTCTCTCTCTCTCTCTCTCTCTCTCTCTCTCTCTCTCGCTGTCTGTCTAACTGTGTGTCTGTCAGTCTGCCTGTCTCTCTCTCTCTCTCTCTCTCTCTCTCTCTCTCTCTCTCTCTCTCTCTCTCTCTCTGCAAATGAAGTCTCTCT
>NC_090257.1:28053234-28055734 GCF_037325665.1 Littorina saxatilis
CGAAAATGATATCAGCATTTTATTTTGGGTAGGCGAGTAATTGTAGGTGGACAGTGGAATGCTGTGAGGGTGGGGGAGGGGGTAGGGGTTGAGGGATAGGGGCTTTAACCTTTGGGATTGTTAAATGAATGATAGTAATATAAAATTACAAATAAACGAAATGAATGAATAAATAGACCTATACACAAACAATCAAAGGAAAAGAGATCACTGCACCGCGTGCGAGCATGAAAAAAGTCTTTTTTGACAGAAACAAATTAATGAAACGATTTAACATAAAAGGGGCGGGGGGGGCGGGGGGGGGGGGGGGGGGGCAGGAGTGGAATTACAGGCATTTACTTGTAACCAGTCAGGAAATGAAAACAGCGAAGGAAGAAAGAAACAACGGGCGGAGAGAATGAAGAAAAGACAAAAAGGAAGAAGAGAAAGAAAAGAATAAAGAAAGGAAAACAGAACGAGACAGAATGAACGACAAAAGATAGACAGACAGAAGGGAAGGAAGGATGACAGGAAGAGGAGCAACATTTCAATAATGTCATGAAATGACTTAAAAAAAAGCAAACATAATTTTAAAAACAGAAGACAAAAAAAGAAAATTAGTGCAATAAAACCCACACTAATATATTCCTTGAAAAGAAAATCAAGGTGAGAAAAAAGAACGAAATAGAAGTTTTGCTTATAACAAAAAACGAGACCAAAAGACAAAAGATATAAAAACTTACCGGCTGTAACTGTCTGCAAAATGAGCGATGATATCAAAATCCCAATAGAAGTCCACATGATTATTTTGGCCATTGAGTCAAACGTATTTCACAGTGTTTTACTCGCTCAAATCGATCAGTTTTCCTCTGTCACCACCAAAGTCCAAATGTTAATTTTACCCGGAAATTAAACTTATATAATAATGTCCTCAGGTGTGAATTACACAAGCTTCTCCGCTCTAGAGGGAACCAGTTCCAAATTCTTTCAAGCGTCTTGAATGTCCGTGAACCCGCCTGTCGTCTGTACCGGTTGGCGGGTTGCATTCAATTGTCCCTTCTCCGTTACAGCTGAAGAGTTTTGTAAGGCGCGAGCGTTGCAGACGACACAACCTCACTGCGCGCGGAGCTAAAAATAGCTCGCTCACCCAGTTTCTCTGTGTCGCCCGCAGCCGGGGTTTTGTGTGTGACCAACAGAGGTTCTGTGAAAACCCGAACCGACTTTTTTTTTTTCGTCGCCGGCTCGGTTGTTCTTACCTGAAAGGGGCAAAGTACAGAAGGGATTTATCTTTTTCCTGATGGGCTACACGCACGCAGGTATGCATGCGTCCACACAAATAAGCAAAGGTATGCATTTGTGGAGATAACAATTTTCCGACATAAGAAAAACAAAACTCAGACAAACAAAACAAAAACAAAGCGAAAATAAACACACACAAATACTTAAACAATCAATCAATATGAGGCTTATATCGCGCGTATTCCGTGGGTACAGTTCTAAGCGCAGGGATTTATTTATTTTTTTTATTTCTATTTTATGCAATTTATATCGCGCACATATTCAAGGCGCAGGGATTTATTTATGCCGTGTGAGATGGAATTTTTTTTACACAATACATCACGCGTTCACATCGGCCAGCAGATCGCAGCCATTTCGGCGCATATCCTACTTTTCACGGCCTATTATTCCAAGTCACACGGGTATTTTGGTGGACATTTTTATCTATGCCTATACAATTTTGCCAGGAAAGACCCTTTTGTCAATCGTGGGATCTTTAACGTGCACACCCCAATGTAGTGTACACAAACAACCTAACAAACAAACACGAAAAACTGAACAAACAAACAAAGAAAGTGAACACCGAAAAAAACATGCGGAAACAAACTGTCATATATTTGCCTTGCATAACCAAAACTTCCTAGTAATAATCTGTGCATAGTCACATAATTAAATTAAATGATTTATTGCAGACAGTCTGACTGAAGAACATTTGCTTTTAATTTCAAAAGTTGCTGTGCAGACCTGAATTTATGTGCCCAGCATACAAGTCCTGAAAGACAGGTTCTGAGAGAGAGAAAGAGGGGGAGGGGGAGAGAGGGAGGGAGAGAGGGAGGGAGAGAGGGAGATAAAAAGAGAGAGAGACAGAGAGAGAGACAGACAGACAGACAGACATACAGACACAGACAGAGAGAGAGAGAGAGAGAGAGAGAGAGAGAGAGAGAGAGAGAGAGAGAGAGAGAGAGAGAAAGGAGGGAGGGAGGGAGGGAGGGAGGGAGGGAGGAAGAGATAGGTAGAACGAGAGAGAGAGAGGGAGAGAGAGAGAGAGAGAGAGGAGGGAGGGAGGGAGGGAGGGAGGGAGGGAGGAAGAGATAGGTAGAACGAGAGAGAGAGAGAGAGAGAGAGAGAGAGAGAGAGAGAGAGAGAGAGAGAGAGAGAGAGATCTTGCATTGAGGTAATATCCCTGACATAAAACCGATAACAGGTATCGTAACACCATGAAGTACTTTGTACTTTCACAAAA
>NC_090257.1:28060734-28068234 GCF_037325665.1 Littorina saxatilis
CGGTAATGGAACCTCAACCCATCAGTAACGGAACGCTTGGATCGTTAAAGGAACTTAAAACAACGGTAACGCAACGGTAGCGCTCTCACACACTGAGTTGTCATACCCGCATTCCACACATCTGTTCTAGGTCCCGTTCCCTTACCGACCACGGACGGCTGCCACTATGGTCAGACGCTGCTGAAAGATGCCAAAAAACGGCCGTTTGCGCAGCGTTACATTGTTGTGGCAGCAGTCCTTGGTTGGTACGGGAACGGGACAAAGAACGGTTTTGTGGAATGGGGGTATAACTTTTGACATCGACAAACTGAAGAATGAACAGATCTATGAGGTAACCGTCTCAATGGTCCAGGCTCAGGAAACAAAGAGTATATAATTATGGCCTGGGGCGATTGTAGCTTCCCTTCTTCGTGTCCGATAGACAAGGACAATAAAATTAATAGTAGAGCATAGTGCAATTTCATGTTCGCATCTTCTCCACAGAAAGCTATAACCCAAAGACTGAAGACCAAAGTGCTTTACCCCACTTCTGAGCCGAATCACCCCCCTCCTGCTAGGTACACGTGCACTCAAGTTAACCTCTGCTTTGACCTGTGTGCCAGGAGTCGGATGAGAGAGAGAGAGAGAGAGAGAGAGAGAGAGAGAGAGAGAGACACACACACACACACACACATAGACAGAGACAGACATAGAAAGACAGAAGCGGAGAGACTCAGAGGGAGACACAGACAAAGACATACATACAGAGAGAGAGAGAGAGAGAGAGAGAGAGAGAGAGAGAGAGAGAGAGAGAGAGAGAGAGAGAGAGAGAGAGAGAGAGAGAGAAAGAGAGAGAGAGAGAGAGAGAGAGAGAGAGAGAGAGAGAGAGAGAGAGAGAGAGAGAGAGAACTGTAACTGATCTCGTGAGAACGGTACCAAAACGAGACATGTCACCTCTCCGAATGCATTGCAATAGATGACCGCTCCTGCGACCATCAATGAAGGGAAAATGCATTTCCTGACCCTACACTCATACAGCGGCCAGACACTGAGAGGACGCACACATAATAATTATGTAGATTGTAAGACACGCAGACAGTCAGGGGAGACTGAAGAGATAGACGAGGTTGAAGAAAGAGGAGAGGGAGAAAAACAAGAACAAGGCGAGCGAGAAAGAGAGAGAGAGAGAGAGAGAGAGAGAGAGAGAGAGAGAGAGAGAGAGAGAGGGAGAGGGAGAGAGAGAGAGTAAGAGAGAGGGAGAGAGAGAGAGAGAGATAGAGGGAGAGAGAGAGAGAGAGAGAGAGAGGGAGAGAGAGAGAGAGAGAGAGAGAACTCAGAACTCAGAACTCAGAACTTTATTACATAAGGATAAAGGTTTTAGGCTTAGCCTAATCTTCCAACCTGTCCTTGGAACATATACAGAGAATAATTGTAAACAAAAACAAAGACTGCGCACATACCTCATCAAAGTATTAAACTAATAAAACATCAAAATAATGGTCGAGTATAAACATACAAAATATTGGACTCACAAAGTCATATAAAACAAAAACAAATACAAACAAACGTAAATGTTTTTTACATTTCTTAAAAAAGTACAGCAATGTATTGCCGAACAGGGCCATATATACAGGCAGCTAAAGTTTCAAGAAGAAGGGGGAGGGGGACGAGGGATTACACATTCAGATTAACTACATATACAATATTTAAAAAAACAAACAAACACTTAAGAGCATTGCATACATTATCCAAGTACACAATGGAAACTAAACATCAGGGACAGTTTATAGTGTGATCAAATGTGTGTGCAACTGCCTTTTAAAGGCCTTTAATGATGCGGATCGTTTGATTTCTATTGGCAAAGAATTCCACAGAGATGATCCTGAAAAAGCTAAGCTGGATTTATAAAGATCTATACGAGGAATTGGAGGAAGTAAATTTTGAGACCCATACCTCTTCGTAACATGTGTAAAATAGGATTGCACATAACTGGGCACATCACCATGAACTAATTTATACATAAAGACAGCCTTATTGTATGCAAGGTGGGTTTTTAGGGGAAGGAAATTAAGGCTGTTTAACTTCATTTCTGTAGACATGTCATTGTGCGATTCATACATGATAAGTTTTGCAGCACGACGGTACAAAGAATTGAGTTTCAATAAGTGAACATCACTGCAGCCATCCCACAATGTCGAAGCAAAATTAATATGAGGCATTATATGAGCATGAACAAACATTTTTAATGTTTCAGACTTCGCATAATGTTTGAGTTTTGACAACAAATACAAATTCCTTGATAACACTTTGCAGATGTTGCTTATGTGTGTTTGCCATTTCATTTCTTCATCGACAGTTACACCAAGTATGCGATGTTCTTTAACTTGCTGTATTTGAGTTGTACCTAAGGACAGTTGTAATTTAAGAGGACTTATCTGATGCTTTTGTCTTGTGGTAATAACAATGCTTTTAGTTTTTTCTGGGTGCAGTATCATGGCATTTGATGTGCACCATTTCGCAACTTCGTCCAAAGTGTTCTTCAGGGAAGAATTTACTGATTCCAACGAGGTGTTACTGGTATGAATAGACGAATCGTCTGCAAAAAACTCGCATTTGACTTTATCATCCGATACATGTAAAGGCAAATCATTAACGTAAATACAAAAGAGAATAGGTCCCAATACAGACCCTTGAGGGACGCCATGTTTTACTAGTGCAGTAGACGAATTCTGGCATTGTAGAGTGACATATTGTGTCCGGTCAGCAAGATACGATTTAAAGAAGTCACAGGCCGAATCGTTTCTCAAATAATAGTGTAATTTTTTTAACAATATGGAATGATCGACTAAGTCAAATGCTTTCTTAAAATCCAAAAACAATGCTCCTGTAACTTCAGACTTGTTCATTGCTGACAGCCAAGCTTCACAGAGAGACGTAAGAGCTGTGTGGCAAGAATGCTTGGACCGAAAACCGGATTGAAACTGATGGAACAAATTTTGTTCTTCTATGTAAGCAAGAAGATGCTTGTGCACATGCCGTTCTAATGGTTTTGACAAAACAGGCAGCAAAGAAATGGGTCTAAAATTACTTGGGTCTGAGAGATCTTTACATTTGGGAAGGGGTATTCTTCTTCTTCTTCGTACGACGGTTGTGTCAGACTCGGAATCTGGAGGATGCCATGAACATGGACGTTCTTTCCAGGTCCTCCAGTGCTCCCCACATTTTGGTCCTCAGATCTGTTTGGTCAGGCCATGTCTGGATCCGCAGTTGGTCGAGGAGGGGACATGCTTGGAGAACATGTTCTGGAGTCTGATCTCCCTCTCCACAGTCACATGTGGCAGACTCTGCTACACCTATCCTCCTTAGGTGTGCTTTGAGGCAGCAGTGTCCAGTGCGGAGGCGGAAGATGATAGCCTGCTCAGCACGGCTTAGGAGATGGAGGGGGTCTTGGTGTGACTTGGTGGGAAGGGGTATGACTTTGGCGCTTTTCAATTTAGACGGAAAAAAGTTCTGCTCAATACTAAGGTTATATACGAACGTGAGCGAATCCACAATATACGGTAGAGAAAGCTTCAATAACTTCACGGGTATTTTATCAGGACCCATGGACTTTTTATTCTCCAGGTTTTCAATAAATGTTCCGACCTCATGAACTGCAATCGGAGGAATGATAAGAGAAAGAGAGAGAGAGAGAAAAAGAGAGAGAGAGAGAGGGAGAGAGAGAGAGAGAGAAAGAGAGAGAGAGAGATAGAGAGAGAGAGAAAGAGAGAGAGAGAGAAAGAGAGAGAGAGAGAGAAAGAGAGAGAGAGAGAGAGAGAGAGAGAGGGAGAGAGAGAGAGAGAGAGAGAAAGAGAGAGAGAGAGAGAGAGAGAGAGTTCAACAGAAGGGTAACCGCAATATGAAACCTCCAATTAAAGTAAACCAAACCCTCCGAATCGTCAAACTAGGTCACAGCAAAGTTACCCCGAATAAGCCAGACAGTGACGTTTTCATGACCCAGATAGTACATTCACCTGCGTGACTGACCTAGATGTAGAATACGGATAGTTAATGCAATTGTTGAACTCTGTTTTGTGTAGATGCGAAAAAAAATCCCGCTTTCGCTTGGCTCAACACCATCCAAAGTGTTACTGAAAATATCAGTCAATGATTTTTTTAAGAGAAAGAAACGAAAAAAATAAAGAAGGATGCAAAGAAAGACAGAAAGAAATAAAGAAAGAAAGAGAGAAAGAATGACAGACAGACAGACGACAGACAGACAGACAGACAGACAGACAGACAGACCGACAGACAGACAGACAGACAGACAGACAGACAGACAGACCGACCGACAGACAGACAGACAGACAGACAGACAGACACAGACAGACAGACAGACAGACAGAGACAGACAGACACAGACAGACAGACAGACACAGACAGACAGACAGACAGACAGACAGACAGACAGACAGACAGACACAGACAGACAGACAGACAGACAGACAGACAGACCGACAGACAGACCGACAGACAGACCGACAGACAGACAGATAGACAGACAGTTAGTCAGACGGAAAGAAAGAAGAATACAAAGAAATAATGAAAGAAAGAAATTAAGAAAGGAAGAAAGTAAAGACCAGGGAAGGGTCAGTATCCTTTAAAAGCACTCTCCTTCTCGTCAAAAGAATGTAGCTCGCATTCTCAGTATGGACAGGCTTTTCTACACGGAATAAAATCCTCCCTTCACTTGGAAACATACAACAAAATGAAGACCCTGACTCGTTAGCTGTGGTGAGTTAGATTTGTTTGATGAATTATTTCCCTAAAAAGCCACTAGTGGCTTCTATATAAAACGTATTCTTAAAAATGTTCCCACTGTGCACAGTGGGCAACCAGGCGGTTCTTCTTCTTCTTCTTCGTTCATGGGCTGAAACTCCCACGTTCACTCATGTTTTTGCATGAGTGGGTTTTTACGCGTATGACCGTTTTTGCCCCGCCATTCAGGCAGCATACGCCGATTTCGGGGGAAGCATGCTGGGTGTTTTCGTGTTTCTATAATCCACCGAACTCTGACATGGATTACAGGATCTTTTCCGTGCACACTTGGTCTTGTGCTTGAGTGTACGTGTACACACGAAGGGGGTTAAGTCCCTAGCAGGTCTGCACACACGTTGACCTGGGAGATCGGGCAAATATCCACCCTTAACCCACCAGGCGGCCGCGGCCGGGATTCGAACTCACGACCTTTCGATTAAGAGGCCGACGTCTTAACCACTGCGCCCCGTCGACCCAGACGGTTAATTGTGGTGTGTGACCAAGGTGTGTGTGTGTGTGTGTGTGTGTGTGGGGGGGGGGGGGTGGGGGTGTTTGTGTGTATTATTTCCTAACTAAAAAAAATAATTGGAATGTTATGTTTGCTCTGAAAATGTGCTCAAAATGAAAGATAATCTGCCCTATGTTTGCATACTTCGCGGAGACCAGCAGGTCGACCCGTCTTGGTCTTCGGGTTTCGGCTAGCCAAGCCTCACGTGGATTGTTGATAACGAATGCCAGGTTTTCAGTGTTGATCGTTTAGTTTCAGGCCGAAAAAATCGTTTCACTGATTTTTTTTTACAAATCGCTTCGCACGACGTGTCTTCTTGTCTTGGCATGTCTTTGTCTTCTTGCGACTTGTGTTTTTCTCCAGAACGCTTAGATGCTGAGACAAACGAATTTTGCATGTTACGTTTGTTCAAAAACTCTGTCTGTGGAACGGCTCTTTCTAAAGCAAAGACCTGACAACTATACTCATCTTACTGCTAATTAGACAGAACTGAGACCGAAATGAGTGGAAAGAGGGCATTTGTGCAAAGGGAAGCAACTGCAGCTAGTTGATGTTTCCATTTTGCACCATGGGTGAAGTCCTTGCTTAGTGACGTCTCTCTCTCACTCTCTCTCTCTCTCTCTCTCTCTCTCTCTCTCTCTCTCTCTCTCTCTCTCTCTCTCTCTCTCTCACTCTCTCTCAAACTCTCACACACACATACATACACACATCTACTCACACACAAACACACACACATCCACACACGCACACACGCACGCGCCTTCACGCACGCACGCACGCACGCACGCACACAAACACACGCACACGCACACACACAAACACATACACACGCACGCACGCACGTACGTACGTACGCTCACAATAACACCCACACCCACACACACACAGTCACACACACACATACACACACACACACACACACACACATACACACACACACGCACACACACACACACACACACACACACACACACACACACATACATACGCACGCAATAACACACACACACACACACACACACACACACACACACACACACACACACACACACCCCTACCAACGCAGCAGATTTACCACGTGAAATTCTTCGTGTCTCTCGATTTATCAGTTTCGCTGTGGACACCCGTAATTTGCACGTGTGCAGGAGTACATTAATTATGTAAGATCATTTACCAGTGACGTGTGCAATATGCGCTGCAAAAGAATGTGACCGACCTACTACATGTAGCAAGCTGAGGGATCTTGCCAGGGGGCGGAATGGCTTGATTGGTAAGTTCTGGTAGTGTTCATGAAGCTATTCTCGATCTGCATCAAGGTCCGCCAAATATTATTTTATTTCCATAATCATAATGGTCCAATCGTCTAGAATTCATAGCAGAGAAAACAACATATGCGTACAGGAAAATGGAAAGAACCATCGCACGGATCTTCATGAAACTTCACATTAGAGTTCCTGAGTATTACATAGCCTATTCAGACGTTTTTTTACATTTAGTCAAGTTTTGACTAAATGTTTTAACATAGAGGGGGAATCGAGACGAGGGTCGTGGTGTGTGTGTGTGTGTGTGTGTGTGTGTGTGTGTGTGTGTGTGTGTGTGTGTGTGTGTGTGTGTGTGTGTGTGTGTGTGTGTGTGTGTGTGTGTCTGTGTCTGTGTCTGTGCGTGTGTGTGTGTAGAGCGATTCAGACCAAACTACTGAACCTGGGAATGATATCCCCGGACGTTTTTTTCTTTTTTTTCGATAAATATTTTTGATGACTTTTTGTAAAAGTTGAGGCAGCACTGTCACACCCTCATTTTTTAATCAAATTGATTGAAATTTTGGCCAATCAATTTTCGACGAAGGCCAGACTTCGGTATCGCATTTCAGCTTGGTGGCTTAAAAATTGATTGATGACTTTGGTCATTAAAAATCTGAAAATTGTTAAAAAAAACCAACATTTTTATAAAACGATCCAAATTTACGTTCATCTTATTCTTCATCGTTTTCTGATTTAAAAAACATATAAATATGTTATATTCAAATTAAATTTTCGAAATCAATTTAAAAACATTTTCATCTTATTCCTTGTCGGTTCCTGATTCCAAAAACATATAGATATATGTTTGGATTAAAAACACGCTCAGAAAGTTCAAACGAAGAGAGGTACAGAAAAGCGTGCTATCCTTCTCAGCGCAACTACTACCCCGCTCTTCTTGTCAATTTCACTGCCTTT
>NC_090257.1:28070734-28075734 GCF_037325665.1 Littorina saxatilis
TCTTGGAACTGGAGAGACCCTACGCAGGAAGCAAGGTTGAAAGTTGGTTAACCGGTGACGTCACTCCAGTCGTACCGGACCGAGTTTTTGCGACCTCCGGTTCGACTCGAGTCACCTTAGTTGACGCTAAAACTCGCTCATAGCCTTTTATGTGTACGGTACACATGAGATACTGAGGACCCAAACTGAGTAAGATAATCCTACTGTTTAATGTGTGAGTTAAGTCCCCTGAATAAATCGCTGAACGCCAAATCGACCAACGGGAGTGTTCTGAGCATCTAAAACACTTAGTTAATTGAGCTCGAAGTTGACTCCGCAAAGTCTCGTTTACGAAAATGCAGTGCCAAGGATTCGTGCAGCGAGCTTCGTCAAATAGACCTTGAGAAGTCGACTTTGCCCAACAAGAAATTCCTCCGAGGTAGGAAAAACACCCCCGTTGGTCAAAGGGAAATAACCATTCTCACAGCACCCATTCTCACTGCCACCAACTGAGAAGGTTATTTCCCTTTGACCATTAATATGTTTCTCTATAAGTCCTTGTAGAATCTTAATCCACCAATAACTCCCTAACCGTGTGTTTGACTGGTCCCAATTTTTGTAAGGACCGCCTCAGGAATGTATAGAACCTGTTCACCAAGTTTGGTGACGATCGGTCCGTTCATTCTTGAGATCTATATGCGAACACAAACACACAAACACACAAACATACAAACACACAAACAAACAAACAAACACATCGACCGAAACCTATACACACCCCTATACCGGGGGTGTAATAACATGTAATACCAGTGTCATAGATCAGTGCTTGTTTCCCCTAATTTTCAACTTTTCCAACTTCCATCCTTGCAGTTCTACTTGTGTTGGCTGTCACAACGTGTCTGGTCAGCCTAACTTGGCACTCCATTTCCCTCCACCCACAATCCCGCCTGCTTCGGACACTCGTGGCCAGGCTTCAGACGTGGCCAGAAAACGCTCCCTACATACTGACCAAAGCTAACACAGAAGAGGTCAGTGCTGAAACGAGGCGAATCGTCGCCGACCCGCACGTGAGCCGTGTCAACTGTCGTCGTGCGTGGGACGGGGATACAACGGAAGTGACGAAAGCAAAAAGGATGACAAAAGCGCGGCAACGACCAGGAACGAGTCTGCGGCAGTATGAGAGACTTACGAGGAATTGCAGCAGCTACAGACAACATGGTGGCTTCAGGACGATAGCGTCTGTTGCAGAGGAGGAGTTGTCTTTTCCTTTGGCCTTCAACATCTTAGTTTACAAGGATGTGGAGCAGGTGAAGTGTGTGAGGGGGGGAGGGCTGTGTGTGCGCGTGTGTGTGTGTATTTGTGTGTGTGTGTGTGTGTCTACGTGTGTGTGTGTGTGTGTGTGTGTGTGTGTGTGTGTGTGTGAATGTGTGTGAGTGTGTGATTTTTTGTTATCTGAGATTTTATGATCGTTTTCATTTCTGTAGAGCTTGCTGCGTTTTTTTCTTGCTAGAATTTGGGAAAACTGTGATTCCACTTCTTCGTGTATTGTTTTTCATGTACAGGTAGTGTGATTTACTTCTCTCCTTTTTTGATTATTTCCTTTTAGTTTACAAGATAACAAGGAAAATATTCTCACCTAAAAACTGCAACAAGAACAAATGTACATGGACTAGTTTCGATTTTTGTCTTCATCAGCAAAAGAACAACAAAAAACTAAAAGAAGAGTAGACAGAGAAAGAAAATGAAGAAAATGAGCACAGCAGAAGAATGCAGACAGAGTCTAACGTGACCCAGAAAAAAGAATTCGTGTTTTTTTTACAGGCAGAAAGATTAGTCCGAGCCATCTACCGACCTCACAACGTGTACTGTATTCACATTGACGCCAAGTCTGACAGAGTCTTCCGCCGGAAGCTGACCCTGATTTCAAGATGTCTGCCCAACGTCTTCCTGTCTGACACTTCCGTCAATGTCACGTGGGGGACGTTTTCTACGCTGGAGGCGGTGGGTGTATTATTCCTGTTTGTGTGTTAATCTATAGTGTAATCGCGTGAGTTTTTCTCAAATATCGGTAGAATTCAAGAACAGTGTTCTGAATTCACTGTCCGCCAACAGTACACCATTGGGTAACGTCCCTTGCTCATGCAATATTGATAGAGTTTATGGAATGAATCAAATTTCAAAATCAAATTTAACGCTTTTCACCAATAATGTTGCCTCAGTTTCAACACACTTCCACGGTTGTCTCTGTTCGTTAAGTTTCATGCTTTGCCACACAAAAAAAGAAAAGGAAGAAAAAGAAGAAGAAGAAGAAAACGAAGAACAAGAAGAAGAACAAGAACAACAAAAACAACAACAACAACAACAACAAGATGACCTCGTAAATAAAGCTCATATCTCATCTTTTGCTGCAGCTTGGAACCTTACCTTTTGGGCTACGACCGTCTGGAACCAACTCCCAAGCTGCACACCAAATGTTAACTTAATCGACCCATAAGTGCAAGCTGGTTTGGACAAACAGACAGACAGACAGACAGACATACATACAGAATAAAGCATATTCGCCCCCGAAACAACGGGGTTGTAATACATATTTGTCTGGTCTTGTATTGTTTCAGGAGTTGACGTGTATGCGGCAGTTGATGACGCAGAGAGTGGCCTGGCGTTACCTCATCAACCTGACTGGCCAGGAGTTCCCCCTTAAAACCAACAGGGAGCTGGTTCAAATCCTCAAAGCCTTTAAAGGCGCCAATGACATCAGCGGGAAAACATGGAAGTAAGTTATAAGATATCTCTGACATCAGTTACACCGGTGCACGCGCGCACCCACGCACGCACGTACGTACGCACGCAGACACAACCACACACGCATACACACACACGCGCGCACGCCCGCACGCCCGCACACACACACAAACACACACACGCGCGCGCACGCCCGCACGCCCGCACACACACACCAACACACACACACCAACACACACACACACACACACGTACACACACACACGCACGCACGCACGCACGCACAAGAAGAAATTGATAAAACATGGCAGAAAGTAAAGCAGCTTTTGACATGAGCCGCAATACATGAAAGATTGTTAAATAGCTTTGACAGCAGAGAAAGGAAGGAAGTAAAATAGCTTTTGACATTAGTGGATAGCTTTGAAGTTAACGGGAAACAGGGAAATAAGATACATTTGATATCAATACCATATTAAACATTTACGTTAATGGAAAATCGCGCGCGGTAAAACGTTTAGTTAAGACAGCTTTGCGATACGTGGATGGCTCTAATATCAGTGGATAGTTTTGACCTGAGCGGAAAATCGTGAAAGTAATTTGGGTTACTTTCATATCCGTATGTAGTCTTGTCATCCGTAGAAAAATTAGAAAGATCTCTTTAACAACAGTGGAAATAAACCTGTGTCTTTATTTGTTTAAATGAAAACCAAGAAACAACGAGAAAAGAGCCTCGTCAAGATAATTATGTCTACTCATACAAACGTAGCAGTTCTGGGTTGGTTTAAACAAGATTGTTTTCAATTAAAACAGAAAACAACACTAAAGGGGAAGAAGATCGGGACACGAACTCAAGCGAACGCTTATTTTACGTTGCTCATTAATTTTTAAGATTGTTGCATTTTAGAGATAAAGACATGTTTGAAGAGACCAAGGAGAGGGTTGCTATTCAGGAATGAAGACAGATGGGACACGAACTCAAGTGAACGCTTATGTTACGTCCATGGTTAATCCGTTTGAGATTGTTGCATTTCAGGGATGAACACAGATGGGAACAGTTCCTACCGGCGCCTTACAACCTGACGATCCACAAGGGCAGCGTTCACATCGCGGTCAGCAGAGCCTTCGTGGATTATGTCCTGAGCAGCAGAGTGTCCCAGGAGCTTCAGGACTGGGTGAAGCCTGTACCCATCTCGGACGAGATCTTCTTTAACACTCTGGATCACAATCCTCAGCTTGGTGCGCCTGGGTCCTTGTCAGGTGAACATCGTTTGCGACTCTCTGGTGCTCCAGTGTTGGTTGTAGCCTGTCCCACTCTGTCTGTCTGTCTGTCTGTCTGTCTGTTTGTGTCACTGTCTGTCTGTCTGTCTGTCTGTCTGTTTGTGTCACTGTCTGTCTGTCTGCTTGTCTCTGTCTCTCTCTGTCTGTCTCTGTCTGTCTCTCTCTCTTAGAGAAAAAGAGTTAGGGAAGGGGTAGATGGGGAAGAGAGAGATGAAAGAGAGAGAGAGAGAGAGAGAGATGAGAGAGAGAGAGAGAGAGAGAGAGGGAAAGGGAGAGAGAGAGAGACAGTCAGAGAGACAGAGAGAGACAGAGAGAGAGAGAGAGACAGAGAGAGAGAGAAAGACAGAGAGAGAGAGACGGACGGACAGACAGACAGACAGACAGACATATAGATAAATAGATAGATAGATAGATAGACAGAGACAGAGACAGACTGACAGTCAGACAGACAGACAGATAGACAGGCAAACAGACAGACAGACAGACGGACATATTTGCACCCCTTTAATGCCAGTCAGTCTTCTGTTTATCACAGAGCACATGAACTTCAGTCACAGCGATTCGTTCACTCGCTACAAAGTGTGGTCTTTTCAAAAGTACCTGCCATGCGGCGGGCGGTTTGTCCGAGAAATTTGCCACCTGGGAGTGGAGGATCTTCAACGTCTGACGACCTCGTCCCAGATGTTCGCCAACAAGTTTAGCTACAACTACCAACCGCTCGCCTACGACTGCTTGGAGGAATGGCTGTTCTGGAAAATACGGAGGGAGGAGGAAGGAAGAGCCGTCTCGCTGAACCTCTCGCTGTACGAGAGTTCCGTTTTGACGAGACTGAGGTACGACGGTCCTGTGAAGGTCTGGTGACCTTGTTGACCTTGGTGTTCAATAACGTGTTGAGTTAGAGCCCTTAACTAGACTTCAAAACAACACCACCAACAACGACGACAACAACACCAGCAGCAGTCGGAGCACCTGAAGAGTTTTAGGCGGTAAGACGGTGA
>NC_090257.1:28080734-28098234 GCF_037325665.1 Littorina saxatilis
TGACCGGCACGGTTGGCCTAGTGGTAAGGCGTCCGCCCCGTGATCGGGAGGTCGTGGGTTCGAACCCCGGCCGGGTCATACCTAAGACTTTAAAATTGGCAATCTAGTTGGTCCGGTGTCAGAATAATGTGACTGGGTGAGACATGAAGCCTGTGCTGCGACTTCTGTCTTGTGTGTGGCGCACGTTAAATGTCAAAGCAGCACCGCCCTGATATGGCCCTTCGTGGTCGGCTGGGCGTTAAACAAACAAACAAATGACACCTGGAAAATGAAGGATGGAATTAATGGACAGCGATTTTAAATCCCACAGAAAATTGTGTTGACTGAAAAGATGCTAAATGTGAAGTGACTTGTTTTGAGTTTTCTGTCGTTGTATCTGTATGTTTAATTTTGTGTTAAAGTTTAAGGTGAACAACACGAATTTACGGACTATGCTTTAAGTTTTTATTTATATATTTATTTATTGATTTATTTTATTATTTATTTATTTTTTATCTATTCGTTTATTTATTTATTTATTTATTTTCTTGTAAAAACTGATTTTTTTGTAACTATTCCTTCCAGTGGGAGCAGGGTCTGCTGGCTGCGTTCTGGCCAATCGTCTTTCAGCAGACAGTGACGTCACTGTGCTATTAATAGAAGCCGGTGGTGACGACCGAGAAAGAGATGACATCAGTGTACCAGCGGCAGCTCCATCATTACATCACTCTGACGTTGACTGGGATTACGTCACTGTCCCGCAGGATGGAATGGAGGGATTCAAAGAGAAGGTGTGTGTTTTTGTTTGCGCAAGTTTCATTGCTGCTGTCGGGAACTAAGAATTAGGACGAAGCCAGAACATTGAAAGTATGTGGAGAGTGTACCAGCATTAAAGACCACCCTTGGTAACAGAGTATTTAAGAGCTGAACAACTGAACGTTTTAATACAAACTTTAAGGTGTTCTTAGATTATGATTTATATTGTCATCAATTCAAACCCAAAACCGAACTGTGCAACTCTAGAGGCAATTTGTTTTTCTTGTTCTATGTTTTTATTTTTTGTTTATCATTTTCCAGCAAGAAAAAAGTCCGCATGACCTTGACATTTGGCCAAAACATAAAATATCTGTCATGATTTATCGTCATTTTTCTCCTTGCAGCGAATATATTGCTCTGCAGGTCGTGTCCTTGGCGGGTCATCCAGCATTAATTATATGCTGTACGTCAGAGGTCATCGCCTTGACTACGACCAATGGGCGGCGCAGGGCTGTGAAGGATGGAGTTATAACGAGGTTCTGCCCTACTTCATCATGTCAGAGAACATGCAGGATGTTGAACATGTTGATGCAGGTACTGTGCTACATTCTGATTACGATTTATGTACAGCTATGAAGAGGTAAAAAAAACTATAACTGAAATCGCATACGATCCTATTTCAAGAATTCACTAGCTGACATGAATTCGTTCTCCTTAATACACCCCTTCGTCAATGTTGGTTTAATGTGAAAAAGACAGAATGATGTACAATTTAAAAAAAATCAATTACCTCTATTAATACACATTTTTCCTTGTCTTGTCTTTTTCTCGTCTTGTCTTGTCAGAGTATTTCACTGTTCATAGATCTCCAGACAGATTACAGGCACGATAACTGGTCTATTTCTCTTATTTGGGTTTAATGTGAAAACCGCAAAAGGGGTCGTGTCTCGTTATCAAAAGAGTGTGTTTTTATCTTGTCTGGTTTTGCCATGCCTTGTCTTACGTGGGAGCTAATTTAGGTGTTCATAAATCATTAGACAGATCGCACATGTGATAACGAAACTCTGTGTGTGTGTGTATGTGTGTGTGTGTGCGTGCGTGCGTGCGAGCGTGTGTGTGTGTGTGCGTGTGTGTGTGTGTGTGTGTGTGTACGTGTGTGTGTCTGTGTTTGTGTGTGTGTGTGTGTGTGTGTGTGTGGGTCTGTGTGTGTGTGTGTATGGGTCTGTGTGTGTGTGTGTGTGTGTGTGTGTGTGTGTGTGTGTGTGTGTGTGTGGCTGTGTGCAGACTATCACGGCAAGGAAGGCCCTTTACGAGTGGAGGTGGTGAATGGAGGAATCCCATTGTCCGAAGTTTTGGTCAACGCTGCAGCAGAGATGGGACTGGGTGTGGTTGACAATAATGGTGGGGATGGAGAAGGTGGGGCTTGACGGTTTCTTTATGTGGTACGTGATGGTGGTGATAGTGGGTTGGGGGGGGGGGGGGGGGTGAGGGTGGTTGGAGGGGCTTATCAAACTGTTGTATGTGTGTGTGTGTGTGTGTGTGTGTGTGTATGTGCGTGTGCGTGTGTGTATGTGAGTGTGTGTGCGTGTGTGTATGTGAGTGTGTGTGTGTGTGTGTGTGTGTGTGTGTGTGTGTGTGTGTGTGTGTGTGTGTGTGTATGTGCGTTCGTGCCTGCGTGTCGGTGGAGCGCGAATCTCAAAATATACTGAATATATATTGTTTTCATAAAGTTACTTATAAACATTTGTGCACGTGTTTACTTGCTATGTTTTGCTATGTTTTCATTATCTTTATTATTCACAGTTCTTTTTTTGCGTTTGAAATGGCAACTATTCAGTCGCCCCTCTGTTTTATTCCAGGCATAAGCTACGCCCAGCAGACAGCAGTTCAAGGTCAAAGGTCGAGCACGTCACGCGCGTTTCTTCACCCAGTGCTGACCCGACCTAATTTGCATGTGGTCGTCAATACCTTTGTGACAAAAGTGAGGCCGACGACTTTGACGAATAAATAACTATGTGACAGTATACAATCCACTATAATCCAATAAAATACCACACCACACCACACCACACCACACCACACCACACCACAGGTGCATGTTCTGTGGATTTAACAGAAAAAGATGGTCCTATATCTTGCTGTCGTCATAAATGAAATGAAAAACACTGCGGGTGTAATAAGCTTCATATTTGTGCCGTCTGTCTGTCATAAATGCAGTCATGGCTTGCACCGTGTTTAGCGCAACGTTTGACGCCAGTCGTGATTTTTTTAAAGCGGTCTCCGCTGAATTAATTTTGAATGTTGGCATGGAAGTTTTAGCCACAGAAGGCAGCCAGACTGTCGACTGTGTGTACGTGTACAAGTGGATGGATGCTTTTATTCCTTGTAAAAGACTTAAACAATCTACGGTGATCGCTATTTGGTTTACAAGGGAAGCTAGCTAACTTTAGTGTCTAACATCTAAACATTCGCTGTGCTGAGGTCCTGTTTGAAAAGGACGTCGCTGTCGGGCTGGAGATGGTGCGAAGAAGTCAGAAGGAAGTGGTCCGTGCGAAGCGGGAGGTCATTCTATCGGCTGGTGCGTTCGGCTCTTCCAAACTCCTCCTGCTGTCGGGGGTAGGACCAAAGCAGCACCTCAGAGACCTCGACGTAAGTATTCTGGAATTCCCTGCGACGACTGCAAACATGGTATAAGAAACTGCACTATTCACATATCGTGTACTATTGTGATAATGAGAGCTGAAATGACATAGTGCCCATAATGCGCGTCTCGCACGCTAGCGGACTAAATGGGTCTGACGCCCACAAGCGGGAAAGATTTTCCGAGAGCTTTCCAGTCAGCTCATCTAGAAATGGTCCCTTGACCCTATTTTGAGCCGGGGAATGCGCAGAGAGAGAGAGAGAGAGAGAGAGAGAGAGAGAGAGAGAGAGAGAGAGAGAGAGAGAGAGAGAGAGAGAGAGAGAGAGAGAGAGAGAGAGAGAGAGAGAGAGAGAGAGAGAGAGAGAAACACACACAGAGGAAGCGACAGAGAGAGAGAGAGAGAGAGAGAGAGAGAGAGAGAGAGAGAGAGAGAAAGGGAGAGAGAGAGACAGTCAGAGAGAGAGAGAGAGAGAGAGAGAGAGAGAGAGAGAGAGAGAGAGAGAGAGAGAGAGAGAGAGACAGAAGATTGGCATCACACTCATATAGTTCAGTGGCCCTGGAGAAGATGAGATATCTAACATCTCGCTCCCAAGTGATTATGAGACTACCTTGAATCTTTGATTTTTGTAGTTAATGTTTTTATTACCCGCATTGTAATTGGGATAGGGAGGGAGATGGGAGGGTGACGAATAAATCCCTATTGTCCGACTTAGGGACGAATATTTTTTGTTTCATTTTTTAAAACAAATTGAGCAACTTTTGTTTAGTGCTTAAAAAAACAACTTGTCCAGGATGATTAGTACTATCTTGTGTTAAAATGGTTAGATACTGGCCCCTCAATCATACCATAACTAGCTCTGGTTGTCTTCGATAGTTGGAGAACTATACCTTAAAGTTGCATCATTTTGTGACTGCATCTGTCTTCAGATACCGCTGGTAGCGGATCTGCCCGTGGGAGAGAATTTGCAGGATCACCTGTTCTTCGACTATCAGGTGACTCTAAACCAGCCAATCAGCCTTACGGACAATGACAGGTCTTCAGTTTGGACCGCACTCCAGCTAAAACTGTTTGGTAGAGGTATGTTTTTTTTCAGATTGATTTTTGACTCTGTTTTTATTGTTATGTGATCAGATGTTGTTATGAATAAAACTTTCAGACACGAACTGCTCCTGATTGACCCAGTCTTATAAATATCAAAGGGTGAATTTTTTTTTATTTGCTTCAAAATTGTCTCAATATTTTTATTTCCGCATGTGTTTGTTTCATTGTTCGGGCGGAGACATAGATCAGTCAGTATCGGCGCTGGTTTCGAACGCACTCGGCGAGGGATTTATTTCCGAGATTCAACTTTGTGCAGACTCTCCTCGGTGTTCGGTCGTTCGAACACCTCTTTGTGATTGCGTGCGCACGATAAAGAACCCAAGTTTACAACGAAAGTGTCAGGGCTTGGAAACACAAATACACGCAAGAAAAAGAAAATAAAGGGAAGTGCCATACTGTTTGGCAGCTCGCTTTCTCCGAGAGAGAAAGCATTCCGAATTCCAATGAGGGTATCAATCAATCAATCAATATGAGGCTCATATCGCGCGTATTCCGTGGGTACAGTTCTAAGCGCAGAGATTTTTTTTTATATTATTTTTTTATGCAATTTATATCGCGCACATATTCAAGGCGCAGGGATTTATTTATGCCGTGTGAGATGGAATTTTTTACACAATACATCACGCATTCACATCGGCCAGCAGATCGCAGCCATTTCGGCGCATATCCTACTTTTCACGGCCTATTATTCCAAGTCACACGGGTATTTGGTGGACATTTTTATCTATGCCTATACAATTTTGCCAGAAAAGACCCTTTTGTCAATCGTGGGATCTTTAACGTGCACCCCCAATGTAGTGTACACGAAGGGACCTCGGTTTTTCGTCTCATCCGAAAGACTAGCACTTGAACCCACCACCTAGGTTAGGAAAGGGGGGAGAAAATAGCGGCCTGACCCAGGGTCGAACACGCAACCTCTCGATTCCGAGCGCAAGTGCGTTACCACTCGGCCACCCAGTCCCTACAGGGTAACCTCACAGGACTATGTAAAATCTGATCTTATCTTTCTTTGTTCGAAGGACCACTTGCTAACGTTGGAGTAGACGTGCAATTTTTCGTCAGCACATCAGCAAGCAGTCAGCAACAGAAATGGCCTGACATACAGATACTGACTCTCTCTGCTGTGTGGAGGTCTCCTATCATGGCAACCTTCGGATACACACAACAGGCAGGCGTTTTTTGTTTGTTTGTTTGTTTGTTTGTTGAGAACATGCAAGAGCTGATTATTTTCTTCTTATCATAGCGGGATTGCATGTGTGTCAGCAGAACTATTTTTTTATAATAATTTGCCGGTTTCTGCCGGATGATCAAACTGTGCAAAATCACTGTGGTAGAGGGAAATCTGTGTTTTAAGAGTCTATTTTTGAAGAACATCTATGTTTTAAGATTTTGACTCCAGCAAAGTTTTCGCTCTTCATAACGTTTGCAAATTTACTTATTTTGTGGTTAAGTTCTACTGTTATGAGATGTAGTTTTCTCACTGGACTTAAGACGATTGTGTGTGTATTTTTGTATGAACAATGATAAAACTTGTAATAACTTGTAAAACATGTAATAACAAACTTGAAAAAAAGTAACAAAAAAGTATTTACAAAATCAGACGGTTTCTGTTAAAAACCAAAAGTGTGTACATATCCACAGGTGCTGAAAGACGTGTCAAGGAGAGACAACGTCACACACGGCTTTGTCTGTCTGCCCGTTTTGCTGAGACCCCAGAGTCGAGGAACCGTCCGTCTGAACACATCTGACCCCTTCCATGGCCCTCTCATTGACCCCCGCTACTTGACCCACCCTGATGACCTTGACACACTTCTCAGAGGTTAGATGACCTTGACTTTATTCATATAACACGTTGTGAGGCAGTTGGTATTCGAATTCTGTATTATTTGAGGTGACACTTACTAACTAGACCCCTTGTCAGACTCTTCAAACCTCTGAGTTAATGGCACACACCTTTGTTTGTTTGTTTGTTTGCTTAACGCCCAGCCGACCACGAAGGGCCATATCAGGGCGGTGCTGCTTTGGCATATAACGTGCGCCACACACAAGACAGAAGTCGCAGCACAGGCTTCATGTCTCACCCAGTCACATTATTCTGACACCGGACCAACCAGTCATAGCACTAACCCCATAATGCCAGACGGTAGGCGGAGCAGCCACTAGATTGCCAAATTTAAAGTCTTAGGTATGACCCGGCCGGGGTTCGAACCCACGACCTCCCGCTCACGGGGCGGACGCCTTACCACTAGGCCAACCGTGCCGGTAGGCACACACCTTCCCGTGTGAACAAATCGGCTCACCATCTCAGATTCCGCCAGGCTTTTACATTGGATAAGGTCATCTCTCTGCTTGGAGACATATACATGTACCTTCTTCTTCGAATTGTCTGGTTACGTGTGAGCTCGTTTGCCCATTTGGGTTCCCCACACTATACTCTGAGAGCATAGTCAGCTCACTCCGCTTTTGTTGAGTAGGCATGCTGGGTATTTTCGTGTTTCCATAACCCACCGAACTCCGACATGGATTACAGGATCTTTTCTGTGCGCACTTGGTCTTGTGCTTGCGTGTACACACGAAGGGGGTTAAGTCACTAAGCAGGTCTGCACATAAGTTGACCTGGGAGATCGGACAAATCTCCACTCTTAACCCACCAGGCGGCAGCGGCCAGCGACCGGGATTCGAACTCACGACCTCCCGATTAGGAGGCCGACGTCTTACCACCACGCCACTGCGCCCGTCTACACATACCAAATCAGCAGCATGACTGATGTGTGTACGGAATAGCATTTTTTCATAAATTAATCTGCGGGGAACCAGTTACGGTTTGAAAGGTTGCTTTGTCTCTGAGCAACATCAAGCGCAAAAATGTTTAAGTTGAGATTAAGAAATTCAAGCAATTATATAACAATGTAAAAATTGTAAATATCGAGGGCGTTTAGCAGCAGACGCATCACTTCCAGAATGTTGTGAAGGTCCCACGATTTAACCTTCCGTTATATTCCCATTTTTGAGTCATTATGAATGCAAAATGTATTATTTGTATATACTATGCATTATGTTGTTGTAAGACTAAAGCTGTAACTTAAGCGCTTCGAGCTGTGGAATATTATTATTATTATTGTTATTATATCAAATCAAATCAAATCAAATCAAATCAAATACATGTGTGTATATTATAATATCTTTCATAAAGGCAAAGCTTTAAGACACGACCAAATGAACCTCATACTATCCTCCCTTGAGTAATACAGTTTCTGACAATTTGTTTCACCCCAGGTGTGTCGTTTTGCCAAAAGCTGATCCACACTCGCAGCCTTCAGGGGGTGGGGGCGGAGCCTACTGACGTCACAAGCAGTGCGTGCAGTGCAGGTGGCAAGTACAACACGTCTGACGCGGAGTACTGGCGCTGTATGGTAAAGAGAAACGCACGCACAGTCTACCACTACTCCGGCACGTGCAAGATGGGAGCTCCTTCTGACCCCAGCGCTGTCGTCGACCACACCTTGAGGTAAGGTTCATTTCTGACAACGGTAATCCCAGCTTGACATAAAGCGTGATATTAATTGGGCGAAGTCGTCTTCGCAAAGTCTAACTCACGAAACGCGTTGCACGAGGCTTTGGCATTCAATTTTCGGTAAAAAAAAAACAAGTCGCGTAAGGCGAAAATACAATATTTAGTCAAGTAGCTGTCGAACTCACAGAATGAAACTGAACGCAATGCCATTTTTCAGCAAGACCGTATACTCGTAGCATCGTCAGTCCACCGCTCATGGCAAAGGCAGTGAAATTGACAAGAAGAGCGGGGTAGTAGTTGCGCTAAGAAGGATAGCACGCTTTTCTGTACCTCTCTTTGTTTTAACTTTCTGAGCGTGTTTTTAATCCAAACATATCATATCTATATGTTTTTTGGAATCAGGAACCGACAAGGAATAAGATGAAAGTGTTTTTAAATTGATTTGGACAATTTAATTTTGATAATAATTTTTATATATTTAATTTTCAGAGCTTGTTTTTAATCCGAATATAACATATTTATATGTTTTTGGAATTAGCAAATGATGGAGAAAAAGATAAACGTAAATTTGGATCGTTTTATAAATTTTTATTTTTTTTTTACAATTTTTAGATTTTTAATGACCAAAGTCATCAATTAATTTTTAAGCCACCAAGCTGAAATGCAATACCGAAGTCCGGGCTTCGTCGAAGATTACTTGACCAAAATTTCAACCAATTTGGTTGAAAAATGAGGGCGTGACAGTGCCGCCTCAACTTTCACAAAAAGCCGGATATGACGTCATCAAAGACATTTATCAAACAAATGAAAAAAACGTATGGGGATTTCATACCCAGGAACTCTCATGTCAAATTTCATAAAGATCGGTCCAGTAGTTTAGTCTGAATCGCTCTACACACACACACAGACACACACACGCACACACGCACATACACCACGACCCTCGTTTCGATTCCCCCTCGATGTTAAAATATTTAGTCAAAACTTGACTAAATATAATGACTTCGCGAAGTCAATTTCGGGCTCAATTAAAGAAGGCCTCCATGGTGCAGTTTGTTTAAAATCTTAACATGAAGTAAGGGTATTATTTGCATAAATAAAATCCCAAATTGAAGTCTTCTTCTTCTTCTTCTGCGTTCGTGGGCTGAAACTCCCACGTACACTCGTGGGTTTTTTTTGTGCACGTGTGGAATTTTACGTGTATGACCGTTTTTTACCCCGCCATTTAGGCAGCCATACGCCGTTTTCGGAGGAAGCTTGCTGGGTATTTTTGTGTTTCTATAACCCACCGAACTCTGACATGGATTACAGGATTTTTTTCGTGCGCACTTGGTCTTGTGCTTGTGTGTACACACGGGGGTGTTCGGACACCGAGGAGAGTCTGCACACAAAGTTGACCATGAGAAATAAATCTCTCGCCGAATTAAAGTAATGGTAGCATTTTGATGAAGAAAATCCCAGATTGATGTAAGTGTTATTAAGGACAGCGAAATTCCTAGTTTAAGGTAAGGGGCATTTTGGCTATAACCAAAACAAGTCTTAGGCCAAAAAAAAAATTGTCTGTTTCTGGTCACCCGACCGACCCTAAATTTCGGCGCCGACCCTAAACTTTTTTTTTCCAAACTCAAATTTTTTTTATTTTTTTTTGGTGGTAAAGGACAGGGTGAGAAAATGAACAACAAAAACGTGTGAAAACGAAAGTCCGCTGACGATTTGTAAATGTGTTGAGTGTCTTGTCTCTATGTATAGTGAATCCAGTCTCTTTGCGCGATTTTTAAAGTTAGTTTTATTGGTCTACATTTGGGGTAAAAAAAAAAATAAAAAAATAAAAAATAAAAAAAATCCCGACCTACCGACCCTATTTTTTTTAGCCATGTTACCAGAAACAGACAATTTTTTTTTTGGCCTTACCTTGAGAAAAGCCTAATTCTGGATGGCCTTTCTCCTTTAGGGGATAATTGGCAGAGAGACCATCTTGGCAAGGTGCACTGAGCTCTTTAAAAAAAAATCTGAGGCCGATCATACTGTTTGTGTATTTAAGAAATCGTGGTTTCAAAATCAGCTTAAAGCTTTACTACCCACACAGTTTCAGTAGTGACCAGAAAGGAAAATCAATGTTTTAAACATTTAGTTTTCTGCTAGTTTATCATAAGTTTTGAAAAAATTAAGACAAATTAAAAAGTAGAATCAGTCGTTTTCCTCTAAAAACTGTCAAATTGCAGAACCCTATAGTTTGTACCGCTTTAAGCACACTCAAAGATACAATAATGGCAGACGAATTTGATACTGAAGCACGAACACTTTTCCGACCTCACAAAGTCATCAAATAACTAGCGTATCATGTATCTGTGCTAATGACCAACGCTCTTGACTAACTTTTTCCGTCAACTTACTGTACAGTCTATCAAACGTCCAATATGACACATGTATTCATTGAGTTCGCTTTCTCTCCGCCAGGGTGCACGGTCTGAAAGGTATCCGGGTTGTGGACGCCTCTGTCTTTCCCACAATCCCCTCTGGTAATACCAACGCTGCCGTCATCATGGTTGCTGAGAAAGCTGCTGACCTCATTCGTCAATTACGTCACAAAGGACAGAATTAATTGTGCAAGCCTGTCGTAAGTGTGTGTGTGTGTGTTTTTTTGTGCATCAATCAAACTCACAAAATAAATTCAAACAAGTCTCGTGAAGCGATATCAAAACATCCAGTCATCGGCCTGAAACTAAAAGATCAACACTGAAAACCAGTCATCACAAAGGCTACATGTAGCAAGCCTTGGCTATAGTCAAAACCAATTACAAGACCCATAACTTCTGTAAACCTACCCCCATTTTAACACTCTCTACCCCACCTATGTTGACCAAGTTTTTTTTTAGCCCAGACCAGCTGTGCTGCAGGTCACTTACAATTGTAGTAACTGTGTAGTAACTGTGTATCAGCACGCTGAAATGCAGGCGTTAGATGGACGTTACAGGAAGCAACTGAAGCTAACAGTCTGAGCGGATATATCCGTACCTGGTCCGATAAAGCCATATGAGACAATGAGTTTTCTCAGATTTTGAGAGATCTTATAAAGGGGGGTACCGCTGTATACTATGACATTTTCAAACCTAATGACATCCGTTTTTTCTTAAGGTCAAGTAATCTTTGATCACACCAAAGTGCAAGGTAAGAGATGAAAACTAAAACCAGAAACCCCTACCATCATAGAAGACCATTAGAAAGAAGAGTCCCCATGTGCAAAACTGAATTATACCGTCGATCTTTTATACCATCTACTACTGTCCTGTGGAACACCTTGCCAGACAACATCAAAACAACTAACTCAATCAGCGATTTCAAACGCTATTTATCTACTCCTGATTATAACGTACCTGCCTATTATTACTGTGGTAAAAGACTGGAAGAGATTCACCACTGCAGAATGCGCCTAAACATGAGTAATTTGAATTCTGACATGTGTAAACGCCACCTACAGGGAAACCCACAGTGCGCTTGCGGCTACCCGAACGAAACAGCTGACCATTATTTGACACATTGTCCTTTGTACGTAGATGCTCGCCTGTCTACAATAAACGCACTTCCTGTTAATTACAGACATGTTGAAATATTGTTAAATGGTAGCGAAAACCTTTCTCTTTGCACTAACAAGCTTGTTTTTGAAAGTGTCCAATCGTTTATCCATGAATCTGGTCGTTTCTGTTGATTTGACTCAGTAACCATATTCAAGCCAACAAACCTTATTTTATATGCATTGTTCAAATGTATATTTAGCGAGCTACTGCTTACTTGCCACAAGACTATGGTTTGTAATGTACTATGTATATTCTTATTTATATGCGCTGCCAACTTCATCTTTTATATGTACCTACCGTTTTCTCCTCCCTCCTCCACCCTCCCCCCTCTTCCTCCTGCTAGCTTTTTCTTATTCTTTCTGATTTACTTTAACTATGCTCTTCTTGTAGATAGTTCAACAATTGATAAGTATTGCTTGTCCGACATCATATTTGCGTTATTTTCCTACTACGTAGGGCGCGTAATATAAGCGTTTGCTTGAGTTCGTGTCCCTATTGTTTATCGTTGTATTTTTGTATCATGTTTGATTTAATAAAACATTGTTTAAACCAAAACCAGAAACCTTCAAAGGGAGACAACACTATTTCTCTTTAGTGGGATCCCTGATGCCACTAAACATTGAGTAACATACCTTAGATTAAAGCTGAACTAACGTGGACAGTTTCCAGAGTTTTTCTGCAGTAAAGTTGGGACTATCATCAGGTAAATGCTGAGGTGTGCAAATCCTAAATGCTCATTGGTAAAAATCGATAACTAAGCCACAAGACACGAAGAAATATTCACTCACACTTTTGGCCTAGTCGTAATCACTGGTGTGCCCTCCAGTTTCGGCACAGGAGCTTGAAGTAAACATAGAAAATGCTGCATGGCTTGCTGTCTGATACCATGTGTACACGAGTGTTGTTTTATTTATATTAAAATCCGAGCTTTTCAATAAATTAAAAAAAAAAACCCGAGTGGAAACCTAGCTCGTGTATATGTGTGTGTGTGTGTGTGACTGAGTGCGTGGGTGTGGGTGTGTGTGTGTGTGTGTGTGTGTGTGTGTGTGTGTGTGTGTGAGTTTGTGTGTGTGTGTGTGTGAGTGTGTGTGTGTGTGTGTGTGTGTGTGTGTGTGTGTGTGTGTGTGTGTGTGTGTGTGTGTGTGACTGTGACTGACGCTTGATGGTATATAGTGATTATGGTGTTAATGTTAGTGTATGTTTTTTACATTTAGTCAAGTTTTGTTTTAATTGATGTTGAATTTATTTACTTTGTATAGCTGCGAATGTTGGGTGTGCTTGGCTAGAGTGAACGGAGTGAAAACCGCGTCTGTCAGAACGAATTCCCAAACTTTGGTAATAAAATGTTCTGTTTTCTGTATTCTGTATCCTACATTCCGTACTTCCGTGCCTTCTACCTTAAACTTCCAGATGGAGTCGTAGTATTCAGAGAGAAGACGCGTCTGGAACCTGGATCTCTGCCAAGGTCAATTATCTGACGTCAAAAGCAAAAAGACGTCATAAAACGAATTATCGAGTCACGTGTAAGTTCTTACAATTCTAACAGAGGAAACAACAGTGTTTCGAGAATGAAGTTTGTCTCGGTGACTTGTTCATCATTAGCAGTGGGAAATACCCCGCCAGACCGTAGTTTGACCCGACCTCATTTACATGATATAAACACGTGTGAAGAGAAGGTGTTTTTTTGTATTACATGGGTGGTCTCTCTAACGTATATAGGATAAATATATTTCTTCTAGTGTACACGATCATGTACCAGGGCCGGACCAAATGAGTTGTAAGGGGGGGGGGGTTCCTCCTTTTTTGGGGGGGCAAATCAGCGATGTGGCGAAGCCACAGCGCGAACTAGGGAGGTCCGGGGGCATGCTCCCCCGGAAAATTTTTGAAAAACGGTTAAAATCTGTGCAATCTGGTGCATTCTGGGCCTTGTTTTGAGGGTTAAGAGCAGCATTGTTTTGGTGCTAAAACTAGTAAAAAAAACAAACACTCAAAGCAAGGTACATGCTTTTTCCAGGGGTGGGGTTCCGGAACCCCTGGAACCCCCCCCCCCCCCCCCTGGGTCCGGCCCTGTGTACAACACTACAGAAGCAGGCAGGTTGACAATTTTCGGTATCCGTCCAGATGAACGGATGCTCGCATCCAGTGTAAAAGCCTGGGCGAATCTATGACGATTAACACGAAGTTTTAACGGAAAGTCAGGTAAATTTAGGAAATGCTCTACAGAAACTCGACATCACCTGCAAACTTGTACAGCCTACTGCTAATCCTTCAACAAGAGCTGCACATCATGTTTTAGGCCGCTTGACTCCACTGACACCACATCCTTTGCAAAAGGAGGAGACCGAACCGTCCTTTTAATCCGGTTGTTCTGAGGTCATTAAAGTCAAACGATCTGCTTATGCCCCAGTCATACATAGACGCCGCTTCTACTACGCTGTAAAAGTGTCCGAGAGCGTGGCCAATCGTGGGCCAAACGTGAGAGGATCTCCAAGAGCGTGGTTTGGTCGGGATGGGATCTGCTAGGTCGGGAAGCTGCACGCTCTCCCTACGCTTCTTTTTAACTGCACAAAACGAGCGTAGCCAGGTCGTGGCGCAGTACAGTCGTGATGTTGTTTTTTTTAAAATTTGCCATGTGCTGGATTTTGACGGCGATATGCCCCGATTTGATAACTTTTTCAGATCGGCGTGATCGGCATGGTCGTGGTAAGGACGTAGCGCTGTGTGACTGGAATATTAGCGGCATCACAGTGAAGAATAGCCAATCGTATTATAGGGGACCTGAATGCACATGTCACCCTGTATTTCCGGAATAAATTGTGCTTAAACCAATGCACTGATTTCATGTAAACCGCCACCCCCCAAAAAGTATTTAAAGGACCGGAACTTCAATTAATGGCAAAGTCCGTCCCATGTACATTCTTCAGCTCACCATCTCAGATGTTGCCAGGCTTTCCCATGGGATAAAACCATCACTCCACTTGGAAACATACCCACAATCAACATCCTGTCTACTTTCTCAGCAGGGTTAGAATTTGTTATGACTTAATGTGTTAACAAAATTAAGTAATTACACAAATTGTGTCTTGCGCCTGTGGGCGCGGTATGCCATCAAATACGCCGCTTTTGTATGCCACCCGGTTTGAGGAAGTAAAGCACAAGGGTGTACTACTCTTCCTTCGGCAGTGTAAGGCGTGGACAGGTACACGGGGCACACAGCTAGACAGGATGTATTACCGATGTATGAGGCGTGTGATGGTAAGTCTGTCTGTCTGTTTGTCCGTCCTTACTGTCTGATTGTCTGTCTGTCTCTCACTCTGTCTGTCTGTCTGTCTCTCTGTCTCTCTCTCTCTCTCTCTCTCTCTCTCTCTCTCTCTCTCTCTCTCTCTCTCTCTCTCTCTCTCTCTCTCTCTCTCTCTCTCTCTCTCTCTCTCTCTCTCTCTCTCTCTCTCTGTGACACCGATTTATTTATTGTCTGTCGGTTCGTATTGTCCGCATACCGTTTTACCTGCAAGCATTGATCCGTCATGGCTGAATTCCTGCTTTGCCAAACGTGCATTGAATAAATCAATAAGACAGATAAATGTTCAGTGCACTCTGCAATGCTTCTGGTCTTGACGCTGGGAAGGACAGCAATCCAATGAAAATTACATATTTTAGAGACCACTTATATATATGTACCTTTTTATGTAAATGTCAAAGAAAATGTGGGGAAATAAAAAAAAAAAGTCCTTTGCTGTGCAGGGTGGTCCAAACAGTAGCCATTTACATTTTGCTCCCTAATTTGAGTGTGATAAAATTTGAAGAGACCCTAAACTGCATGAGGATATCATCGATTTTAACTCTTTCGTTGCCTGTAGAACTTTAGCTGACGTCCTGTGTCAACTGCTTTACCCACAACAAGAAACAATGTGTGTGTGTCACTGTGTGTGTGTGTGCGCGCGCGCGTGTGTGTGTGTGTGTGTGTGTGTGTGTGTGTGCGAACAACTTTCAGAAGTTTCTACTCACTGCCGTAAGGCACAATTGCGGCAGTCCCGTGGTGGAAGGAAAGGTCTTTTTTCTTGACTGATTGGTTTGCAAAATGACAGATTCATGGCTGAGTTAGTCAATGGACCTCTAGTGGACAAAACCCCAGCCAATCCCTGATATATACAAATCTAGTGTCACTAAAATGTTAAAGATAATACAGGCGATGACTCTACTTGTTTGTCAAACATCGTCGAACAGAACATGAGTGGTTGGTTTTAGACAGGTTTGACACAGTTTCGTCAACATACAATACATATGTGCATCAGTATGTCATTGGAACACGAACAACTGGTTCAAGACAGGTTTTACACAGTTTCTTTTACTCAAAATTTCAGTCAGGGGTCAACAAATTATAAGAAACGGGAGCTTGATTTCAGGCAGGTTTCATAGAGTTACAAGTGGGATTCAGTGTGTCATTAAAACATAACTGGTGGATTTGAGACAAGTTGGACACGAATTTCACTGACTCAACATTTCAGTCAGGGGTCAACAAATTATAAGAAACGGGAGCTTGATTTTAGACAGGTTTCATAGAGTTTAATAGACCAAACATTACAAGTGGGATTCAGTGTGTCATTAAAACATAACTGGTGGATTTGAGACAAGTTGGACACGAATTTCACTGACTCAACATTTCAGTCAGGGGTCAACAAATTATAAGAAACGGGAGCTTGATTTTAGACAGGTTTCATAGAGTTTAATAGACCAAACATTACAAGTGGGATTCAGTGTGTCATTAAAACATAACTGGTGGATTTGAGACAAGTTGGACACAGTTTTCACTGACTCAAAATTTCAGACAGGGGTCATGCAGCTACATTGAACTAAGCATGCTGACACTGATCCAGGTATCATTGAAACAAGCCCAACAGAGGTAAAGACGAGCATAGCATCTCTGCACAAGACGACCAAGCCACAGAACAGATCCCGGCAGCTGAACAAGTGACCATCTTCCGCCTGAGGACAGGGTACACAACATCGGCGCAAGAAATTACGTGCCGTGCCCTCCCCCCATATGCCCCTGTGGAAAAGCAGAGCAAGACACGGTCCACGTCCATACAGGACTGCAGGAACCTCCAGACCCTGAGGATAGAAACTTGGCTCTCGAAGAGATTCTGAAGCTGTAAGGACCTGTGGATGCTCTGCAGAAGACCACCAGCTTCATCTCCAGAGCTGAAATTCGAGTGTAAAAGGGGATCGACAAGAAACATGGGAGGCTGCATCACACGCCAGGAGAGGGATCCCCGCCCATTGATAATCGACGTCCAGCAAGTCATTGCTGATGAAGTGTGGGGCATGTTCTGTGACTCGCAGACTTGGTGAGATTCTGACACCTTATTAATGTGTGTGTGTGTGTGTGTGTGGGGGGGGTTTAGGAGTTGGGGGGGGGTAGGGGTGGCGGCGGGGGGTGGGAGAAGGTGGTGGTGGAGCATGGGGATTTTAAGTTGCGAGGAGAAATAGTATGAGGGGAGGAGATAGAGAGAGGTAGTGTGTGGATGTGGAGGGGGGGGGGGCATGGAGGGAGCGTTTGTGTGTTTTTGTGTGTGGGTGTATGTATGTGTGTGTGTGTGTGTCTGTGTGTGTCTGTGTGTGTCTGTGTGTGTTTTATTGCGTGAGTCCGTGCGTGCGTGCGTGTGTGTATGTATGTGTGTGTGTGTGTGTGTGTGTGTATGTATTTGTGTGTGTGTGTGTGTGTGTGTGTGTGTGTGTGTGTGTGTGTGTGTGTGTGTGTGTGTGTGTGTGAATGAGGAATTGAGCTTTGTTTTTTTTAACTGGACGTAGAAACAGTGACTGAAGAATGGGTTGTTATGTTTCATTAGAACAATCATTAGAACATATTTTACAACATTATTTAGAAATTATCATTGAGTTATCAAATAAAAACAGAAACATACACAGGGTTTTCC
>NC_090257.1:28100734-28133234 GCF_037325665.1 Littorina saxatilis
ATTTTGAAATGAGAATTCAAAGTAGTAGACAGGGCACATATATTTGAGTTACAAGTTCGTGCACGGAGCTTGAAAATGAGTTAAAAGTAACTTTCAGATAGGGTAATATTTTAAATTGTAAATTTCAGAGTGAGCTACAAATAGGTTACAGAAATTTAACATAAATATGCCAGTTTTGTTTTTGTTTTTGTTTTTGTTTTCTGTATTTAATTTTGAATTATTCGCTTATTTGTTTTGAGAACAAACATGACAAGTTATTTTCGAAGAAAACACAATCTTTAGAAACTTGAAAACGCCAGTTAGATGAGAGCGAGTTTCAGATAGAGAGCAGCTACTAGCTATAACGTTATATGCGTGTGTTTGTGTATGGGGTGAGGGAGGGCGGGAGTAGTGTTAATTCTGAGAATGTGGTGTGCCAGTAGACATCCTTTACGACTTCTTTATGACTTAAGGCAACCGTTACTATAATGCGGTTTATTGCAACAACTACAAACAGTTAAATTGTTGACCAAAACTGCTGATTCTTCTCTGCCATACAGGTAACCAAGACAACGGGGGAAACGTTCGAGGAAACCTTGACCACAACCGCCACCAGTGACATCACAGTGGCCCCCAAAAGTCACTACATCGCCTCCATCGTCATGGAGGAGTATAACCTTCATGCAGAGTTCAAGGTCAGTGTTAGGTTCATAGTTTGTAAAAAGTAAAATATGTTTCTTCCATTGCTGTTGTAAGAAAGGAATTATGTTTTATATATGTATGTCTGTCTCTCTGTCTGTCTGTATGTATGTCTGTCTGTCTGTACGTCTGTCTGTCTGTTTGTCTGTCAGTCTATCTCTTTCTCTCCCTATCCCCTCCTGTGTCTCTCTATGTGTCTGTCTCTCTGTCTGTCTGCCTGTATGTCTGTCTGTCGCTCTCCCTCTCCCCCCTCCTCTCTCTCTCTCTCTCTCTTTCTCTTTCTCTCAGATAAAACAAACGACCAAGCCACAGTTTAGGCTTTGTGAATTACATTCTTGTACTTCCGTGAAAGAACGAATGAACTGTCGTCATCATTCTCTCCCCCTGTGCCAGGTGACGGTCAACATGTCCATGCCAGCCAAGCAAGCCAAGGCCTACATCAAGGACAAGCACGGGGACACCGTGTTCTACTACACCCTCAAAAACCTCAGCCACCTCTTCCCTCAAAACAAGATCGAGGTGGACGACCCCAAGCGGCCTGGCTCCAAGAAAGCCCGCGAGGACGCTGTGCAGTTCGTGGTGGAAGGCGTGCTCAATGGCGTCCAGATGTCCAGCCACAAGATCAAACTGGACAGCCAGGATCTGGAGGGGGCCGAGGAGGCCAGAGATAGAAAGATGCTGATGAGGTCTGCAGCGAACGCTGCTTCCTGAAGATGCCACATTAAAGTTCATTTTGTACAGCTGATCTCCTCACTCAGGATCTGGAGGGGGCCGAGGAGGCCAGAGATAGAAAGATGCTGATGAGGTCTGCAGCGAACGCTGCTTCCTGAAGATGCCACATTAAAGTTCATTGTGCACACCTGTTCTTTTTAATCAGGAGATTGGTTGATGTGGTCAATGTAAAATAAAAAGGCGTCAAAGAGTACTTCTGATAAGGCTGTTTCCTGAAAACGCTTCAAAATAGTCCATTGCTGTACAACTACCCATAGATGGGACTTATCAGTAAGCAAGCTGGAAGGATTTAAGGGGGTAGACCTACCTAGAGTTGTGTGTATTGTTGTTTATTTTTGCTACATAGTAACATCTCAGTGGATTTTGATGGAGTTTGGTGGCCATCTATGTCAGTTATGTAGGTTTTGAGGAAAACAAATGGTTAGCTTATAGATTTTCACAAACATGAGAAGAAGAAAAAAAGATAATAATAACATTTTGCGAACAAAAAAACGTTGATATCACATTTTACAAAATATTTCTTACACTTTTTATCCCTGAAAGCTGTACTTTGCAAAGGTGATGAAAAACAAGTTTAACTGGAGCCTGAAATACCAGTAAACGCCATGTACACAATTTAATACAAAAAATCAAAAGAAATCTCCCCTTAGTATAAATTATGATATTTTTGATCTGTGTGTTTGATTACAGTTTGGCTAGTTTAGGATCCAGCTATGGCTAAAATCTATTTCCAGTACAAATTACAAGGCTCTAGCATGAAAACTGAGAAAACTGTGGTGTAAAAACACCCTAAAAAGTGGCGTTTTCGGAGAAAATCTGCATGCTAAAATTAGTTAGTTTTAGTGTGCAGTGAAATGAAGAGTAAAATGGGACCGGATTTTGGCTTTTCAGGGTTGATAAACACCTGCTTAGAACCCTCATATCTCCAGTTTGGATTGGAATTGATTGAAAATTCAAACTGTAAATGAAAATAGAGAGATTTAGCTTTCTAATGATGCCACACACTAGTAGGTTCTCAAAAAGGTAGGTCTACCCCCTTAAGTTGTTAGGAAGTGCGGGCAGTACGGATGTGAATTTCCAACCAAAAAAAAAGCAAGGGTGTGACTTTCCCAAAAGACAGCTGGAACGTTGTGAATTTCCTCAAACGGAAAAAGAGAACCAAGAATACAAATTCCCAAACATTCCCAGGCACAAAGCTGCACGGCTGTAAATGTTCCAAATGAATGGAGCAAGAATGTGAAATATCAAACATTCCCAGGCGCGGCACAAAGCTGCACGGCTGTAAATGTTCCAGATGAATGGAGCAAGAATGTGAAATACCAAAAAGAAAGTAACGAAGACGTTAACTTTAAGGAAGCGAGATGTATTCTCACATCTACACTTAGGCTATTTCGCGCAAGAATATAAACATTTTAGAAAAAAGGAAACATAATGGCAAATAGAGAGTGTCTGCGGTGCCACTTTTCCTTGTTGAAAATGTTTCATGACACTAATTCTGACCGCTACACGGAGTGAGAATCAGAAATGAGGACCAGGACTCACAAGAAAAAGCAAACAGTTGCATGGTTTTGATAATGTGTTTGAGCGTAGCAAGTCTATGCTTGGTGTAACAGCGTAGCAATTTATCTTCAAACGTAGCGTGTTGCGCTAAAAGCATATCAGTTGGCAGCTCTGCATACTTATACCCTTTCAACTCCTTACCTAGCTGTCCCATTTACGTGTCACCAAAAAGCCGGCAATACCAGCAAGTCTAGTTTTGGTTTCACGCTGCGAGCCGTTGAAGCAAATCAATATAACCATAGCACACACAAACACGCAATGTCGATTCAAGGCCAGGTATGCACACAGGCAGGCGACTCAAAGAAATTGTTGGTCGCAAAAGAGAGCTTCAAGGGTTAGGACAGGTACGAAGGGGGTGGGGTGAAGTTTGGTGGGTGGCAGGTTAAGGGAGTGTGGTGGGGGAAGAGGGTGTGCGGGGGTACGGGTAGGTATTCATCTAGTCCTGATAAGTTGTCGAGATTGCGAACAGATTGTTGCGCTGACGTTAGGTCATAGCGACCTGTCCTGCGTCTAGTTCGAGGCGCGCATTTTAGGAGGGATTATTTCCACGTCTCTGCATGTATCGGGTTACAATATTCAGGCGGGGTGACGTTAACTTGTGAATAGATATGTTGCGTGTCTTTGTGACTGTGTAGTTGTGTATAAGTCAGAAGTGCTGAATGCAAGTAGCGTCTGAATAAACTGAAATGTGTGCGTGGTTTTACTGGTGTTAGACCAAACATTGATCATTGGTAAATAACGCATTGATATTTGATTAAAAAGCTTCGTTAAGTACGGTCGAACCGACCCTGGCGTTCATCTCTTTATACCCACCACCTGCCCATCACGATCCTCCAACAGGATTCCCAGGGAGGTTCTTTCCTGTTTAATTCACCTTACATTAACGACCACCTGTCTGAAAGAACTACTCTCGTTTGTTCGCTGTTGTTGGTCGTTTGGACAGGTTCGACTCTACAATTAAAAAGAATACTCACAAGTACCTAGGTCAGAAGGTCTTCAATGAGAACAAAATACATGCACAACAGAAATATTTTATATTAATGAAAATATAACAAAAATACAAACAACATGTTGTTGAATTTAAAAACCTGTATACATGTCAAGGTTGCTGTCAATGGTGTGTACTGTATTTTATTTCTGATAAAAGGCACTCTCCTTCCAGTAAAACAGTTGTGTTTCATTATTTCAGATCTGCTTTTACAGGTCATTAATTAAAACATCCCTTCTTTTTCATACTTCGTCTGCGTTCGTGGGCTGAAACTCCCTCGTGTTTCTATAACCCACCGAACTCTGACATGGATTACAGGATCTTTTCCGTGCGCACTTGGTCTTGTGCTTGCGTGTACACACGAAGGGGGATAAGCCACTAGCAGATCTGCATATACGTTGACCTGGGAGATCGGAAAAATCTCCACACTTAACCCACAAGGCGGCCGCGGCCGGGATGCCAACCCTCGACCTTCCAATTAGGAGGCCGACGTCTTACCACCACGCCACAGCGCCCGTCACTCATACAAAAACTAAAAACTCTGACTACTTCATGTGTAGAGTGTGAATTATTTTTACGAATCAGTTTCTCAGGTGAACACAAGTATCTTTTACTAAATGAATTAAACACACGAAATCCCACGCCGTTTAGAAAGTATCTAAGTTCCTGGGCCGAGGTTCACGAGAAAGTTACCAACCGGGTGGATGCCAACCGCGGTTTTGGATTGGTTGACATTGAGATTTGTTGTGATTTCAACGAATCAGACCCCGCCGTTTGTTCTCACACGAGGTGCACGAGAAATGTACCAGCCGGGTGGGTACCAACCGCGGTTTTGGATTGGTTGACATTGAAATTTGTTGTGATTTCAACGAATCAGACCCCGCCGTTTGTTCTCACACGAGGTGCACGAGAAATGTACCAGCCGGGTGGGTACCAACCGCGGTTTTGGATTGGTTGACATTGAGATTTGTTGTGATTTCAACGAATCAGACCCCGCCGTTTGTTCTCACACGAGGTGCACGAGAAATGTACCAGCCGGGTGGGTACCAACCGCGGTTTTGGATTGGTTGACATTGAAATTTGTTGTGATTTCAACGAATCAGACCCCGCAGTTTGTTCTCTCCCGGTTGGGTGGCACTAACCCTCTTTCACTCGGTGCAGCTCAGTCCTGGATGTTTGGATCAATCCAAATGAAGGGATGGTCTTATCTCATGCAAACGGTGCTGAGAGAGGAAATCTGGCCATTGCCGGAGTCCCTGCACAACAAGCTGTACGGGCCAGTGGCTGCGCTGCAGAGGACCACTAATTATATCTCAAGATCTGGACTCCAAGTGTGATCGGCGATCGAAAAGAAGAAGATCTCATGCAAAAGTCTGACTAGATCTGAAAGTGTAAACCGAATCGTTTACACGGGATGGATTGTGCATTTAAAAATTCTCTTTTTTAATTTCATTTCTGTAGTCTTGATTTTATGGACATCCGCAGTCAATGTGTTTTCGTTGTGTGTGTGTGTGGGGGGGGGGGAGTGGGGGTTAATTATCCGCTCCCTGACTCCATTGAATGTTCTATTTGCCGGACAGATGTTGAACAGATTGTCTCATTGACTCATTGAGTAATTTATAGGTTTTATGTGCTATTTTGTTGTGAGTCTTGGCAATTTAAGTATGGACTCGAGGTCGAGATTAACATGCTCTCAAAATGGCTTGCCGAAAACTGTCCTTTCATTGATTGTGGTGCTATATGTGTAAATCACTGCTAATAAACTCAAACATATTAGTATGTTATCTGTCTCGTAATCAATGTTAACACTTTTTCTGTCTGTTCGGGGTCAGCTCACGTTCTGTGTCACAGCGTCAATAAAAGAACAACGAAAACAGCTCACAAGAAACAATGTTTGTGTGTCGTGTGCGTGTGTGTGCGTGTGTGTGTTTTCTGTGATCTGTGTGTGCGTGTGTGTGTTTCTGTGATCTGTGTGTGCGTTCGTGCGTGCTGTGCCACGAAAACAGCAAAACGCAATCAAAGTTTGTGTGCGTGTGTGTGTATGTCTGTGTCTATATATATATATATATATGTGTGTGTGTGTGTGTGTGTGTGTGTGTGTGTTACTGTAAACAATGATAGTCGTGCAATGTCACAGACAGTCTAAATTTACCAAGTTTCAATGAAAGTCCAAAAGTGCGCAACATATCTTTATTCAAAATTAAAAATCAAAACAGGCTCACATACAGACATTGACTTTTTTTTTATTTACTAAAGGGAGAACAGAAATAGCATTGGAAGAAAAGAGCAGAAAATCAAGAAGGTTAAGTATTAGAAACTTAATAGCCTCACAACTCTTGAACTATTTCAGTCCAAGCTATGTTATTAGAGGTGACTCCAAACGTGATCAAACACGCTTGATGAAACACGCTTACTTTTTCACATTCTATTACATTCATGTGGAAAGTAATATGCAGTGGTAGCAACATCTAAAAAGAAAAAAAACTACAACAAACATGGTATATTCATACAAATACGTATTCACTGAGAATTTCTCTCTGGGCTGTGTTCGTTTCTGAAAAAAATCCTTGCCTTGCGCTGTTGAATAGTTAATGCTCAACTCATTCAAAGCTGTTGTGTGAAGTTATTGGTGCATGTCAAGGATCTTTTACGGATCCGCTTTTCTTGCAAACCAAGTTACACCGTACTTACTTAGCATTTGTCTGCATGTATACGTGTTTTGGGGCATATGTATAAGTAGTTGTGTGTATGTGTATGCGTTTGGGTGAGGAGGAGGTGTGTGTGTGTGTGTGTGTGTGTGTGTGTGTGTGTGTGTGTGTGTGTGTGTGTGTGTGTGTGTGTGTGTGTGTGTGTGTGTGTGTGTGTGTGTGTATGCGTTTGGGTGAGGAGGAGGTGTGTGTGTGTGAGTGTGTATGTGTGTGTGTGTGTGTGAGTGTGTATGTATATGTGTGTGTGTGTGTGTGTATGTGTGTGTGTGTGCGTGCGTGTGTGTGTGTGCGTGTGTGTTTGTTGGTAAATGCACTAACAACCACACACAAAATCATAAATTATGCAGCAAAACAAACACTGTTTAAAAACTGAATAACATTAGCCAAACCAGGGACACAACACACAAAGCCCCAACACCTATGCATATACAAATGACCATAAAAAAAAACCACGAAATGTATATGTTTGGGACGGGGTATCACCCCCTTGAAGTGTCACGCCAAAGCAGGGGTAGAAACCACTCCTCTGTCGTTGTATCGCAGCCAGGGAGTGCAGCTACACACAAAGCCTGGGCACTTTCGGCAAGTATCTCCAGTTGCTTGCAAGAAACGGAAAAGGGGTTGGGGTTGATGGTGGGGGTGTTATTAGGTGACTGGTTGTCAAATGGATTGGGGTGGGGACGGGAGTTTACTAAACACAACCAAACATGGTTCTGTTTACTCAAAATAGAGAACGAAAGCTGATCTGCAGTATTCTCCAAACCTTCTTGAGAAAAAAGAGATGTGGGTTTCGTTGGAGGACTTGTTTGTTTGTGTGTGTGTGTGTGTGTGGGGGTGAAGAATGGTAGCGTCGAGCTGAAAACAGGAGTTGAAAAGGAGCAGAAAAGGGAATGATAATAGTGAATGCACGAGACACTAGCCAGGGGCGGATCACATCATTTTTAAGGGGGGGGGGGAGGGGGGGGGGGGAGGGGGAGGGGGGAGGGGGGAGGGGGAGGGGGGAGGGGGGAGAGGGGGTCCAAAATTCTTTTCGGGACAGACCGACGACGCGAAGCCCGATCTTACTAGGAGGGTCCGGGGGCATATTGGTGTTAAACAAAAAAAGAGGTTGCACTACTTAAATGAAGAGTCTTCTTGCGCGCGCCTGTAGTTCAGAAAAAAGGCGTGGGCTTAAAATAAAGTACATTTGATTTAAATGCACAAGCTTCCAGTGACATCAATTCTGCTCACTATTTCTGGTCTAGCCAGGCCTTTACATGGGACGAGACCAACCCTCCACTTGGACGCATACCAAAAATCAACACCCTGCCTGTTTCCCGTGCAGGGTTGAAATAGTTTGATGTCTCCTCTGAAGACACTAGAATATTCCGTCTATCTTTCTTTTAGTCGCAAACAGCACGGCCAGAGAGCCTTCTCCCACTCTGCTGCCGTTGCGTGGAACTCTCTCCCTTACTCTATCCGACACTGCCAAACATTTTGTTCCTTCAAATCAAACCTTAAAACACACTTCTTCACACAGTATTTTGATTAATTTTATTTCAATATGGTGCATTTTTGATCAGGTGTTTGAATGTTTTGCCTGTGTTAGTATGCTTGCAGCTTGTATTGATGTAGTGTTTCGTTGTTCACTTGTGTGCTGAATGCTGCTGCACATGCTTTTTTGCTTTGCTTTGTTTGTATATGTATGGTTTTTTTCCCATATCTTTTCTTTGTCAAGCGCTTAGAGAACGTAAAGCGCTCCATAAATCTCCCATATTATTATTATTATTATTATTATTATTTAATTTCCCAAAAGCCACCAATGGCTTTTTGAGCAATTACAAGAAATAAACTCATTAAACAAAATTCCACTCTGCACAGAAAACATCCAAGTTGTTGGTTTCTGGTATGAGACCAAGTGGAGGGGTGGTCTTATTCCATGTAAAAGCCTGGGCAGTTCTGAGATGGTGAGTTCAATTGTTTGCACGGGAAGGACTGTGCCTTTAAGCATGTTTGCGACAGCATACACATGGCGGAATGTTTGGTGCGCACTGGACAATAGTTTATTCTGTATCTTGTTTTGTGGAAACGTCGCAGATATATGCTGTTAGTTGAAGTATTCCGTTAGATCGTGTCCCCCTGTGTTGAAGCTGACCTTGTAGGAGTCGCCACTGTTCCCTTGACTCACCTGAACGAGAAAAGAGACACCTGATTAGTTACTAACTCGGGGGGTCCTTAACGTCCTCACAGGAAACCGTTCCTTTAGGGACATCAGTTAATGATACGCTAAGAACAGAGGTGACGCTGTGGCTTTTGTAATCTAGAAAACTCGGCTGGAGAAAATAACTCGGTCGGGTTTCTATGGGTATCAGCAGAGTGAGTACCCTTGCGTTTCCTCTGACAAACATTGGAAGGGCCAATCACTAGCGAAGGGTGTGTCGGAGCAAGGGTATTCACTCTTCCACAACCCATACAAAACCGACGAAGTTATTTCCGAAAATCGTCTTATAAGCTAGGCCCCCCCCCCCCAAAAAAAAAGTCTGTTTACGGTAACATAGGCACAAAAAATAGGGTCGGTAGGTCGGGATTTTTTTTTCTTCAAAAAACTGTATTTTTAAGTTATTTTGCCAAAAAACAAAGACTTTACAAAAAAAAAATAATAATAATAATTTCTCAAATGCCAAAAAAAAAGTCTATGGTCGCGCGAAAAAATAAGGTCGGTCGGGATACCGTAAACAGACTATTTTTTGTGTGTGGCCTAAAACAAAAACACGTGTGTACATCAAATACAAAACCTACACCTGTGTCTTTTTATCCACACAAAAAAACATTCTTTTTAAAAGGCTTATGTTTGGATATTTGCACGCTCTCTGAATTCAGATAATCTCGCACAGGGTTCACGTGACAGCCAAGTCGGCTTTCGATCTTTAACACGGCTAAAACCTGCCTTGGAGGTATGAAGTTACATCAACAGGGCACGAGATAGCCATACAAAAACTGCATGGGCTGGAAAGATAATCAATGTGTCTATCTTTCTGTAAGCAAAAGTTGTTGATTTGTTCTGTTCTGAATTTGTGTCATTGTTTTATTTCGAGACTTGTGTTTTTGTCGGTTTGATTTTGGTGGTATCCTCATTTGAGAGGCTGTCACGTGACTTAATCTGGAAAGACCAGATGGCCAAAACGAGCGCTGTTCGGACCATTGAAAGTTAATTGGCATCCACAAAAACCAAAACAACTTATACCCTGGTTATTTATTGCAAACTTAATTGCCTAAAAGGCATATATCCTGGTTGTTTGTGTGTGCATTGACTTTTGAAACGTACATTTGTGTGAGGTCAATACTTATGTTACTCTCAATTGAATAGACATTACGTGACACCTATCAATGTAATCTTAAATCATAAATCATCAAAAGGTGCTATATGGCACCAGCAAGGGCAACAACCGAAAATCAAAAGCAAAACAAGTTTATAAACACACACACACACACACACACACACACACACACACAGCCACACACACACACACACACACACACACACACACACACACACACACACACACACACACACACACCTACAAACAAAACAGAACAAACATTTGCATCAAACAAATTCTCACAAGCCCGACATTTCAACAACACTGCAAAAGTGTGAATGGAATCAGTTGTTGTTTTGTTTTTGCTTTTTGAGATCAGAGTTTTTCATTCACGTCTTGCCTTGTCTACAACCAGAGAAAGAAAGTAGACTTGATTAGCCAACTGTACCCACATGTAGAGCAAGAAAGTACGTGAAGGGATGTGATGTTTTTCATTCTTTCCTCTGGACAACTGTATGTGCATGCATTGATCTCTCTCTCTCTCTCTCTCTCTCTCTCTCTCTCTCTCTCTGTCTGTGTCTCTCTCTGTCTGTCTCTCTCTGTCTCTCGCTGTGTCTCTGTCTGTCTCTGTCTCTGTCTCTCTCTCTCTCTCTCTGTCTCTCTCTCTCTCTCTCTCTCTCTCTCTCTCTCTCTCTCTCTCTCTCTCTCTCTCTCTCTGCAGCAAAGTTCTTACTCACACTTCTAATCCTCATGTAGACGTCACATGGAATTATACGAGAGTCGTGGCCCAAAGTTCTACCATTTCCTGTTTTCGCCCTCATTTTGGCTTGGTAGCCTCTGAAAGGTAAAACACAACAGCACATTTTATATACAAGAATTACAAATAGATTTAAACAAAAACAAAAATAAACAAGTCGAGTGAAGCGATATAAAAACCGTTAGTCAGTCCGTATCAAACTAAAACATCAACTCCTCATACCAGCCATACATTTAGATAGTCTCGGCTAACAATACCAAAGACCGACATGGGTCACGCTCGTCTCCGCGAAGCAGGCGACAGTATAGTACTTACAAAACATAATTTCTGTAATTCTGAGCACATTGTCAGAGTAAACATGAAATATCTATATATTTTTGAATTCAAGAGAAAATCAAGAATACAATGCAGTCATTTTTTTTTATCTGTTACTAAAAATTCGATTTTAATGACAATTTTAATGAGTATACTAATTACGAGACTTTTTAAGATTTCGAGCTGAAATGCAATACCATAGTCCGGAGTTTGTCGAAGGATGCTTCACTAATGTTTCAACCAATTTTGTTAAAAAATTAGGGTGTGATAGTGCCGAAATCTAGGGATATCATACCCAGGAACTCTCATGTGAAGTTTCATGACGATTGCGGAATCACTTTATACAAACACACACACACACACACACACACACACACCATGACCCTCGTCTTGATTCCCCGCCTATGTTAAAACATTAAGTCAAAACTTGACTAAAATGTATAAAACAACAATAAACAAAGGTTACGTTTATTGAATGTTTAAATATAGATGAAACAAAACATTCCCAAGAACTTCGACCTATTGTTATTTAAAGTGGACCAGCAAGTCATGTTAAATGTTAATTGTGACGTATTTTTGATTTGATGCTGCTTCCAAAAATGCTTCTTTTTCTTTCTTTCTTTTCTTCATAGACAAGAATTAGATGTATTTCAAATGACTGGCGGAGGAAAACTGAAAAATGGATAAATGTTGCTGTTTATCGCAGTTTTTATTTTCATTTTTCTTTTTCTTGGGGGGTACTAAAATGTGAGAATAATGTATTTGTTGTGTATTACCTTGTTCAAAAAAGAAAAAATCGAGAATACAAAGTGACTTTTTGTGTGAAAATATGGACGGTTTCGCTCCAAATTTGAAGAATCTAAAATCTAAAATAAATGTTATTGGGATGCCACTAACTGAAACAGGAGACATGCAGGCACACGGACATCTTTGCGTGATAATAACCTTAATATGATATACAAATAATGGATACAGTAATGCTGATGGGGTCTATATCGACCAAAAGAGTGGGATTCCCTGTAGGTGGAGTTCCTGTAGAGGGATTCCATGTATACAGGGAATCCCACAGGTTAGAGTTTTTCAATAAAACTTGCAAACCATACTCGAATTTCTAAGAATTATCACTAAAGATCGAATAACATCAAATTCTACCGATGTCGCTAAGCATCACGTGACTTTCAGCGATATCAGCGAAACACTACTGGAACCAGACCCTGTGGGATTCCCTGTATACAGGACATCCCCCTACAGGAACTCCACCTAAAGGGAATCCCACTCTTTTGGTCGACATAGACCCCATCAGCTAAAGTAATATAACCCACGTTTCCGTCTTGACGAAGCCAAAGTTAGGTTTGGACGCTTGCGGACGATACAAGATCACCACCTCCGAGCCAGACTGTGTGTAGCCGTGGTTCACTGAGCCGGAAAAAAATGAAATATTACTGCAAAGGAAATCTTGTTTACACATCGGTTTATTTTTCATTCGATGTAACACACAAAAGGACGTATACGTGCGCTAATTATTAACGCATTTGAATTTTTACAGCACAGGAAGCTTGTTTAAACATAGATTTATTTTACATTTGCTCTAAGAAACAAAAGGACGTATGAAGCACTTTAAATATCAACTAGTTTAAAATGTTACTGCAAAAAAAAGCCTGTTACAATGTTGGTTTATATTTCAACCGACCTAAGAAACAAAGACGTATAAGCGCGCTAATTATAAACGACATCGATGTGCAACAAGATTACTTGAAAATCACGTGGAACCGATCTCCTGGCCCCTGAGAAAATAACAAGCATGGGTCAATAATCAACGTTCTCACACACAATCACTTGATTCTCCTTCGCAAAGGTATGTAGTTATATTATTCAAAATGAACAGGCGGCCCTGCAAATGCAGACTGAGACCTACATACATACAAGGAAGGGAATACACAGAATTGTCATCATTTTCACGAGTTTTCATTCATAACCAGCTGGGGAATAAATAACGCTGTTGCCTATGTAAGAAGTCGAGGTGGTGAATGGGTTTGAGCTTTCAAGTGAAACGTGGATTGTCAAAGTAAAAGCCAATCAGGCCGATTGTCTGATGTGTAGAACCATCGCAGCTTTTGATTCGTGTTTCCGAGGACAACGATTGTAAGCATTCACTCTCAAAGACCCAATCAAGGTTGATGATTACCGTTGCGACTCATGGTCAATTTGCAACTTATCTCTATAATCGCAAAATCCACAACAAAAAGTCATAAAACACTTGAAAAAAGGAATATGCTCAAAACTTACTGCTTTTTGCTCAGTGCATTTTCAGTCTGGAACAAATTCGACGAACAAGTTACATTTGACGTCACAGACAAGTATGACGTGTTATCTCGAACTTCTGACGCGTTGAGGCCCTGGAAATTGCATTCTTAAAATTACCTTCAGAATAGGGATCTCCATTGATTATTGTGCGTACCTTTGTTTCATCCAAAATGATGACAAAAACGATGTTTGGTGGCTTGTTGACAGACCAGCTTTTTTGTTGGTCCTCGGGGACCATATAGCCTTCGGTTTTCATAGTTATCAACCGCGGCCTTCGGCCTTGGTCGATAAAGATGAAACCGAAGACGATATGATCCCCTCCGACCAACAAAAAAGCTGGTCTGTCAACAAGCCACCAAACATCTTATATTATTATTATACGGAAAAAGAAAATCGGCAAACAATTTTACAACAAACTGAAATGATCAAAGAGAGGCAACACATTACGAAGGTGAACAAAGCTGCACTCGAACCAATGGTTATCTACCCTGGCGGGAGAAACGACAGGCAGTGGGGAAAATAAAAGAGGAAGAAACACAAAAACAACAAGTCGCATGAGGCAAAATTGTTACATTTAGTCAGTCTGTCAAACTCTACGAATAATACTAAACGCAGTGCATTTCACGGAAAAAAAGAGGATAATCCGCGACAGAGACTGAAAGCACTGACATGCACGTGCAAAGCATAGCGGCCCTCATTCGCCAGTATAGCGCAGTAGCATACAACACTTAATAAGAAAGCGCGCTTTTCTGTATTCTTTTTAACTTTCTGAGCTTGTTGTTTTAATAACATATCTATCTGTTTTTGGAATCAGGAAATCTGAAAACAAATAAGATGAAATCATTCTTGTATCGATTGCTAAAATTTTAATTTTAGAGATTTTTAATGACCAAACTCATTATCTTATTGTTAAGCTTCTACGCTGAAATACCATCCCGTAGTCCGGGCTTTGTCGAACATTGCCTGACCAAAATTTCAATTCACTTGATTAAAAAATGAGGGCGTGACAGTGCCGCCTCAACTTTCACTAAAAGCCGGATATGACGTCATCAACGACAAAAATAAAAATCATTATCTGGGGACATCATAGTTTACCCAGGAACCCTCATGTGAAGTTTCATGAAGATCAGTCCAGTAGTTTTCTCGGAATCGTACTACACACAGACACACACACACACACACACACACACACACACACACGCACGCACGCACGCACGCACACACGCACACAAACACACACACACACACACACACACACACTCACACACACACACACACTAACACTAACACTAACACCTACATACATACATACATACATACATACATACATACATACATACATACATACATACATAGGCTATATACATACATGCATACACACGCACACGCACACGCACGCACACACACACACACACACACACACACACACACACACACACACACACACACACACACACACACACACACACACAAACAATAATTAAGAAATGTTTAAGCTTCCAAACTAAAATGCAATCGAGTAGTTCGGTCCGAGTCAAAGATTTTGTGTACCAACATTTCAAACTATTTGATAGAAAAATGAGGGCGTGACAGTGCCGCCTCAACTTTTGTAAAAAGTTGAATATTACCTCATCAACGATATTTATGGAAAAAAAGGGGGGAAAACCGCGTCGGGGTAATACCTTGGAGAACTCGCATGCAAAATTTTCATTATTGTCTCGATTCCCCGTCTTTAAAAAACAAATTAGTCAAATTTTGACTATTGCTCATTGTCAATAAGGAGCGACCATTTCGTTTTTTCGTTGCCCGGGGGCCCCGGGGACACTGCAGCTAATACAAAGATATGTCAAGGTTAAATGTTTATTACCTCTGGTATGGTCTGAGCGTGAGCTAACTTTTGCACATAAATGTATGTCAATTTCTTGTTACTCCTAGTCCTGAGGGCAATAAATACTACCAAAAATGTCATCTCCAATACTGTCCGGGCGTACTTTTTCAGAATTTTAATTTATTTTAAAAATATATAAGCAATCTCTTTCTTATCACAGGCACTATCATTTTAAATGACACGATTGTCAGTGCTGTTGCTGCACTCATTTTTGTGCAGGAGGAAGTCCCTGTGAGTCTTCGCTATGTCTTGAAGTAAATGTCCGCGGAAATAGGCGCAAATGCAGTAACTTCTTTCGGGAATATTTTTTCATCCTATTTTGAGGGACTTTTTACTTACGAATACACTTAAAACAAACTTCAAACGCTTTTGGTTTATAAACAGGTATTTGTTTACAGCTGAAGTGCGTCTGAGTCTAGCCAAGAGGCAACAAAGAGAGAAAATAGACTTGGGGTTTCCATAACCGTCATCTCCGTTACCGGCTTTTTCTGGCAAATGAGAAACAATTTATGTTCCATCTTGTGATATGGTGTTCGCTCACATGAGCATACAACGAACAAATCATTAACAGGGCCGTCAGGTGTCTTCTGACTCTGTCGTGAGGCAAAATGCGAGCGCCCGTCATCTCCGTTACCGTCATCTCCGTTACCGTCATTTGCGGGCCAAAATAGGATGCCGTTTTCGACGTGTTTGTTGACAAACTGCATCGGGGATAGATCTAAAACATTGTGTACATTGCCAACTCATATATCGTTCGAAAGAGCAAGACCTGCTCTCTATTCTAACCAATGGGCATTTATATTCCTTGGATATCTTGTAATCTGCACTTGACTGAAAAAAAGGCAATTTTTAATCTGTTCTTGCCTCAAAGACCTGCAAGATGTTCAAAAGTCCACAGACCAACTAACAGTCCAGCCTTTTAGCTTTGGTTTCATGTATTTGGTTTTTCTGTACGTGTTGATTTAAGGGTGCCGCTGGTGTAATTCAGTTGTAAACACACCGTTCGCAGGTGTCAAAAACACCACTGACAAATTCAACCACGCGCGTTTTTAGATTCAGTCACTAAAACCGTCGTATTTGCTTAAGCCTGCTGCGCAGAAACACATCATTACCACACTTGGAAGGCTTAGTGGTTGTTTTGCAAGCTAGTAAAATTTCGTTGATCTAGTCTGAGTGGATGTTGTGTATAAAAGTGTTATATGATAGTGTTATATGATAGTTAGTTATGTTATTGCGTCATTTGTCAACTACAGTGTTTCAGTTGGTCATCTTACAATGCATATCTAATGAAAACTAACGATGTTTTCTGTTGGGCACCCAATTTTCCATGTTGGTGAACAATTAAGCTAAACAAAAACACCAAATGTCTACGAAAAAGCCAGAAAGGGGTCTTCGTATTTTTTAAAAGCCAAGTGGTCGCTACTTATTGAGAATGAGTGTTTATGAAAAAAAACAGAACATGTGGGGATAATATCTACAGGTATTACCCTGTACATTTTTTGTGAGGATCTATCCAGTATTATTATTGGAATTGCAGTTCATTGTCGCATACAATATACCCCCACACATACATCTCCGGCTTCATATCGATTCCTAGATCCCAGCAAAACAATTAGTCAAATAATCAACAAAAACAAAATAACAGCAAAAACAGCAAAAACATAAACTGTATTAAAGTTGAAGGCAAAAATATAGAAATGTCAGGCACAAAACAAAGCAACAACAACAAAACCATACTTAAATTTTCAAAGTCTGATCTCACCGTGACGTCAAAGAACAGACTATTCAATTGCAGGTATAAGAAAGCTACCCAGTGTGATTCAAGAGAAATAGCGTATAAACATTGTTTTTAAATACCATACCTTCATCATCAATGGCTTCGTCTAAAGACGTTCCAAACCAATTACCCATATCTGAAACCGAAAGTAATTAATATTAAGACAGCTAGGATTGTTGAAAGCATTGAGAAAGCTTTTACAGCTTCAATCTTAAACGTGAATGCCATGAAAAATACCCACACTAGCCATACATGCTTACATAATATCAAACTACTAGCAAAGGAGAAAGTCTACACATTTTCTGGTTTACTAAAAGTTTAAACAAAATTAACAAAATAAGTCACACATCAACAGGACATTTTAAATGCACGGTACATATATTTGGAGAATTATCATCTGTGTTCATTATGACTGCATCTATAACTCACGTGATGTGGTTATATGCACAATATGAAGAAGCCTAGGATTAAATCCTCATCGAGCCTAAACATGTGTTTCTGTCGCCAAAAATGCCATGTACCGAAAGTTTGGTTTGCACAAAATTCAATTTAAAAAAAGTGACAAATATATTCCAATTGACGACTTTTTCAACAGTTTTGCAAAACAAAATGATAGTCTTATTCTTTTTTTAACTGTTGAACAAAAAGACTCGTCTTCTAAGCGCTGACTTTTTGCAGTAGGTGTGCAAAAAGACTCGTCTAATTGTAGACTTTTTTTTTACTGTTGAGCAAAATGACTTATAGCAAGGCAAGGCAAGGCACAATGTATTTTTCCGAAAGAAACAAGGGTTACATGGAAAAGGTAAATTTCAAAATCAAACAAAACATGGTATTTATAACAAAACACAAGTCTTCAGAATTCTCAAACATAGATAACTCAATTTAAATTTACAAATAATTTACTGTTTAACAAACGTCTCTATAGGACTGGTACTAGTATAATAAATGTAAACAACCACAAAAACAATGGTCAAATATTCAAAATTCTGCCGAAATGTGCTTTATGAAATACACTAAGTTTAACAACACTCGCTTCTTTGTTGATCTAAATACATGTTTACGTTTCACTGCTTTTGGTTTCTTCTTAAAATATACATAGACTTCTTCCATTTCTGTCTTACATTTTCAAAATTACTACACTGAAATATATCATTGAATTCATTTCCAAGATCTCCAGACTGGCATTTAAGACTATATTATATTATATATTATATTATAGTAAAATATTACTCTAACAATGCAGCAGCATTAAAATTTTACCTCTCTGTACGGTATTAGCAATTTATGATTTAGTGTTCGGATACGCAAGAAAAGAAACTTCAAGGTTCTGGGGTAAAATGTTCAAATCATTTTCAAATCTTAAATTATCTTTAAACAATCTATAATTCAAACAGGTTGCTTTTGTACTCAATGTCAATGTCTTTATGTATTGATCTGTTAAACATTGAAAATGGAACAAGGGTCTGTAGGTGAGAGGAACAACAACAAGATAACAATACAAATGTGCTCACCAGAAGACAGAAACATGAATATATAGACACGTATTTATGTATTTATGTTGCTGTTTTCTGGTGAGTACATTTTTATTGTTATCTTGTTCTTTTAAACATTGTTAATTTTCCAATTTTAATTATTTTGTGGAACATTATAAATTGAACTGGTCATGTCAAAATCCACCCAGGCCAGTAGGAAACATAGGTGCACTATGATTTCCAGCAGATTTAAAATCGTGAAGTATTACTTGTAAAATATTCAGAGCCGAAGAAATTGAATTACCTTTCTTTTTATATAAAACAAACTGGAATGGGAAACATAATTATTCTTGGCTTACTGCAGTACGACTGTAGCAAGCAATGTTTGTGATTTGTATACGTATACACACTTATTTATTACTTTTCGGAATTCTTCAGATTTGTAGAAAAAATATACCTGTTTTTGTTTTGCTCCTAATGTTTACTTTTTCATATGTTCATTTTATTTTTAGGCAACATGTAGAAGAGATCTTGAAATGTGCGAGAAAACAGTTCGAACGACATTGCTCAATGCACTATGAGCCAGGAATTCAAAATGGCCGACTCTAATTTTGTGACTAGATTGTTGGAATGCACACGGAGGGACTTTGATAGAGGACGTGCGCCATTCAGAAAACTACTAAACCCTTTGCAGCCAAAACTGTAACATTCAGTGTGTTTTTGAAACTGGAAAACATGTAATGTGAATTTTAAACCCATGACAAGATTGATCATTTTAAAACTCAATATGAAGCGTTCTCATGCTAACAGCCTTGTCGGTTTTGTAAGGGGTTGTGAATTCTTACATTTCATTTTGTGGACACATAACATTTAAAGTTATTTCCTGAAACATTGCAGTTTTGTAGAATTAATTGCAAGATAGAAACAAGCCTAGCTTTTTCTGATGACAGCACTCAAGAGACTGAGGATAACAATGGTAGGTTGGACTTCATTTCTGAGAAAAAGAAACAAGTAACAACTCGTCTGGGCGTTGGCGGCTGTTATTATCACTAGTCTGGTTTTGCAAACACCCTGTTTGTTTAAATTTGGTCACAAGACGTCTAGTAGCTTTTCTTTACAACATATTTTCCATTTTTTAAAAATATTGTAATGGACAATAAAGTTCTGTTATTGTTATTGTTATTATTGTTATTATTATATGTCCCATGTCAAAGTTCCTCTCGCAAAAACGACGCGTTCGAGTCACCGATCTGGTCCCAAAATCAGTGTCGGCCATTTTGAATTCCTGACTTGCAAGATATTGATCAATGAATTTGCCTTATACATTTCCAGGTCTGTTCTACAGTTCGCCTGAAATTAAGTCGAAAGTGAAGGAGCAAAATGGACATAGGTATAATGTTTGGAATAGTTTATATTTGACACCATTATAAATCCTTTCACAATACTTATACCTATTCCAGCGCTTTCCGAGAGGTCCTACGAGTATTGCATTTTCATAAACCCCACAGGATAACAAGTTTGCAGATATTGAAAGCATTATATAATTGTACAATGTTCTAACCGTTGTGCTAAAAGATTCATTGTATAATTGTAGAATGTTCTAACTGTTGTGCTAAAAGATTCATTGTATAATTGTAGAATGTTCTATATAACCGTTGTGCTAAAAGATTCATTGTATAATTGTAGAATGTTCTAACCGTTGTGCTAAAAGATTCATTGTATAATTGTAGAATGTTCTAACCGTTGTGCTAAAAGATTCATTGTATAATTGTAGAATGTTCTAACCGTTGTGCTAAAAGATTCATTGAATAATTGTAGAATGTTCTAACCGTTGTGCTAAAAGATTCATTGTATAATTGTAGAATGTTCTAACCGTTGTGCTAAAAGATTCATTGTATAATTGTAGAATGTTCTAACCGTTGTGCTAAAAGATTCATTGTATAATTGTAGAATGTTCTAACCGTTGTGCTAAAAGATTCATTGTATAATTGTAGAATGTTCTAACCGTTGTGCTAAAAGATTCATTGTATAATTGTAGAATGTTCTAACCGTTGTGCTAAAAGATTCATTGAATAATTGTAGAATGTTCTAACCGTTGTGCTAAAAGATTCATTGAATAATTGTAGAATGTTCTAACCGTTGTGCTAAAAGATTCATTGTATAATTGTAGAATGTTCTAACCGTTGTGCTAAAAGATTCATTGTATAATTGTAGAATGTTCTAACCGTTGTGCTAAAAGATTCATTGTATAATTGTAGAATGTTCTAACCGTTGTGCTAAAAGATTCATTGTATAATTGTAGAATGTTCTAACTGTTGTGCTAAAAGATGCATTGTATAATTGAAGAATGTTCTAACTGTTGTGCTAAAAGACTCATTGTAGAAGGTTCCAACTGTTTTGCTAAAAGACTCATTGTCTAAATGCAGAATGTTCTAACTGTTGTGCTAAAAGATTTATAGTCTAAGTGCAGACTGTTCAAGTGTTGAATAAAACAAATCGTCGTCTTGTTGCAGTCTTTTTTTTTTAACTGTTGAGCAAAACGACTCATAGCCCCACTCGGACGTCTGGCAGTTCTTGAATCGTGAAATGTTCCTCTTAAAATAAAGTTTGTTTTTGTTTTGTTTTGTTTGTTTGCTCAACGCCCAGCCGACCACGAAGGGCCATATCAGGGCGGTGCTGCTTTGACATATAACGTGCGCCACACACAAGACAGAAGTCGCAGAAGTCGCAGCACAGGCTTCATGTCTCACCCAGTCACATTATTCTGACACCGGACCAACCAGTCCTAGCACTAACCCCATAATGCCAGACGGAGCAGCCACTAGATTGCCAATTTTAAAGTCTTAGGTATGACCCGGCCGGGGTTCGAACCCACGACCTCCCGATCACGGGGCGGACGCCTTACCACTAGGCCAACCGTGCCGGTTTAAAATAAAGTAAGTTCAGACGTAAAACAAAGCAACAACAACAAACATATACCTTTTTGTAAGTCTGACCTCACCGTGCTGTGGTTGGCCTAGTGGTAAGGCGTCCGCCCCGTGATCGGGAGGTCGTGGGTTCGAACCCCGGCCGGGTCATACCTAAGACTTTAAAATTGGCAATCTAGTGGCTGCTCCGTCTGGCATTATGGGGTTAGTGCTAGGACATATAGGTCCGGTGTCAGAATAATGTGACTGGGTGAGACATGAAGCCTGTGCTGCGACTTCTGTCTTGTGTGTGGCGCACGTTATAATGTCAAAGCAGCACCGCCCTGATATGGCCCTTCGTGGTCGGCTGGGCGTTAAGCAAACAAACAAACAAACAAAAAATCACCGTGCCGTCCAAGAATACAACAAACTATTCGATTGCAGGTATCACAAAGCTACCATGTGTATGTATTCACTGAAGAAATGTATTTATCTTTTTTTCTAAAAATAGTTTTTTAGAATAATGTTTTCATTAATTCAGTGGACTTGTCAAAGGTAGCATACTTTGTTATTGTGTTGTACATTTATCAGCAGGATTTATAACAACATGTACGGCACATTTAAAGATCATTTTAATGGAAACAATATTTGCTTAATGCAGTGCGACTGCAGCAAACACTTCTTTATATTTTGTATAAGCTTACACACTTATTTATTACTTATCTGAGCTGTGCATGATTGCTTTGATCACACCGCTGAGTACAATTACTCATCGGTAGGGATAGTAAAAAACTCGACAGTGAAGTTTATAATTGAAAATAAAGAGTACTTGACTGATGAAACAAGATTACAGTGTTTTTTTATTGTTTGAAAGTTGTTGTTGTTGTTTGTTGTTGTTGTTGTTGTTGTTGTTGTTGTTGTTGTTGTTGTTGTTGTCAAGGCTGGCAACTGAGGCATTAATCTCATCAGAATACTTCAGAGTGGTCAATACAAAATATCCTGTTTCCATTTTGCTTCTTATGTTTTGTCTTCAGATTTTCATTTGATTTTCAGGCAAAATGTAGAAGAGATCTTGAAATGTGCGAGAAAACAGTTCGAACGACATTGCTCAATGCACTATGAGCCAGGAATTCAAAATGGCCGACTCTAATTTTGTGACTAGATTGTTGGAATGCACACAGAGTTCTAACAAGACAGACTTAGACAGAGGACTTGCGCCATTTAGAAAACTACTGAACCTTTTGCAGCCAAAACTGTCAAATTCATTGTGTTTTTAAAACTGTAAAACATGCAAGATAGAAACAAGGCTAGCTTTTTCTGATGGCAGCACTCAAGAGACTGAGGATAACAATGGTATGTTGGACTTCATTTATGAGAAAAAGAAACAAGTAACAACTCGTTTGGGCGTTGGCGGCTGTTATTATCACTAGCCTGGTTTTGCAAACACCCTGTTAGTTTAAATTTGGTCACAAGACGTCTAGTAGCTTTTCTTTACAACATATTTTCCATTTTTATGTAATGTTTTAATGGACAATAAAGTGCTGTTAAAGTGCTGTACATTAAGTCTGTTATTATTGTTATTATTATATGTCCCATGTCAAAGTTCCTCTCGCAAAAACGACGCGTTCGAGTCACCGATCTGGTCCCAAAATCAGTGTCGGCCATTTTGAGGTCCTGACTTGCAAGATATTGATCAATGAATTTGCCTTATACATTTCCAGGTCTGTTCTACAGTTCGCCTGAAATTAAGTCGAAAGTGAAGGAGCAAAATGGACATAGGTAAACTGTTTAGAATAGTTTATATTTGACACCATTGTTCGTGATTTACATAAATCCTTTCACAATACTTATACCTATTCCAGCGCTTTCCGAGAGGTCCTACGAGTATTGCATTTTCATAAACCCCACAGGATAACAAGTTTGCAGATATTGAAAGCATTTAGCATTTTATGTCGAAGGGAAAAAATATAATCAAAAGTTTAAATCACTCTCCTGATAAAATGAAATAAACCACACTTACCTGTTTTTTCCTGGATGGAGCTGCTATCCACAGAATCTGACAAAGGTCTTTCACAAGAAACCACCATGTCTGATACAGGTGAGTCCGAGGCACACTGATATATATCCGATCCAGAATTTTTCATTGGCTAACACTGACGTATGCTGACAATAATAATGCCGACGTGGCACTGTTCACTTCACATGTTAAAACAGGTCTTTGTTCTGAAATGCACAAACCAGATGTCCAAGAAGGCTTTCCTATGATACAATCTCAACCAATTTCCTGGTTTCATTGCAATCAGTCATTTAATTGCACTAAAACATCCACCCGTGAAGTCACTTTTTTCCAAAGCCTCAGAGAATGCGTCAGATCAGAAATGGCTGTGGTGGGCGGCTTGTGTCGTTCTGACCAATCACAGCTTAGTTTACACTTGACGTCGCTGAACAACGAGCTGTAATAATGTCTTGTGGAGACCTGGCATCTGATTGGTCGAGTGGTGTTATTCATTTTCTCAATACACCGGATGCCGATCATGTCTAAAAGGTTTTTTAAACATTAAAAACCCCGTCTTGAGAATAGGTCACAAAGAAACTCTGCTGTGCTGGGGCTGCCGATGAGGGTCATGTTAAAGTCGCTGTGAATAAGTGCAGGCAAGCAAGTGCGCAAATAACTTGTAGAAAAAGCACGGAAAGCCTCATGTTGTTAAAGAGACCCTGTCAACAAATGGTTTGTCCTTCACAAAATAACCACCACCAAAACTCAAACACTGAACTCCGAAGGTTTGTAATCTTTCCTGTGCCCACGTTGTCATAACCCACAGTTCTTCAGAGCTTTGTATTAATGAACTCTTCCTCGAAGTTGCCTTATATGCTCCCTTTTGTGATTTCAATTTGTCAGTTGGCCGCTGTCAGCGTGAGTTCGATCCCAGGTTCGGCGGAAATTTATTTCAGAGTCAACTTTGTGTGCAGACTCTCTTCGGTGTCCGAACCCTCCCCCCGTGTACACTACATTGGGTGTGCACGTTAAAGATCCCACGATTGACAAAAGGGTCTTTCCTGGCAAAATTGCTTAGGCACAGTTAATAATTGTCTACCTATACCCGTGTGACTTGGAATAATAGGCCGTGAAAGGTAAATATGCGCCGAAATAGCTGCAATCTACTGGCCGTATAAAATTTCATCTCACACGGCATCACTGCAGAGCGCCTAGAACTGTACCCACGGAATATGCGCGATATAAGCGTCATTGATTGATTGATTGATTGATTTGTTTGTTTTTTTGTCTGTTTATTTGTTCGTTTGTTTGCTTTATTGTTGAACCCCACATATTTACAAACTTTAAAAAAAAATGTTAATGTCTAGTTTCAAGTTATGCACTTGATGATATTTGTGTTGTGTTTTGTTCTTAGGTATGTATGATGCTTCTGGGCAGTTGTATAAATACTTGTTGCAACTTTGAATAGTTACAGGCCTCGATGAAATTTTACCTTCGATTAAATTCAGTCCAAAAATGTAGGTTGTAAAGCCTGTCCTTAACTGGGCGAAGTCGACTACGTGAAGTCTATTTCACGAAGCTGGCAGCAGGAAGCTTTAGCACTGAGTTTTCGGTAAAACAGATTATGCAAAGTCTTCGCGAAGTCGACTTCGGGCTCGTTTAAGGACAGCCTTTACGAATTGATGTCGAGCCAAAGGTTTTCAGATGACGGATTTCTGACAAGGTCGTTGAAACACGTGCAGGGTTTAATCTCTGCATGGACCAGGTTCTCTTCACTTGTGCAAACAGGAATCTGTATTGTCCATGAATTTTCACGGCAAGCAGAAAAACATGTTCAATTTCACTCTCTCTATTTCTCTGCTAAGAGATTTGTAAAATCTGGGAAGAAAGTTTCTGCTGACTTTCAGCTGTTTTTTTCCAAACTTTGATTTTTTAAAATGTTTAAATTCTAACCATCACACGTATCTCAACATGCCTAGATTAAAGTAGCGTAAGATGAGCTTGGAAAAAGGGCATTGAAATTAGTGGAAATAGTGCTCCCAATCAATACTAAGTCTTGTTTGTTATAGCGCTGTCCAAATTAGGAGTCTCTGTTCTTGCGTACTAATCAAGTTAAAATGTTTTGAACAAAAACAAAAACTCTCTATAAAAGCATGACTATTTCAAATCTTCTTTAATATGGTGCTGACATTGTCCTTCTCGTGTATAAAGTTCTGCTCATTCTCTCACATCTGCCTGGCCTATTGCATGGGATAAAGCCACCCCCCACCCCCCTCCCCCCTGGGACACATATCAACAATCAACATTCTGACTGCGTCCTGAGTTGTAATTTTGGGACAAATTAAGTTCTTAAACCCATTTACAAAAACAATCAAATTCTGCACAGAAAACAGTCATGACGTCAGGCTGTTGATTCTTAGAATATGTCCCAGTGGAAAGATGACCTGCCGCCATGTTTTGTTTTTTTTAACTGTTCGGCTGGTCGCATGGCTGTTTTTTTGTTTTTTTTTTGTTTTTTTGTTGTTAAGCACATCATTGTGGGGCTTTCAATGAATAACATGCATCCGTCCACTCACAATATATTTTCTTTCATCCTTCAACATTTACCACTCAAAAAGTCTATAGTATTAACATTCATGAAACAAATGAAAGGCATCTGACTAGACCTAAGATGGTGGGCTGTCTCGTTTATACGGGAAGGGCTGTGCTGTGCTTTCGCGAAAAGTGGAGAATTTTCCTTTATCGCTCAAGCGTTGCAACTTGTGAATTTTGCTGAGCGGTGCTATTTTCCAGACCACAATATTCTCTTTTCTTGAAATTTAACCCCCCAGAGCTAACACTTGCGTAGCCGTTATTGAAGTGAAAATGGCATGTTTTGTTCGATTGAATAGCAAAATGAAGAATTAAAAAGTTTTGTTTAGCACTGTTGAAGTATACGGCTATCATATTCGTCTCAAAAGCACAGCCTCAGTCGTAAAACATAACACAGAACTGTGGTTTTTGGGACCATTCATATTTGCACACCAGTCTACTAGCTGCGTGAAGGTAAATAGTAAACACGATTTTTTTATAATCACATACATGTGTTTTGTGTAGTTTCAGATGTTACTTAAGTATCATATTTAAACAATGTTTACTGAAACAATTGCTTTTCTCACAAACGCAATTCATATAATGAGAAAGGAGAGATTATCTGATATCAAAAGAGTCTATGCTTTACACACATTTCTCAAAAACAAATTCAAGATTCTGGAGCCCATATTCATTTCATACGTGGAATATAACTTATTGCAAATCAAATCAAGCATCAAATCTTGGGGAGAGGATGGAGGTGTTTGTCTACTTCGTGTGCCAAGAATTCATAATAAGTTTATTTACATCGTGTTAATTGCATGATTCCTTTTAGGATAAAACAAAAACAAACAATACAAAGAAACACCTGAGGATGCGTTCATGCACGACGATTAAAATTCGAAATTCGAACGACGGGCGCAGTGGCGTGGTGGTAAGACGTTGGCCTCCTAATCGGGAGGTCGTGAGTTCGAATCCCGGTCGCTGCCGTCTGGTGGGTTAAGAGTGGAGATTTTTCCGATCTCCCAGGTCAACTTATGTGCAGACCTGCTAGTGACTTAACCCCCTTCGTGTGTACACGCAAGCACAAGACCAAGTGCGCACGGAAAAGATCCTGTAATCCATGTCAGAGTTCGGTGGGTTATAGAAACACGAAAATACCCAGCATGCTTTCTCCGAAAGCGGCGTATGGCTGCCTAAATGGCGGGGTAAAAACTGTCATGCACGTAAAAATCCACTCGTGAACGTGGGAGTCTGAGCCCATGAACGAAGAAGAAGAAGAAGGAAGAAGAAATTTGAACAAACCAAGTATAAAGTCGACCTCTTGCTTCGCTTTCAGTTCAATGCTGGTTTAAAGCTAACTGCCTCTTTAAATGTTCCTTGAGTGTGTTCCTTTTGCAGTGTCTGATGGTAACTCCGATAACATTTATTGGCAACATCACACCCTCTCCCCAGGTAGAAACGTATCTTAACCGCATCTTGTATTCCTTTCTCATGCTACCCACACATCAAACATCTAAGGTTTTAGTGCATTTTACGACATACGTGTGACATGATATCCCTTGCGTTGAAATTCAAGGAACATTTTCACACTTTCTTTCTTTCTTTCTTTATTTGGTGTTTAACGTCGTTTTCAACCGTTCAAGGTTATATCGCGACGGCATTTTCACACCTACACATTGTGAATTGTAAGGTTTTGGGGCAAACCGGACTGCTGTTATAGTGTTCAACAAAACGATTAATGTGAAAAAGCCCTCAAACAATTAAGGTACTGGCCTGAGCTAGGGTTTACTGTCTGTGAAAAGGCATGCAAGACAACGAAAAATGATGTATGATTTAGGAAGTGCTAAAATTGATATTCTCTTCTCATAAAACCAAGCATGGTAATTTTGCTTGAATTTACAGATAGAGAGCGAGAGAGAGAGAGAGAGAGAGAGAGAGAGAGAGAGAGAGAGAGAGAGAGAGAGAGAGGGGGGGGGGGAAAGAGAGAGGAGAGAGAGAGAGAGGAGAGAGAGAGAAAGGAGAGAGAGAGAGAGAGGAGAGAGAGAGAGGAGAGAGAGAGGAGAGAGAGAGAGGGGGAGAAAGAGAGAGGAGAGAGAGAGAGAGAGGAGAGAGAGAGAGAGAAAGGAGAGAGAGAAAGGAGAGAGAGAGAGAGAGAGAGGAGAGAGAGAGAGAGAGAGGAGAGAGAGAGAGAGGATGGGGACTTATTTTTAGTATGCAACACTTTCAGCGTCAGACTCTCAAAGCAAACGGAATGACCCATCCAAATCAGCAATTTTGTATAAGGCAGCTATACGAATTATTCTCAATGAGAATTGAGGAAAACATTCAAGCATCATAAAACTTTCAATAGGAAACATTCGAGAAAGTATTAAACACTTAACTTTCAGTGTTGACCGTCAGCTTTTTTTTTATTAACAAAACAAATGAGAGATAAACACACGTCTTCTTTCAGTCCCAAAGTATAGTCACATGTTTGGTTAGTTGTGGGGTCGTTCTATAGAGCTGAGTACCGATGAAAACCATGTCACGCGAGCAATATTTTCTTGTTTCAACCAAGTTATTTTAACCATTGAAGGCGATCTCCCGAAAATATAGCGTTTCCAAATATGTCTCTGGTCGATGGGGGGAAGAGTTAGAAATACATGAACAGGTTGATTTCCTACGTTCGTCCATTGCAATCATTTGAAAGCCGACTTCTCGCGTATCATGGAAACTATCAAGGGTTGTGACATGGATTTTAATGACACGAACTTCATCGAAAAGATAGCAATTATAAGATGTGGTTTTTGTCTTCTTTGTATACTTTTTTGAATGGAGTGTCATTGAACAAAATCTAAACGATAAATGATATTCACCATTTAAATATAAATCACAGGCATTACATGATTACAAATGTAATTCACACAAGAAATGGTTTACAGTTCCACAGTACAGAGCGACAAACAAACAGAAAGGCAGACATATAGAGGGACAGAGAGAGACCAAAACAGTGGATGGGGAAATAAAAGATAAAAAAAAATACAAACAAACACAGACAGACAGATACAGAGACGGACAGACAGACAAAAACAGAGACAGAGAGACAGAAAGAGACAGAGAGAGTCTTTTCTTATACTACCTAAACATGTCAAAATTGGCCTTTTGAAGATGCAAACTACAAAGCACGGCTGATGAACTAGTTCATCCTGTAAGGGCAATTGTCATGGTCTTTTCGTCTGTCTAAGATATGAAAACATCCACAACATATTTGTCCTCTCTACGGCACTGCCAAAATAGTGCCAAAAGACTCATAGTTTCTGCGTCTTGACAACTAGCTGATCCAGTGTCAAAGCCTCAGCAGCAAGGATTCAGAAGTAGCGGCTAAGATCTTGACCACCAGAGCTCATGGTCACTCGGTAGGACCTCCCGCTCTCCCCGTGCGAGGCCTGCCAGAACACAAACAGGCGGACAGTGTAATGCCAATCATTCAAGATGTTTGACTTACGAAGAAACTTACAAAATATTCATTTACTTTAAAAAATATAAAAAATAAAAAATTAAGTTATTCCATGCCGGATCGCTCAGAATCTTTGCTTAGAACTTGTCTGAACGTTAGCACTGTTCACATTGGCAGCGATTTTCAACTGACTTGTTTCTGAACGAAATCACATGAAAAGTTGGTGGGGGGGGGGGGGGAGATTTCGGGTTGTAAATCTGCCATGTGAACAGTGCTTTACAATATGATATGAGAGCCACTGACCGAGCCCAGACTACTGTACACTTGTCCTGGAATGATGCCAGAGTCGTGACCACAGATACGTCCATTCCGTGTCGCTCGGAAGCGGGCTTGGTAGCCACTGTGAAGAGAAAGAAACAGCACGCGGACATGAGGCAGTAAGCACAGGGTTTTCTTCAGCTGCATAGTTATGTTGAGAACAAGTGCGACAATAGAAGTTCACAGTCTTCCGGGCTGATGCGCAATGCGGATATAATGTCATTCACTCTTTGCGTTATTGTCAGGATATATGGGGGGGGGGGGGAGAGAGAGAGAGAGAGAGAGAGAGAGAGAGAGAGAGAGAGAGAGAGAGAGAGAGAGAGAGAGAGAGAGAGAGAGAGAGAGAGAGAGAGAGAGAGAGAGAGAGAGAAGATAAGACAAAATAAGAGGGTAATAATGTAAGCATTTGCTTGAGAAAACTCCAAAGGTAACAATTAACTCATTACGTTATACCCCCATTCCACACAACCGTTCTAGGTCCCGTTTCCGTACCGACCAAGGACGCCACAACAATGGAACGCTGCGCAAACGGCCGTTTTTGGCATCTTTGAGCAGCGTCTCCAGACCAGATCAGGCCAAACCAGACAGGACAAGACATAACCGAACAAGACAAGACATAACCGAACAAGACAAGACATGAACGAACAAGACAAGACATAACCGAACAAGACAAGACATGAACGAACAAGACAAGACATGACCGAACAAGACAAGACATGACCGAACAAGACAAGACATGAACGAACAAGACAAGACATAACCGAACAAGACATGACCGAACAAGACAAGACATGACCGAACAAGACAAGACAAGACAAGATGCATTGTTATGAGGGTAACAAGACATGACCGAACAAGACACGACAAGACAAGACAAGTTGCACTGTTACGAGAGTAATAGGTATAAGCAAAAATAAAGTAAATGCTTAGTTAAAGAGAAAGTGGGAATGAATCTTACCCTTGAGTACTCCTCCAGCCAAAGTTGGGTTTTTCTGCTCCACCTGGCAAGCCATACATCAGCACTAAATTGCCCCCTTGTGACTGTACTCCACAGTTCACTGAAATGTTTTAGGCCCAAACAAAATGTGTTGGTTTAGTTTGTTTGTTTGTTTGCTTAACGCCCAGCCGACCACGAAGGGCCATATCAGGGCGGTGCTGCTTTGACATATAACGTGCGCCACACACAAGACAGAAGTCGCAGCACAGGCTTCCTGTCTCACCCAGTCACACTATTCTGACACCGGACCTAGCACTAACCCCATAATGCCAGACGCCAGGCGGAGCAGCCACTAGATTGCCAATTTTAAAGTCTTAGGTATGACCCGGCCGGGGTTCGAACCCACGACCTCCCGATCACGGGGCGGACGCCTTACCACTAGGCCAACCGTGCCGGTCACGTTAATAATAATAATAATAATAATAATAATAATAATAATAATAATAATAATAATAATAATAATAATAATAATAATAATAATAATAATAATAATAATAATAATAAAACATTCTTTTATAGCGTTGTTCACCGCCAAATGGTAGTCTCATGGCGCTTTACATTAGACATTACAATTCAACATTTTACATATAAAAAGTTTCCTCGTAAGAAATAACATACAAGCATTAACAAAATGTATAGACAACGACCACTTATAGTTATATAAGATAATCTAGAAAAATTGTTTTTTAAAAAAGATGAAAAATACATAAGACAAGACATAACCGAACAAGACAAGACATGACGTTACCCTAAACCAAATTTCTGTTGGTCTTAACTGTACAGTCGAACCTGTCTACAAAGACGACCGATTGAACCTACGAATTTAGATACCAATACAGCTTGTTATTCACGCAAATGTTGAATTAATGGAGACAGAAAAACATAAAGCTACAAAAGTCAAATTCAAGTCATCGGTAGGAAAAACAAGTTGCGTAAAGCGATTTCAAAACATTACTCAATCTGTCGGCTTAAAGGAATGAAACTAAACAGACTGGGTTTATTTGTTCCCCGAAACCAGTCAAAAGTCTGGCCGAAACTCTTCGGCCGAGACAGTGCTGCTTGGAAGAATCTACGATAGTTAACAAAATAGTTAGCACGAGAAAAAAAAGTATATTTAATATCAAGGCAGATTAAAGATTGAGAAGAAGCAAACTAGAAATAAAATAGATGCGACTTGCAGTTCAAGTCGCATCTATTTTATTTGTGGCAACATTTGATTTTGAACAAACCTGATTCGTCGAAGTCTGTATCTAGCGAAGTTGCCGATTCGCAGGCCCCCATTGTTTGTTCTGAAACATTTTGGTAGCTTGCTTTATTAAGCAATACATCGAACGACTGTAATTACGCTTATTTTAAGTACATTGTTCGAAGGATTTAACAGTTTTCAAAAACCGTGAATATGTTGCGAAACTAAAAGCTTCAACAACAACAACAACAACAACAACAACAACAACAACAACAACAACAACAACAACAACAACAACAACAACAACAACAACAACAACAACAACAACAACAACAGACAAGCTATTCGCGTGTGGTAGCCAAATTCAAAGTACCATGGAGTATCTAACATCAGACTGGTGGTCAAACTAGTCAGCAAGACCCAACCTGATTTTCTTCGTACATTTTTCAGGAATAAAGTCCAACTTGCCCCAGTTACCCTCAATCTCATTGGCACCGTCTCAAATAAACACAAGCGAGCCTTGTATCATTGTTGTGAATTGTTATATAACATTTAGATTTTCCCGGGAAATTAGTTCAGTTTTTATGTACCGTAAAATCCCTAGCATAA
>NC_090257.1:28138234-28168234 GCF_037325665.1 Littorina saxatilis
CACAACAACATGACAAATCATTATCGACGATCGCGAATCTGCTTATATCCATAACACATTACAAAAAATCTAAATATGTAAAAAATCGATTTCCTCACCAGACAAGGAAAACCAAGGCATCCTGTCAGGGAGAGAATGAGCCGAACTCATTTTGACCTGAGGTCAGGATGACCGCAGCCAGTAATAAACGTGTTATTATGCTCCTTCAAAGTGTGTAGCATACTGCTTTCGGTTGCGACCGTACTTGAGGATCTTTGTTTGTTTGTCAGCTTGTCCCGAGGGGACACAACACTAGCTGTCGTCTGCTAGATTTTTTTTCTTCACATTGTTACCTGCAGGGACCTCGGTTCCGCAATGTCTATAGGCCTGTCCCTTACAAAATTGATTGAATAATGACCGCTCTCTTCAAGCACGACTGTCAATAAAAAATAAATATTTGAACATGCTTGAAGAGGACGGTCATTATGCAATCAAGAAGCCACTGATAAGCCCTTTCCCAGTATGTGGCAATCATCTATTGCTTTATTGAGAACATCGTCTACTCTTCTCGTAGTTCAATAACAATAACAATAATATCACTTTATTGTCCATTAAAATAGTACATAAACATGGAACATTTTCTTCCGCTGAGAGTTCTTGTAGTTCTTGTTCTCATTGTTTGCAATACACATGCGCGGGCAGGTACAGGCGCCCGCAGGTATATTGCCAGCGAAGTTGGAGGTTAGCTTATCCCACAAACGAATACTGAGATGGACTTGGGAAATTTTCTTCCCGATAATACATGATAAAGAAGGATCCTTTGTTGCCAAACTATGGCTACAGTTGGGGACAGAAGTTGCCAAACTTTATGAGGCCTACGTTGATGAATGTATCGTATGTGACTGTGTTATCGTCTCCTGAATCCAAAAATATACACATATTTTGTGTTTGAATTGTAAAAAAATCTTTAAAAAAATAATACGTTTTGTGCGAATTAGGTTTATTTGGCTTGTTTTTACCAAGACAATGTGTCAGCGCTGTCACGGTCTTGGTCGCAGGGTTTTGGCCAACCTATAATTTACTAGTCTTGTTAAGAAGAAAAACGATGCTGTATAGTTCGTTCATTTTCAATATGTAAGGCTGCAGATTGACTAAATGCAGTGACTGTGGTTTTGCTTTTCGCGACTTCTTTTAATTTCAGGCCGACCGATTGACTAAATGTTTCCAACACTATAGACAGGTATTGTAGAACGGATAAAAACAACATTTAAAAACACAACACTGGTGCATGCATGATGCGAAATTTGGTGAGACACTTCACCGTACATGTATACAATAACCACTTGAGCCATATGTCAACAAATAACCAATAATTATATTCCAATTCTCTGCAGCTTGTTTGATAAGCTTGATTTTCCGTAATAACTGTGGAAGGTCCGAATTTACACATACTTCACTGGCCCCGGTGCACAGCACATAAGTGCCCCGGTGCGCAGCCCTCAAAATAGAGACATGGCCCCGGTGCGCAGCAACAAAATCGTTCAGTGACGGTAGGGATTCAACAAATAGGATTCAACCGCGTGAAGTTCGTAGACACCACTTGAGCCAGATGTCAACAAATAACCAATAATTACATTCCAATTATCTGCAGCTTGTTTGATAAGCTTGATTTTCCGTAATAACTGTGGAAAGTCAGAATTTGCACATAATTCACTGGGAAAGCATAAATAATCGAAGCTCAGAGTTCACAATTGAATCGAGGGAAAGAATACAATCGATGATGGGATGCTATAACACCTTAGGTCGAAGTACAAACGCCAGTTACGTGATGATATGTCATTTTGGAGACAACAGAAGATTTAGTGCAGAAACTCACCTCTCGTGGCTCGGCCCCGGTGCGCAGCAAGGGGCCCCGGTGTAACACGAAATTTTTACTCCACGAAAAATTTACTCCGGAGTAAATATTTTGTACGAAATTCTTACTCCGAGTACACTTTTCGTACGAGAAAAGAACTCACCAAGGCACGACAAAATTACTCCCTCCACGACATTTTTACTCCCCATTTTTTTTACTTCCAGTACAAATCTCGTACGCAAAAATGGGATGCAGGCGAAGGGAAAATGCCAAAAAGTGATCTCGCGCACACGAATGTCGCGCTACCCTCCTTCCACCCCTTCCACCACCAAGACTAACAGGGGATAAGGGAGTAAAAATTTCGTACACCTGGCATGGGAGGTTAAATTGCTCGTGTTGGGGTGAAGTAATTTATTCGTTATTTATTCGTCGGGGGAGTAACACTTTTGTACGAAATGTTTACTCGGAACTCACTGTCACAAAGATGTGAGTAGCATATTTGTGAGGTGAAACCACGTCGTGTTTTTAACCTCCCTAAATGTTGTACAGGCGATGGTAGCTGACCGGACTGGCGTTATTCACGTGTTTCTTGTGTTCCACGCAAAACTGGCTTAGCTTGATATGAGCTGTGTTTGAGACATGTAGCTGGTCGGGGGTAAATAACGTCACAGCGTTTGAGATTTTCAACCGGGAAGGTTGTTCAGCGTGTGTCAGACTTGTTCTGGGAACAAGTACTCTTTCAAGAGACGGGTCTCTTAAAGTAAATGATTTACTATGTTGTATATTATTGACGTTGGAATACATAGTTGGAGCGTAAAGGTTAGTGTGTATAAAGTGCACCCAATCTTAGTGTGAAGCGTTGAGAGAATTCTTGAGGTAATTGTTTCACGGTTTTTCATGGGGAATTTCTTGAACATAATTGCTACGCATTTATGTTATGTTTAAGACGGTCATGCTTTGTATGGGGAGTGTTATTCATAGATTAAGTATTAGTTTGGATATTGAATGTGGACGGAATGTGAACGTGGAATGAACGAGAATGTATGAGTGGTACATGAACGTTTGGAAGAAGAGATGGTTTTAGAGAATGTTGTATTAAGATTTGGTTAAATTCTTTAGGAGTTTCCATGAGGGATTTCCATGGCGTATAAGGGAGGGACCTTACACGAGAGAAGCGCTAGACGACGGTGGAAGCAAGGGACCACCTCGGCGCAGATGACTAGACGAGTGGAGTCTTCATCGATACCGGTCGTAGCTGACGACGGTTGTTTCCGCTACGGGCGGAAGGGTTTCTCGGGGAGAAACCTGGAAGGTGTGTGTTGGCATCTTCCATGAGATGTGTGTTGGCATCTTCAGTGAAAGGTGTGTGTTGGCATCTTCAGTGAAAGGTGTGTGTCGGCATCTTCAGCGAAAGGTGTGTGTTAGCATCTCTGTGTGTTGGCATCTGAATTCATTATTCTACGAGGATTCAGCGAGACAAGTAAGTGAACTGGCGACATGCAGTGAGCCGTAATACGAACTCGTGAGTGTCTGTTAGTACTTCTTGTGTGCGTTAATCTATATTTGAGAAAGTATTGTTATAATATGTATTTACATGCCTTGAGTGAAAGCTGGAAGATTGTGCGAACTGTGTGTTGAAAAGTTGTTTCGTATTGATGTATTTAAAGTGAAGAAGTATGCTGTTTTTTTGGTTGAGGAAATAATGAGCCTGCATCCTCCCAAAGTCTGTTTTTGAAGTGTTTGGTGTGAAAGGGTAGAGACAGTGCAATAGGGCAGAACACGTACATTAAATTCACATGCAAACCACTTCGTGACAGTGGTGACCCCGACGTAGCCCTAAATAGGTTTTGGTTTCTTAGGATAGATTTTTGTTGTAGTTAAAAAGCAGTTGCTTCCCTTTCAGAATTGAGAAATAGTGGTTGATAAAGAAGTGCTTACAGGGTAGCTAAATATAAATACTTTCATACTTTGCGTGTTGTAGTGTTTGTTTATGTGTATGTCATTGGACACCCCCTCTCCAGCTCTAGGGGTCTACGTAGTTGTATAGTTCGTACGTAGAGAGGGCCTTCCCAGGCACACATCGTAGAGCTTCGGCTCTGATATCTTTGACCCAAATTGCTCTAAGCAGAGAGGTCGTTAAACTGTATTTTCGTCGTAGAGGGCCTTAGTTTCTGTTTGCTTCCTGTTCTGTGTATTTATTATAGATCTATCTTTCTATCTAAATTCTAGCTCCCTTTCCTATAATTTTTTTTTAATTTCTCTTAGATTCTATCTTGGATTGATTGTTGTGTATGATTGTTGTCGTTGAGGTGCAGGCTTATTTTAAATAAAATAGTATAGGGTGTGCCATTTTTTTGTGTGTGTATAAATTCTGAAATTTTGTATTTTTTTTGTTTGTTTGGACTCTGATTTTTTTTTGAGTTGTGTTTTGTTTATTTTTATTGTTGTTCCTATTTGTAGTTGGATTAGTAATAGGGTGATTATCTCCCCTAGATTACTGTTTCATATTTAGTTGTTGGTTTGGGGGAAGTTTTTTGTTTATTTTTTTTTTTGGTAAGTAGTAATTTGTAAACAGTTGTACTTGGACAAATTTTTGGGTAATTTTTTGTTTGTTTGTTGTTGTTGTTGTTGTGAACATTTAAATTTTGTTTTGGTTTTGCTCTGGCGATTGATTTTCCTTAAAGGATTTGACGCTGGTTAGTGGTGTGTGGAATTGAATTTTTCATTTAAAGTGGGTTATTTGGGTTTGAGAAACTTTGACATTGCTAGTTAATTGTTTGTTATTTTTTGTTGTTGTTGATGTTCTAAAGATGTTAGTTTAAGTTTGACATTGATTGACAAGTGTTTGAAGCTGCTATTGATTGTTTAATCTGATATTTTCCAAATTAATTTTTTTTTTTTTGACTATTAAGTTTATTGTTTATTTTTGAGACTGGTTGAGTAAATAGTTAAGTAGTAAACAATTTGAGGATTGTTTTTAAAAAGGCACAAGATTTCTTGTAGTTTAGTATTTTATGATACTCTTTTGTGTGTGTTTAGTATTGCGAGAAACTGGTGTATGATACAACTTTTTGAAAACAATTTTGTGAACGTGTGTTACTGGATCCATTGTATTACTTTGAGATTACTTTGATATTTTGACATTGTAAAGATGGCTGAGCATAGTGATACTGGTGGTAGCACATATGATCATTATTTGGCATTGGGAGAGAAGCATGGCTTAAAGGCAGAAGCTTTATTTAAGTTTGCTCAAGATCATATGGATAGAGAAGAGAGAATTCAGGAAAGGGAAGCGAAGAAAGTAGCAGTTGAGGCTGAGACAAAAAGATTAGAAGTTGAGGCCGAAGCAAAGAAAGTTAAACATTAAAAACCCCGTCTTGAGAATACGTCACAAAGAAACTCTGCTGTGCTGGGGCTGCCGATGAGGGTCATGTTAAAGTCGCTGTGAATAAGTGCAGGCAAGCAGGTGCACAAATAACTTGTAGAAAAAGCACGGAAAGCCTCATGTTGTTAAAGAGACCCTGTTAAAAAATGTTTAGTCCTTCACAAAATAACCACCACCAAAACTCAAACACTGAACCCCTAAGGTTTGTAATCTTTCCCGTGCCCACGTTGTCATGATTTGACTGTCCTGCTATATAACCCACAGTTCTTCAGAGCTTTGTATTAATGAACTCTTCCTCGGAGTTGCCTTATATGTTCCCTTTTGTGATTTCAATTTGTCTATTTGTTTGTTTTTTTGTCTGTTTATTTGTTCGTTTGTTTGCTTTATTGTTGAACCCCACATATTTACAAACTTTTTTTTTTTAAATTTCAATGTCCAGTTTCAAGTTATGCACTTAATGCTATTATTTTGTGTTGTGTTTTGTTCTTAGGTATGATGCTTCTGGGCAGTTGTATGAATACTTGTTGCAACTTTGAATAGTTACAGGCCTCGATGAAATTTTACCTTCGATTAAATTCAGTCCAAAAATGTAGGTTGTAAAGCCTGTCCTTAACTGGGCGAAGTCGACTACGTGAAGTATATTTCACGAAGCTGGCAGCAGGAAGCTTTAGCACTGAGTTTTCGGTAAAACAGACAATGCAAAGTCTTTGCGAAGTCGACTTCGGGCTCCAATAAGGACAGGCTTTACGAATTGATGTCGAGCCAAAGGTTTTCAGATGACGGATTTCTGACAAGGTCGTTGAAACACGTGCAGGGTTTAATCTCTGCATGGACCAGGTTCTCTTCACTTGTGCAAACAGGAATCTGTATTGTCCATGAATTTTCACGGCAAGCAGAAAAACATGTTCAATTTCACTCTCTCTATTTCTCTGCTAAGAGATTTGTAAAATCTGGGAAGAAAGTTTCTGCTGACTTTCAGCTGTTTTTTTCCAAACTTTGATTTTTTAAAATGTTTAAATTCTAACCATCACACGTATCTCAACATGCCTAGATTAAAGTAGCGTAAGATGAGCTTGGAAAAATTGCATTGAAATTTGAGGAAATAATGGTCCAAATCACCACTTGTCCGTTAGGGCGCTGTCCAAAGTCGGAGTCTCTGTTCTTGCGTACTAATCAAGTTAAAATGTTTTAATCAAAAACAAAAACTCTCTATTAAAGCATGACTATTTCAAATCTTCTTTAATATGGTGCTGATATTGTCCTTCACCCTCCGCGGGTTAGGGGGAGTCCCATATTGGTTGGAACGAGAAAGAATTTACCCGATGCTCCCCAGCATGTCGTAAGAGGCGACTAACGGATTCTGTTTCTCCTTTTACCCTTGTTAAGTGTTTCTGGTATAGAATATAGTCAATTTTTGTAAAGATTTTTGTCAAGCAGTATGTAAGAAATGTTAAATCCTTTGTGCTCGAAACTTGCATTATCCCAGAAAGGTAATATATTGTACTACGTTGCAAGCCCCTGGAGCAAATTTTTGATAAGTGCTTTTGTGAACAAGAAACAATTGACAAGTGGCTCTAGCTCTATCTCATCTCGATCCCCCCTTCCCCTGTCGCGATATAACCTTCGTGGTTGAAAACGACGTTAAACACCAAACAAACAAACAAAAATTGTCCTTCTCGTGTATAAAGTTCTGCTCATGATCTCACACCTGCCTGGCTTATTGCATGGGATAAAGCCCCCCCCCCCCCCCCCTTGGACACATATCAACAATCAACATTCTGACTGCGTCCTGAGTTGTAATTTTGAGACAAATAATTTGTCTCAAAATTTGATTGTTTTTGTAAATGGGTTTAAGAACTTAATTATTAAGTTCTTAACCCCATTTACAAAAACAATCAAATTCTGCACAGAAACCAGACAGCCTGTTGATTGTTAGAATATGTCCCAGTGGAAAGATGACCTGACGCCATGTTAAAGCCTGACCAGACCTAAGATGGCGGGCGGTATCGTTTATACGGGAATGGCTGTGCTGTGCTTTCGCGAAAAGTGGAGAATTTTCCTTTATCGCTCAAGCGTTGCAACTTGTGAATTTTGCTGAGCGGGGAGCTTTTCCAGACCACAATATTCTCTTTTCTTGAAATTTAACCCCCCAGAGCTAACACTTGCGTAGCCGTTATTGAAGTGAAAATGGCATGTTTTGTTCGATTGAATAGCAAAATGAAGAATTGAAAAGTTTTGTTTAGCACTGTTGAAGTATACGGCTATCATATTCGTCTCAAAAGCACAGCCTCAGTCGTAAAACATACCACAGAACTGTGGTTTTTGGGACCATTCAAATTTGCACACCAGTCTACTAGCTGCGTGAAGGTAGGTAAACTAGTAAACACAAATAAAAAAGAAAAACTGACATAAATGCCTTTTGTTTAGTTTCAGATGTTACTTAGGTTTTATATTCAAACAATGTTTACTGAAACAATTGCTTTTCTCACATTTTAGGATAAAACAAACACAAAAACAATACAAAGAAACATCAGAGGATGCGATGCGTTCATGTACGACGATCAAAATTCGAAATTGGAACAAACCAAGTAAAAAGTTCACCACCTGCTTCGCTTTCAGTTCAATGCTGGTTAAAGCTAACTGCCTCTTTAAATGTTTCTTGAGTGTGTTCCTTTTACAGTGTCTGATGGTAACTCCGATAACATTTATTGGCAACATCACACCCTCTCCCCAGGTAGAAACGTATCTTAACCGCATCTTGTATTCCTTTCTTATGCTACCCACACATCAAACATCTAAGGTTTTAGTGCATTTTACGACATACGTGTGTGACATGATATCCCTTGCGTTGGAATTCAAGGAACATTTTCACACCTACACATTGTGAATTGTAAGGTTTTGGGGCAAACCGGACTGCTGTTATAGTGTTCAACAAAACGATTAATGTGAAAAAGCCCTCAAACAATCAATGTACTGGCCTGAGCTAGGGTTTACTGTCTGTGAAAAGGCATGCAAGACAACGAAAAATAATGTATGATTTAGGAAGTGCTAAAATTGATATTCTGTTCTCATAAAACCAAGCATGGTCATTTTGCTTGAATTTACAGATAGATAGAGAGCGAGAGAGAGAGCGAGAGAGAGAGAGAGAGAGAGAGAGAGAGAGAGAGAGAGAGGGAGAGAGAGAGAGAGAGCGAGAGAGAGAGCGAGAGAGAGAGAGAGAGAGGAGAGAGAGAGAAGAGAGAGAGAGTGAGAGAGAGAGGGGGGAGAAAGAGAGAGGAGAGAGAGAGAGAGAGAGAGAAAGAGATAGGAGAAAGAGAGACCGAGAAAGACCGAGAGAGAGTGAGAGAGAGACATTTACAGAGAAAGAGAGACAGATAGAGACACAGAGAGAGAAACAGAGAGAAACTGAAACTGAAACTGAAACTGAACTTTATTACCAAAGGATAGAGGTTTTAGGCAAAGCCTAATCTTACAACCTGTCCCTTATACAAACACTTAAATACAGACGCACATAATATAGATAGTAAAATTGACAAGGTTATTGTTACTTACAGACGTACATAATGTAAATAGTAATAAGAAAAGGGTTATGGTTTTGTATACACATTCAAAAATGGGAAAAACAATATAGTGTGGAAATTGCAGCATAGTTGCAATAATGCATTGCATATATGATATAAACATCCAAGAGAGAGAGAGAGAGAGAGAGGAGAGAGAGAGAGAGGATGGGGACTTATTTTTAGTATGCAACACTTTCAGCGTCAGACTCTCAAAGCAAACGGAATGACCCATCCAAATCAGCAATTTTGTATAAGGCAGCTATACGAATTATTCTCAATGAGAATTGAGGAAAACATTCAAGCATCATAAAACTTTCAATAGGAAACATTCGAGAAAGTATTAAACACTTAACTTTCAGTGTTGACCGTCAGCTTTTTTTTTATTAACAAAACAAATGAGAGATAAACACACGTCTTCTTTCAGTCCCAAAGTATAGTCACATGTTTGGTTAGTTGTGGGGTCGTTCTATAGAGCTGAGTACCGATGAAAACCATGTCACGCGAGCAATATTTTCTTGTTTCAACCAAGTTATTTTAACCATTGAAGGCGATCTCCCGAAAATATAGCGTTTCCAAATATGTCTCTGGTCGATGGGGGGAAGAGTTAGAAATACATGAACAGGTTGATTTCCTACGTTCGTCCATTGCAATCATTTGAAAGCCGACTTCTCGCGTATCATGGAAACTATCAAGGGTTGTGACATGGATTTTAATGACACGAACTTCATCGAAAAGATAGCAATTATAAGATGTGGTTTTTGTCTTCTTTGTATACTTTTTTGAATGGAGTGTCATTGAACAAAATCTAAACGATAAATGATATTCACCATTTAAATATAAATCACAGGCATTACATGATTACAAATGTAATTCACACAAGAAATGGTTTACAGTTCCACAGTACAGAGCGACAAACAAACAGAAAGGCAGACATATAGAGGGACAGAGAGAGACCAAAACAGTGGATGGGGAAATAAAAGATAAAAAAAAACCCACACAGACAGACACATACAGAGACAGACAGACAGACAAAAACAGAGACAGAGAGACAGAAAGAGACAGAGAGAGTCTTTTCTTATACTACCTAAACATGTCAAAATTGGCCTTTTGAAGATGCAAACTACAAAGCACGGCTGATGAACTAGTTCATCCTGTAAGGGCAATTGTCATGGTCTTTTCGTCTGTCTAAGATATGAAAACATCCACAACATATTTGTCCTCTCTACGGCACTGCCAAAATAGTGCCAAAAGACTCATAGTTTCTGCGTCTTGACAACTAGCTGATCCAGTGTCAAAGCCTCAGCAGCAAGGATTCAGAAGTAGCGGCTAAGATCTTGACCACCAGAGCTCATGGTCACTCGGTAGGACCTCCCGCTCTCCCCGTGCGAGGCCTGCCAGAACACAAACAGGCGGACAGTGTAATGCCAATCATTCAAGATGTTTGACTTACGAAGAAACTTACAAAATATTCATTTACTTTAAAAAATATGAAAGATAAAAAATTAAGTTATTCCATGCCGGATCGCTCAGAATCTTTGCTTAGAACTTGTCTGAACGTTAGCACTGTTCACATTGGCAGCGATTTTCAACTGACTTGTTTCTGAACGAAATCACATGAAAAGTTGGTGGGGGGGGGGGGGGGGGGGGGATTTCGGGTTGTAAATCTGCCATGTGAACAGTGCTTTACAATATGATATGAGAGCCACTGACCGAGCCCAGACTACTGTACACTTGTCCTGGAATGATGCCAGAGTCGTGACCACAGATACGTCCATTCCTTGTGGCTCGGAAGCGGGCTTGGTAGCCACTGTGGAGAGAAAGAAACAGCACGCGGACATGAGGCAGTAAGCACAGGGTTTTCTTCAGTTGCATAATTATGTTAAGAACAAGTGCGACAATAGAAGTTCACAGTCTTCCGGGCTGATGCGCAATGCGGATATGATGTCATTCACTCTTTGCGTTATTGTCAGGATATATGGGGTGGAGAGAGAGAGAGAGAGAGAGAGAGAGAGAGAGAGAGAGAGAGAGAGAGAGAGAGAGAGAGAGAGAGAGAGAGAGAGAGAGAGAGAGAGAGCGAAAGAGTGAGAGAGAAAGAGAGAGAGCTAGAGAAAGAGAGAGAGAGAGAGAGAGAGAGAGAGAGAGAGAGAGAGAGAGAGAGAGAGAGAGAGAGAGAAGATAAGACAAAATAAGAGGGTAATAATGTAAGCATTTGCTTGAGAAAACTCCAAAGGTAACAATTAACTCATTACGTTATACCCCCATTCCACACAACCGTTCTAGGTCCCGTTTCCGTACCGACCAAGGACGCCACAACAATGGAACGCTGCGCAAACGGCCGTTTTTGACATCTTTGAGCAGCGTCTCCAGACCAGATCAGGCCAAACCAGACAGGACAAGACATAACCGAACAAGACAAGACATGAACGAACAAGACAAGACATAACCGAACAAGACAAGACATGACCGAACAAGACAAGACATGACCGAACAAGACAAGACATGACCGAACAAGACAAGACAAGACAAGATGCATTGTTATGAGGGTAACAAGACATGACCGAACAAGACACGACAAGACAAGACAAGTTGCACTGTTAAAGAGAAAGTGGGAATGAATCTTACCCTTGAGTACTCCTCCAGCCAAAGTTGGGTTTTTCTGCTCCACCTGGCAAGCCATACATCAGCACTAAATTGCCCCCTTGTGACTGTACTCCACAGTTCACTGAAATGTTTTAGGCCCAAACAAAATGTGTTGGTTTAGTTTGTTTGTTTGTTTGTTTGCTTAACGCCCAGCCGACCACGAAGGGCCATATCAGGGCGGTGCTGCTTTGACATATAACGTGCGCCACACACAAGACAGAAGTCGCAGCACAGGCTTCATGTCTCACCCAGTCACATTATTCTGACACCGGACCAACCAGTCCTAGCACTAACCCCATAATGCCAGACGCCAGGCGGAGCAGCCACTAGATTGCCAATTTTAAGGTCTTAGGTATGACCCGGCCGGGGTTCGAACCCACGACCTCCCGATCACGGGGCGGACGCCGTACCACTAGGCCAACCGTGCCGGTCACGTTAATAATAATAATAATAATAATAATAATAATAATAATAATAATAATAATAATAATAATAATAAAACATTATTTTATAGCGCTGTTCACCGCCAAATGGCAGTCTCATATGGCGCTTTACATTAGACAATAAAATTCAACATTTTACATATAAAAAGTTTCCTCGTAAGAAATAACATACAAGCATTAAAAAAAATTCATAGACAACGACCACTTATAGTTATATAAGATAATCTAGAAAATTGTTTTTTAAAAAAGATGAAAAATACATAAGACAAGACATAACCGAACAAGACAAGACATGACGTTACCCTAAACCAAATTTCTGTTGGTCTTAACTGTACAGTCGAACCTGTCTACAAAGACGACCGATTGAACCTACGAATTTAGATACCAATACAGCTTGTTATTCACGCAAATGTTGAATTAATGGAGACAGAAAAACATAAAGCTACAAAAGTCAAATTCAAGTCATCGGTAGGAAAAACAAGTTGCGTAAAGCGATTTCAAAACATTACTCAATCTGTCGGCTTAAAGGAATGAAACTAAACAGACTGGGTTTATTTGTTCCCCGAAACCAGTCAAAAGTCTGGCCGAAACTCTTCGGCCGAGACAGTGCTGCTTGGAAGAATCTACGATAGTTAACAAAATAGTTAGCACGAGAAAAAAAAGTATATTTAATATCAAGGCAGATTAAAGATTGAGAAGAAGCAAACTGATTGCAGTTCAAGTCGCATCTATTTTATTTGTGGCAACATTTGATTTTGAACAAACCTGATTCGTCGAAGTCTGTATCTAGCGAAGTTGCCGATTCGCAGGCCCCCATTGTTTGTTCTGAAACATTTTGGTAGCTTGCTTTATTAAGCAATACATCGAACGACTGTAATTACGCTTATTTTAAGTACATTGTTCGAAGGATTTAACAGTTTTCAAAAACCGTGAATATGTTGCGAAACTAAAAGCTTCAACAACAACAACAACAACAACAACAACAACAACAACAACAACAACAACAACAACAACAACAACAACAACAACAACAACAGACAAGCTATTCGCGTGTGGTAGCCAAATTCAAAGTACCATGGAGTATCTAACATCAGACTGGTGGTCAAACTAGTCAGCAAGACCCAACCTGATTTTCTTCGTACATTTTTCAGGAATAAAGTCCAACTTGCCCCAGTTACCCTCAATCTCATTGGCACCGTCTCAAATAAACACAAGCGAGCCTTGTATCATTGTTGTGAATTGTTATATAACATTTAGATTTTCCCGGGAAATTAGTTCAGTTTTTATGTAATAACCACAAACTAAATAGAAAGAAATCAGAACATTTTGCAAATGAACCAAGTCTGTTGGTATGCAAACTCTTCATGGTTAATTCAGAAATATCAATGGTGTTTGAAATGAAAGTGAGAAGCCAAACTGACATTATTCTCTGGTGTTAGAAACACTCAGCATTTCATGATTTGGCTGCAAAGAATGCAGCAGTTTTCTGAATTGCACATAATTATGACCCATTTCAAAGTCATTTATATAGGACAACGGTGTGCATGCCGCTAACCAAAATGTAAGCGTCGGCCATTTTGGATTCCAGACCCGTAATATATTGATCAATATCAACCAAACTGATCTTCTCACAAATTTCAAGTTCTCTTTTGAAGTGTACTTTAACATTTCATGAAATTCTGGTCACAACATTATGGGGACATTATTTTGGACCTACAAACTAAGGTATGAAAAAGCAACACTTGTACCCAAAATAAGAGAATTATGAACAGCTTACCTGTTGTCCCTTCACTAAGTATTTCCTCGGGAGAATCACACACCAATGTTGAATCGACGCCCAAAACCGTCATGTTGTGGAAGCGACCTTTGGACTCACTCTGGTTTTTAATCTTCATTTCCAGGTTTTTCATTGGCTGAAAATGACGTGAGATAACATTTATATCATCCCCATGTGCACCGCATTGGCTAATACTGACGTAATTAAGACCTGGAGTTCAACACGACCTAATGCTATGTGTCCAAGACCACGACCGTTACCAAGTGAGACTCGGCCAAAGGTTCGTTCTAGGCTTAAGCCTTCTTGTAAGATTGACATGATGACATCTGCATATTCAAGCAGCAGATCATCCAATCAGACGAAGCGTAATATATGCATGGAATAGGGTTTCCTGTTCGATAGCCAAGAAAGGATTCACGTCATTGGTCAGTGTATTTGAGAGAAGACAAAAATGGGACTCCACCCACTTTTTTCTGGTTCGTGCTTGTTTTCCGGCAAAAAGACGCGTTCACCTGAAGGTGTCAATGTCAGAATGAAATGTAAAATGCGGGGCACAAACAGAGTGTGGGGATGGGAGGGGGGAGGGGAGGGGGGAGGGGGGAGGGGGAGGTGGGTTCGGAGGGGGTAAGGACACTGGTGAAGGTGAAACGAGTCTGTACACAGACTTTAGGAATATCCGAGGAACAGCGAAGCAAGTTAGAGCGTCGTACTCTTTAAAGCGACAGAGTCACGAAACAAGAAAATATAATATCGTACCTTCCTTAAAGAGTGGATAGTCCAACTTTGGGCTGAAGATTACTGCGTTTTCCGTGAGAGAAAAGGTAAATGATTCAAGTGAACTACATTTTTGTGAACATTTAAATATGGTGCTAGTTGTACTTTGACATGTAAACCTCACTTTTCTTGCTCAAAACATGTTAGTCTTTCACTCTAATAGCCTCAATGACGGCAATTGTCTTCCATGTGAATAAATTAATTTAATCAAATTCATTATGCGTCAATGGTGTTTTTTGGTCGGAAAATACGATATTGAGCGTGGCAGAGCATAGTCAAAAAGTAATTTTCGTAGTGCCAGACTTCTTGAACGCAAATTTCTTTTGCAATGACGTAACAAAAAGGCTTTTTTCCTTTCCCTGTAAACAATCATGTTGATTTAAACAAGATTTTATTCAAATTAAGTATCATGAATCAATAATAAGCAAAACAATTCAGAGCTAACTCAAGCAAAAGCTTTTCTCGCTTGGCCCAAACAATTACAAAATAGCACGAATAAACATGATAGTAGATGTTACAACATTAATATGCCATAAATGTAGAATACTACAATGCCTTGCTGTGTGGTACCAACTTTACACGACACACAGACACACCAACACCAACACCCACACACACATACACACCAACACACACACACACCAACACCAACACCGACACACACACACACACACACACACACACACACACACCAACACCAACACCCACACACACACACCAACACACACACACACACACACCAACACACACACACACACCCACACACACACACACCCCAACACACACACACACACACCAACACCAACACCAACACCCACACACACCAACACACACACACACACACCAACACACACACACACACCAACACACACACACACACACACACACACACACACACACACACACACACACACACACACCCGCCACAATAGGAGTTAAAGCGTCACTTGGAAAAAGTGCTCGCAACATTCGTACAGAGGTAAAATCAAAGAGCTTCGAGAATAATGTTTGTCTTGGTGACTTTGTCATCATGAGCAGTGGATAGTTACTTCTGAGCTCCCTTCCAGACTGTCAGTAGTGTAACACGACTTCATTGGTATTTTCCAAATGGAGGGGTGACCTTATGCACTATTCTTGCCTGATCTGAAATCAGTGTTCAGCCGAATCGTAAGACAGGAAAGATCGCGCCTTTAACCTGCTTATATATTATGTATTGGTTACACCGTAACATGCGTGTTTTTTTGTGGAGTTCATATATCTATTTCCTTTTCACATGGAGTGTTCAGATTGTAGTTTTATTTTTAAGCTCAATGTAGGACGTGTTGAGACATGCTAGTTGAACTGCTAACTCAATGGAACATTTGCAGTTGTCAAACGTACCTGGACAATATCACTGGTTGTGACACCGCTTGCTATTGAAACAGTATACGGTAGTCAAAACAAGGGAACAAACTCGACTGGACTTGCTTCAAAAAATACTTTGGCTTTGACGACTGTAAGACCGTCTGTGTGAGCATATATGTGTGTGTGTGTGTGTGTGTGTGTATGTGTGTGTGTATGTGTGTATGTGTGTATGTGTGTGTGTGTGTGTGTGCGTGTGTGTGTGTGTGTGTGTGTGTGTGTGTGTGTGTGTGTGTGTGTGTGTGTGTGTGTGTGTGTGTGTGTGTGTGTGAGTATCCGCATGCCTAAGGATGTTGTTGTTGTTGTTGTTATTGTTGATGCTGTGTTTTTGTGCCGTATTAGGTTCCATCTGGGGATTTTCAGCTGTCTTACCCCCCCCCCCCCCCCCCTCATTTCCCTTCTCTGACATTCTTTTTCTTGTCCTTCTTCTGTAAAGGGAGTTAACCGTGGATATTTCGTGATGCGTCTCCAATGATTCAATTGTCTCCCTTTTACTGTGCGCGCCTTCATGAGGAAGCAGGTTCATCAAAAAACCACAGGATCACAAGCGATAACGCGCAACATACTCACGCCGGTATCTCTGCTGCACCCGAAAAAAGCCGGGGCCACTTGCTGCGCACCGGGGCCGAGCCACGAGAGGTGAGTTTCTGCACTAAATCTTCTCTGTTTTCTCCAAAATGACATATCATCACCTAACTGGCGTTTGTGGTGTTATAGCATCCCATCATCTGTTTTATTCTTTCCCTCTATTCAATTCTGAACTCTGAGCTTCGATTGTTTATGCTTTTTAAGTGAATTATGTGTAAATATTGACTTTCCACAATTATTAGGGAAAATCAAGCTTATCAAACAAGCTGCAGAGAATTGGAATGTAATTATTGGTTATTTATTGACATCTGGCTCAAGTGGTGTAATCTAAATTCACGCGGTTGAATCTTATTTCTTGAATCTCTACTGTCACTGACGAATTTGTTGCTGCGCACCGGGGCCACTGTGGGCTGCGCACCGGGGCACTATTTGTGCAATTGATGCTGCGCACCGCGGCCACATTCTGATCAGTCATCGCTCAACGGCTATCGCCAGTTATCTCTCTGACCGGATGCTAAAGTCCCACGCAAATCTATCAAACCAAGAATACAGAGTTATCTCCCATATGTTGTTCGCGAGCAGTGTTCGCGAGACGAAAATGATAGCAGATTGGCCGACTTCGACAGTGATCTCCGTTCTGTTCTTCACAGTTATGATAAAGACATCGTTCTAAGGTCAAAACAAGTCGAAATTGTGGGACTGCTGCCGGAAGGAGACCGTAATATATGGTTGCATCACTGTCAAAAAATCGTCTGCTCCTGAAACCAAACGGTTGATTATTACGTTACACTTTTTGCCATATTTAGAGTTGTTTGCACAGTAAATACAGCCGCGAAAAATAGCTCGCTTGAAACTGTCTTACATATCAATTCCTTTGTAATTTGAAAATTACACAACAACATGACAAATCATTATCGACGATCGCGAATCTGCTTATATCCATAACACATTACAAAAAGATCTAAATATGTAAAAAATCGATTTCCTCACCAGACAAGGAAAACCAAGGCATCCTGTCAGGGAGAGAATGAGCCGAACTCATTTTGACCTGAGGTCAGGATGACCGCAGCCAGTAATAAACGTGTTATTATGCTCCTTCAAAGTGTGTAGCATACTGCTTTCGGTTGCGACCGTACTTGAGGATCTTTGTTTGTTTGTCAGCTTGTCCCGAGGGGACACAACACTAGCTGTCGTCTGCTAGATTTTTTTTCTTCACATTGTTACCTGCAGGGACCTCGGTTCCGCAATGTCTATAGGCCTGTCCCTTACAAAATTGATTGAATAATGACCGCTCTCTTCAAGCACGACTGTCAATAAAAAATAAATATTTGAACATGCTTGAAGAGGACGGTCATTATGCAATCAAGAAGCCACTGATAAGCCCTTTCCCAGTATGTGGCAATCATCTATTGCTTTATTGAGAACATCGTCTACTCTTCTCGTAGTTCAATAACAATAACAATAATATCACTTTATTGTCCATTAAAATAGTACATAAACATGGAACATTTTCTTCCGCTGAGAGTTCTTGTAGTTCTTGTTCTCATTGTTTGCAATACACATGCGCGGGCAGGTACAGGCGCCCGCAGGTATATTGCCAGCGAAGTTGGAGGTTAGCTTATCCCACAAACGAATACTGAGATGGACTTGGGAAATTTTCTTCCCGATAATACATGATAAAGAAGGATCCTTTGTTGCCAAACTATGGCTACAGTTGGGGACAGAAGTTGCCAAACTTTATGAGGCCTACGTTGATGAATGTATCGTATGTGACTGTGTTATCGTCTCCTGAATCCAAAAATATACACATATTTTGTGTTTGAATTGTAAAAAAATCTTTAAAAAAATAATACGTTTTGTGCGAATTAGGTTTATTTGGCTTGTTTTTACCAAGACAATGTGTCAGCGCTGTCACGGTCTTGGTCGCAGGGTTTTGGCCAACCTATAATTTACTAGTCTTGTTAAGAAGAAAAACGATGCTGTATAGTTCGTTCATTTTCAATATGTAAGGCTGCAGATTGACTAAATGCAGTGACTGTGGTTTTGCTTTTCGCGACTTCTTTTAATTTCAGGCCGACCGATTGACTAAATGTTTCCAACACTATAGACAGGTATTGTAGAACGGATAAAAACAACATTTAAAAACACAACACTGGTGCATGCATGATGCGAAATTTGGTGAGACACTTCACCGTACATGTATACAATAACCACTTGAGCCATATGTCAACAAATAACCAATAATTATATTCCAATTCTCTGCAGCTTGTTTGATAAGCTTGATTTTCCGTAATAACTGTGGAAGGTCCGAATTTACACATACTTCACTGGCCCCGGTGCACAGCACATAAGTGCCCCGGTGCGCAGCCCTCAAAATAGAGACATGGCCCCGGTGCGCAGCAACAAAATCGTTCAGTGACGGTAGGGATTCAACAAATAGGATTCAACCGCGTGAAGTTCGTAGACACCACTTGAGCCAGATGTCAACAAATAACCAATAATTACATTCCAATTATCTGCAGCTTGTTTGATAAGCTTGATTTTCCGTAATAACTGTGGAAAGTCAGAATTTGCACATAATTCACTGGGAAAGCATAAATAATCGAAGCTCAGAGTTCACAATTGAATCGAGGGAAAGAATACAATCGATGATGGGATGCTATAACACCTTAGGTCGAAGTACAAACGCCAGTTACGTGATGATATGTCATTTTGGAGACAACAGAAGATTTAGTGCAGAAACTCACCTCTCGTGGCTCGGCCCCGGTGCGCAGCAAGGGGCCCCGGTGTAACACGAAATTTTTACTCCACGAAAAATTTACTCCGGAGTAAATATTTTGTACGAAATTCTTACTCCGAGTACACTTTTCGTACGAGAAAAGAACTCACCAAGGCACGACAAAATTACTCCCTCCACGACATTTTTACTCCCCATTTTTTTTACTTCCAGTACAAATCTCGTACGCAAAAATGGGATGCAGGCGAAGGGAAAATGCCAAAAAGTGATCTCGCGCACACGAATGTCGCGCTACCCTCCTTCCACCCCTTCCACCACCAAGACTAACAGGGGATAAGGGAGTAAAAATTTCGTACACCTGGCATGGGAGGTTAAATTGCTCGTGTTGGGGTGAAGTAATTTATTCGTTATTTATTCGTCGGGGGAGTAACACTTTTGTACGAAATGTTTACTCGGAACTCACTGTCACAAAGATGTGAGTAGCATATTTGTGAGGTGAAACCACGTCGTGTTTTTAACCTCCCTAAATGTTGTACAGGCGATGGTAGCTGACCGGACTGGCGTTATTCACGTGTTTCTTGTGTTCCACGCAAAACTGGCTTAGCTTGATATGAGCTGTGTTTGAGACATGTAGCTGGTCGGGGGTAAATAACGTCACAGCGTTTGAGATTTTCAACCGGGAAGGTTGTTCAGCGTGTGTCAGACTTGTTCTGGGAACAAGTACTCTTTCAAGAGACGGGTCTCTTAAAGTAAATGATTTACTATGTTGTATATTATTGACGTTGGAATACATAGTTGGAGCGTAAAGGTTAGTGTGTATAAAGTGCACCCAATCTTAGTGTGAAGCGTTGAGAGAATTCTTGAGGTAATTGTTTCACGGTTTTTCATGGGGAATTTCTTGAACATAATTGCTACGCATTTATGTTATGTTTAAGACGGTCATGCTTTGTATGGGGAGTGTTATTCATAGATTAAGTATTAGTTTGGATATTGAATGTGGACGGAATGTGAACGTGGAATGAACGAGAATGTATGAGTGGTACATGAACGTTTGGAAGAAGAGATGGTTTTAGAGAATGTTGTATTAAGATTTGGTTAAATTCTTTAGGAGTTTCCATGAGGGATTTCCATGGCGTATAAGGGAGGGACCTTACACGAGAGAAGCGCTAGACGACGGTGGAAGCAAGGGACCACCTCGGCGCAGATGACTAGACGAGTGGAGTCTTCATCGATACCGGTCGTAGCTGACGACGGTAGTTTCCGCTACGGGCGGAAGGGTTTCTCGGGGAGAAACCTGGAAGGTGTGTGTTGGCATCTTCCATGAGATGTGTGTTGGCATCTTCAGTGAAAGGTGTGTGTTGGCATCTTCAGTGAAAGGTGTGTGTCGGCATCTTCAGCGAAAGGTGTGTGTTAGCATCTCTGTGTGTTGGCATCTGAATTCATTATTCTACGAGGATTCAGCGAGACAAGTAAGTGAACTGGCGACATGCAGTGAGCCGTAATACGAACTCGTGAGTGTCTGTTAGTACTTCTTGTGTGCGTTAATCTATATTTGAGAAAGTATTGTTATAATATGTATTTACATGCCTTGAGTGAAAGCTGGAAGATTGTGCGAACTGTGTGTTGAAAAGTTGTTTCGTATTGATGTATTTAAAGTGAAGAAGTATGCTGTTTTTTTGGTTGAGGAAATAATGAGCCTGCATCCTCCCAAAGTCTGTTTTTGAAGTGTTTGGTGTGAAAGGGTAGAGACAGTGCAATAGGGCAGAACACGTACATTAAATTCACATGCAAACCACTTCGTGACAGTGGTGACCCCGACGTAGCCCTAAATAGGTTTTGGTTTCTTAGGATAGATTTTTGTTGTAGTTAAAAAGCAGTTGCTTCCCTTTCAGAATTGAGAAATAGTGGTTGATAAAGAAGTGCTTACAGGGTAGCTAAATATAAATACTTTCATACTTTGCGTGTTGTAGTGTTTGTTTATGTGTATGTCATTGGACACCCCCTCTCCAGCTCTAGGGGTCTACGTAGTTGTATAGTTCGTACGTAGAGAGGGCCTTAGTTTCTGTTTGCTTCCTGTTCTGTGTATTTATTATAGATCTATCTTTCTATCTAAATTCTAGCTCCCTTTCCTATAATTTTTTTTTTTAACTATTTCTCTTAGATTCTATCTTGGATTGATTGTTGTGTATGATTGTTGTCGTTGAGGTGCAGGCTTATTTTAAATAATATAGTATAGGGTGTGCCATTTTTTTTGTGTGTATAAATTCTGAAATTTTGTATTTTTTTTGTTTGTTTGGACTCTGATTTTTTTTTGAGTTGTGTTTTGTTTATTATTATTGTTGTTCCTATTTGTAGTTGGATTAGTAATAGGGTGATTATCTCCCCTATATTACTGTTTGATATTTAGTTGTTGGTTTGGGGAAAGTTTTTTGTTTATTTTTTTTTTTGGTAAGTAGTAATTTGTAAACAGTTGTACTTGGACAAATTTTTGGGTAATTTTTGTTTTGTTTGTTGTTGTTGTTGTTGTGAACATTTAAATTTTGTTTTGGGTTTGCTCTGGCGATTGATTTTCCTTAAAGGATCTGACGCTGGTTAGTGGTGTGTGGAATTGAAATTTTCATTTAAAGTGTGTTATTTGGGTTTGAGAAACTTTGACATTGCTAGTTAATTGTTTGTTATTTTTTGTTGTTGTTGATGTTCTAAAGATGTTAGTTTAAGTTTGACATTGATTGACAAGTGTTTGAAGCTGCTAGTGATTGTTTAATCTGATATTTTCCAAATTAACAATTTTTTTTGACTATTAAGTTTTTTGTTTATTTTTGAGACGGGTTGTGTAAATAGTTAAGTAGTAAACAATTTGAGGATTGGTTTTAAAAAGGCACAAGATTTCTGTTAGTTTAGTATTTTATGATACTCTTTTGTGTGTGTTTAGTATTGCGAGAAACTGGTGTATGATACAACTTTTTGAAAACAATTTTGTGAACGTGTGTTACTGGATCCATTGTATTACTTTGAGATTACTTTGATATTTTGACATTGTAAAGATGGCTGAGCATAGTGATACTGGTGGTAGCACATATGATCATTATTTGGCATTGGGAGAGAAGCATGGCTTAAAGGCAGAAGCTTTATTTAAGTTTGCTCAAGATCATATGGATAGAGAAGAGAGAATTCAGGAAAGGGAAGCGAAGAAAGTAGCAGTTGAGGCTGAGACAAAAAGATTAGAAGTTGAGGCCGAAGCAAAGAAAGTTAAACATTAAAAACCCCGTCTTGAGAATACGTCACAAAGAAACTCTGCTGTGCTGGGGCTGCCGATGAGGGTAATGTTAAAGTCGCTGTGAATAAGTGCAGGCAAGCAGGTGCGCAAATAACTTGTAGAAAAAGCACGGAAAGCCTCATGTTGTTAAAGAGACCCTGTCAAAAAATATTTTTGTCCTTCACAGAATAACCACCACCAAAACTCAAACACTGAACTCCGAAGGTTTGTTATCTTTCCTGTGCCCACGTTGTCATGATTTGACTGTCCTGCTACATAACCCACAGTTCTTCAGAGCTTTGTATTAATAATGAACTCTTCCTCGAAGTTGCCTTATATGCTCCCTTTTGTGATTTCAATTTGTCTATTTGTTTGTTTTTGTGTCTGTTTATTTGTTCGTTTGTTTGCTTTATTGTTGAACCCCACATATTTACAACCTTTTTTTTTTTAAATTTTAATGTCCAGTTTCAAGTTATGCACTTAATGATATTTGTGTTGTGTTTTGTTCTTAGGTATGATGCTTCTGGGCAGTTGTATGAATACTTGTTGCAACTTTGAATAGTTACAGGCCTCGATGAAATTTTACCTTCGATTAAATTCAGTCCAAAAATGTAGGTTGTAAAGCCTGTCCTTAACTGGGCGAAGTCGACTACGTGAAGTCTATTTCACGAAGCTGGCAGCAGGAAGCTTTAGCACTGAGTTTTCGGTAAAACAGATTATGCCGGACTGGGTGGCCGAGTGGTAACGCACTTGCGCTCGGAAGCGAGAGGTTGCGAGTTCGACCCTGGGTCGGGGCGTTAGCAATTTTCTCCCCCCTTTCCTAACCTAGGTGGTGGGTTCAAGTGCTAGTCTTTCGGATGAGACGAAAAACCGAGGTCCCTTCGTGTACACTACATTGGGGTGTGCACGTTAAAGATCCCACGATTGACAAAAGGGTCTTTCCTGGCAAAATTGTATAGGCATAGATAAAAATGTCCACCAAAATACCCGTGTGACTTGGAATAATAGGCCGTGAAAAGTAGGATATGCGCCGAAATGGCTGCGATCTGCTGGCCGATGTGAATGCGTGATGTATTGTGTAAAACAATTCCATCTCACACGGCATAAATAAATCCCTGCGCCTTGAATATGTGCGCGATATAAATTGCATACTTTTTTTTTTTAAATCCCTGCGCTTAGAACTGTACCCACGGAATACGCGCGATATAAGCCTCATATTGATTGATTGACTATGCAAAGTCTTCGCGAAGTCGACTTCGGGCTCAATTAAAGATCACCTTTACGAATAATATTGATGTCGAGCCAAAGGTTTTCAGATGACGGATTTCTTACAAGGCTGTATGTCAAGGTCGTTGAAACACGTGCAGAGTTTAATCTCTGCATGGACCAGGTTCTCTTCACTTGTGCAAACAGGAATCTGTATTGTCCATGAATTTTCACGGCAAGCAGAAAAACATGTTCAATTTCACTCTCTCTATTTCTCTGCTAAGAGATTTGTAAAATCTGGGAAGAAAGTTTCTGCTGACTTTCAGCTGTTTCTTTCCAAACTTTGATTTTTAAAATGTTTAAATTCTAACCATCACACGTATCTCAACATGCCTAGATTAAAGTAGCGTAAGATGAGCTTGGAAAAAGGGCATTGAAATGAGTGGAAATAGTGCTCCCAATCAATACTAAGTCTTGTTTGTTATAGCGCTGTCCAAATTAGGAGTCTCTGTTCTTGCGTACTAATCAAGTTAAAATGTTTTGAACAAAAACAAAAACTCTCTATAAAAGCATGACTATTTCAAATCTTCTTTAATATGGTGCTGACATTGTCCTTCTCGTGTATAAAGTTCTGCTCATTCTCTCACATCTGCCTGGCCTATTGCATGGGATAAAGCCACCCCCCACCCCCCTCCCCCCTGGGACACATATCAACAATCAACATTCTGACTGCGTCCTGAGTTGTAATTAAGTTTTACAAAAACAATCAAATTCTGCACAGAAAACAGTCATGACGTCAGGCTGTTGATTCTTAGAATATGTCCCAGTGGAAAGATGACCTGCCGCCATGTTGTGTTTTTTTAACTGTTCGGCTGGTCGCATGGCTGTTTTTTTGTTGTTTTTTGTTGGTTTTTTGTTAAGCACATCATTGTGGGGCTTTCAATGAATAACATGCATCCGTCCACTCACAATATATTTTCTTTCGTCCTTCAACATTTACAACTCAAAAAGTCTATAGTATTAACATTCATGAAACAAATGAAAGGCATCTGACTAGACCTAAAATGGTGGGCTGTATCGTTTATACGGGAAGGGCTGTGCTGTGCTTTCGCGAAAAGTGGAGAATTTTCCTTTATCGCTCAAGCGTTGCAACTTGTGAATTTTGCTGAGCGGTGCTCTTTTCCAGACCACAATATTTTCTTTTCTTGAAATTTAACCCCCCAGAGCTAACACTTGCGTAGCCGTTATTGAAGTGAAAATGGCATGTTTTGTTCGATTGAATAGCAAAATGAAGAATTGAAAAGTTTTTTGTGCACTGTTGAAGTATACGGTTATCATATTCGCCTCAAAAGCACAGCCTCAGTCGTAAAACATAACACAGAACTGTGGTTTTTGGGACCATTCATATTTGCACACCAGTCTACTAGCTGCGTGAAGGTAAATAGTAAACACGATTTTGTATCAATCAATCAATCAATCAATATGAAGCTTATATAGCGCGTATTCCGTGGGTACAGTTCTAAGCGCTTTTTTTATAATCTCATACATGTGTTTTGTGTAGTTTCAGATGTTACTTAAGTATCATATTTAAACAATGTTTACTGAAACAATTGCTTTTCTCACAAACGCAATTCATATAATGAGAAAGGAGAGATTATCTGATATCAAGAGTCTATGCTTTACACAAATTTCTCAAAAACAAATTCAAGATTGTGGAGCCCATATTCATTTCAAACGTGGAATATATAACTTATTGCAAATCAAATCAAGCCTCAAATCTTGGGGAGAGGATGGAGGGGTTTGTCTACTTCGTGTGCCAAGAATTCATAATAAGTGTATTTACATCGTGTTAATTGCATGATTCCTTTTAGGATAAAACAAAAACAAACAATACAAAGAAACACCTGAGGATGCGTTCATGCACGACGATTAAAATTCGAAATTCGAACGACGGGCGCAGTGGCGTGGTGGTAAGACGTCGGCCTCCTAATGGGGAGATCGTGAGTTTGAATCCCGGTCGCTGCCGCCTGGTGGGTTAAGAGTGGAGATTTTTCCGATCTCCCAGGTCAACATATGTGCAGACCTGCTTGTGACTTAACCCCGTTTGTGTGTACACGCAAGTACAAGACCAAGTGCGCACGGAAAAGATCCTGTAATGCATGTCAGAGTTCGGTGGGTTATAGAAACACGAAAATACCCAGCATGCTTCCTCCGAAAGCGGCGTATGGCTGTCTAAATGGCAGGGTAAAAACGGTCATGCACGTAAAAATCCACTCGTGAACGTGGGAGTCTAATCCCATGAATGAAGAAGAAGAAGAAATTCGAACAAACCAAGTATAAAGTCGACCTCTTGCTTCGCTTTCAGTTCAATGCTGGTTTAAAGCTAACTGCCTCTTTAAATGTTCCTTGAGTGGAATGTATGTATGTATGTATGTATGGCCCGCAGTGGGGCACTGCGGTTATGAAATTAAAGGCCCCTCCTGTTTTTGGAACCGCAGGAGCTTTCTAGTTTGCTGTTAGGTAGATTTTTGGTTCCTCTTTCCTGTCATGCTCTCTTTTTCTTCATGAATTCTTTTCTTTTTTCTGCCTTCTTGCTCATTCACCTGTATTTTTTCCAAAAATCTCTTCTCTTGCCGCTTGTCTCGCGATTCATGTATAGTTTAATCTGTTAGTGTTCTGATGTAAGTCCAGCAGTAGATAGGTTAAGCCTATTTTAACATACTGGAAACTGGTAATCTTCCAGTAGGTATTAATTTAGTTTTACTAAAGCCTGCTGGGACACAAGTAATGGGTTAGTGCATTTGTAAACAGGAATCGCTTGACAAGTGGCCCCCTTCATCCCCCCCTTCCTCGTCCTGATATGGCTCTGCGCAGTCGGCTGGACGTTAAGCAACAAATAAACAAACAAACATGTAGGTATGTATGTAGGTATGTATGTAGGTATGTATGTAGGCATGTATGCATGTGTATTGGTGTGTCGGTGTGTCAGGTGTGCAAGAAAAAAGGGTATTTTTATATCATGGGTTTTATGAATTTTCTTCTTTTATTCTTTTATAGTTATTAATTAATGACCTATATGTGCTGATGACTAAATTAATTTCCTTTGTTGGATCAATAAAATGTTATGAGTTATGAGTTATGAGTTATGAGTGTGTTCCTTTTGCAGTGTCTGATGGTAACTCCAATAGCATTTATTGGCAACATCACACCCTCTGCTCAGGTAGAAACGCATCTTTAACCGCATCTTGTATTCCTTTCTCATGCTACCCACACATCAAACATCTAAGGTTTTAGTGCATTTTACGACATACGTGTGTGACATGATATCCCTTGCGTTGGAATTCAAGGAACATTTTCACACCTACACATTGTGAATTGTAAGGTTTTGGGGCAAACCGGACTGCTGTTATAGTGTTCAACAAAACGATTAATGTGAAAAAGCCCTCAAACAAATAATGTACTGGCCTGACCTAGGGTTTACTGTCTGTGAAAAAGCATGCAAGACAACGAACAATGATGTATGATTTAGGAAGAGCTAAAATTGATATTCTGTTCTCATAAAACCAAGCATGGTAATTTTGCTGGAAATTACAGATAGATAGAGAGCGAGAAAGAGAGGGAGAGAGAGAGAGAGAGAGAGAGAGAGAGAGAGAGAGAGAGAGAGAGAGAGAGAGAGAGAGAGAGAGAGAGAGAGAGAGAGAACAAGAACAAGAACAATTCTTTATTTTACGAGGGTAATAGAGTAAGCAGTGATCTGCTTTTTTACATCTGGCCCTCGCCCTAAAGAGGGACTAGTCTAAAATTGCTAAAGAATAAGCAAGTAAAGAAAACTACTGCTACATGATTATAATAAAATGAAAGTAAGAACATAATATTATCATCAATTTACATACAATACATTGCTTAAATGAAAAATGCAAGTTCATTTGACATGAGTTAAGAATTATAGAGTAGATTGCACTGACGCAACAAAGCTGTAAATGCCATGCCCATTGACATACACTGCATTCGAAAAAATCAGGGTATATAAAAATAATAATACATTGTTAAAAAGCACCGGTTGTTGGTTTTAACAACCATTCTAGCGACAACAGATGTTTATTTAGACTTCATGAGATAAGACGTATATCTGGTCTTAAAAACGTTTGTGCTGCTAGTTTGCCGCAGGATTGTCGGAAGAGTGTTCCAGAGACTGCTACCTGAATAGACTAAACTAGATTTGAATAGGTCAATCCTAGGCAGAGGCATGTTCAGTCTCATCAATTGGCGTGAAGTTTTTAACGTGAATTTGGAAAATATGGTTTGAGGTACACATCCATGAATAATTTTATGCATAAGGGTACCTTTATTCCCGCAGTGGGGCACTGCGGTTATGAAATTTAAGGCCCCTCCTGTTTTTGGAACCGCAGGAGCTTTCTAGTTTGCTGTTAGGTAGATTTTTGGTTCCTCTTTCCTGTCATGCTCTCTTTTTCTTCATGAATTCTTTTCTTTTTTCTGCCTTCTTGCTCATTCACCTGTATTTTTTCCAAAAATCTCTTCTCTTGCCGCTTGTCTCGCGATTCATGTATAGTTTAATCTGTTAGTGTTCTGATGTAAGTCCAGCAGTAGATAGGTTAAGCCTATTTTAACATACTGGAAACTGGTAATCTTCCAGTAGGTATTAATTTAGTTTTACTAAAGCCTGCTGGGACACAAGTAATGGGTTAGTGCATTTGTAAACAGGAATCGCTTGACAAGTGGTCCCCTTCATCCCCCCCCTTCCTCGTCCTGATATGGGTCTGCGTAGTCGGCTGGACGTTATTTAAGCAACAAATAAACAAAAGGGTACCTTTATTATAACTTAGCCTTGCCTTCAGAGGAAGAATGCCTGAGTGCATGTAGTCTAACTCAGATAGGGTTGTTTTCTTTAATAAGACTACTTTAAGCGCTCGTTTATGTAATCTAATTAGTGGTTTGAATGAATTTTCACTTGCCAAGTCCCACAAGGTAGACGCGTAGTCAATAACAGACTGAATATGAGCATTAAAGAATAATTTCCTGGCTTCCAAATTCAGAAAGTGCTTGATTCTAGATAATAGATAAACCTTCTTGGACACTTGTTTAGACAGTTGTTCGATGTGGTGTGACCAAGACAGGTTGTTATCAATGGTCACTCCCAAAACTTTATGATGGTCGACTTTTTCAACAACTTTATCATTAACCGTTAGATCGTGAAATATTGAGGTTATGTTCTGGCGTTTTTGCCTAGTTGTTATTATCATGCTTTTTGTTTTTTGGGGGTTAAGGGACATGTGATTTAGCTCAGTCCATTCACTCAACTGGTTTAAACTTTCTTGCAGTGCTTCTGATAAACGACTTAAATTGGTGTTACTAGAATGTATGGTTGTGTCATCTGCAAAAAGTTCACATAAATTCTCAATGTGAAGGGGAAGGTCATTTATGTATATAGAGAAGAGGAGAGGGCCTAAAACTGACCCTTGTGGTACGCCATATCGTACATCCTGCATATTTGATGCTGAGGCGTTTGCGTATACAGCCTGTTGTCCGTCACTAAGAAAAGAAGTTATAAGTTCAACAGAATCAATCCCGAGTCCATACAATGTGAGTTTCCTCAGTAACAACTTGTGGTCAATTACATCAAAAGCTTTGGCAAAATCTACAAAAACAGCTCCACAAAATTCATTATCGTTGATCCTTTCTAACCACTGATCAACAAGAGAGACTAAGGCAGTGTGACAGGAGTGATGAGCTCTAAATCCAGACTGGTTTTGATTGTGGTCAAAGTGCGATAATAGGTGTTTGTTTATATGTCGTTCCAGTGGTTTTGATAATACTGACAGTATAGAAATCGGCCTAGAGAGAGAGAGAGAGAGAGAGAGAGAGAGAGAGAGAGAGAGAGAGAGAGAGAGAGAGAGAGAGAGAGAGAGAGAGAGAGAGAGAGAGAGAGAGGGAGGCGAGAGAGAGAGAGGGGGGAGAAAGAGAGAGAGAGAGAGAGAGGAGAGGGAGAGAGAAAGGAGAGAGAGAGAGAGGAGAGAGGAGAGAGAGAGAGAGAGAGAGAGAATGGGGACTTATTTTTAGTTTGCAACACTTTCAGCGTCACACTCTCAAAGCAAACGGAATGACCCATCCAAATCAGCAACTTTGTATAAGGCAGCTATACGAATTATTCTCAATGAGAATTGAGGAAAACATTCAAGCATCATAAAACTGTCAATAGGAAACAATCGAGTAAGCACCAAACACTTTCAGTTTTGACCGTCAGCATTTTTTTTATTAAAAAAACAAATGAGATAAACACACGTATTCTTTAAGTCCCAAAGTATAGTCACATGTTTGGTTAGTTGTGGGGTCGTTCTATAGAGCTGAGTACCGATGAAAACCACGTTACGCGAGCAATAT